>NC_135482.1:11595149-11946816 GCF_052094955.1 Ictidomys tridecemlineatus | reverse complement strand
GTAAAATAAAGGCTGAATGTTCTCTCTGATACGTGGATGTTAACCCACAACAAGGGAAGGCAGGGAGAAGAACAGAAGTTCATTGGATTAGACAAAGAGAATGGAGGGAAGGGCTCGGGGATGGGACTAGGAAAGACAGAAGAATGAATGGGTCGTCACGTTCCCATGTTCACATGTGAACACACGACCAGGGTAGCTCCACCTCCTGTACCACCACAAGAATGGGAAGTTAGGCTCCATGTATGTTTGACATGTCAAAACACATGCTACTGTCACGAATATCTAAAAAGAACAAATAAAAAATAAAGCTAAGAATCATGAAGAAATTAAAGACACACACACACACACACACACACACACACACAACAACAACAACAACAAAAACAAAATAAAGGTGCCAGAGCAGGAGACCAGGCTGGAGGGGCAGCGGAGGTCAGAGCCCAGAGAGCTTCATAGTCGAGGCGGAGGAGGACACAGATGTGTCGTGCTGACATCTCAGAACAACCTCCCGTGGCTGTGGGTTGGGGTCCTGCGGGGATGGTGAGGGGGCAGGAGGTGAGACAATCAGCACTGAGATCTGGAGCATGAGGAGGGGACGGGGAAGCCTTGTGTGGGTTGGTTTCTGGAGTAAGAAGCAATCCGGGGGCTGGGGGAGGTCCCTGACCCCAGGATGGCAGCCCTGCTGCTGGGTGCGAGCAGGTGGCCGGTGCTAATCTTGTTTCCATCCGGGCGCGGCCTGACTGAAGTCTCGTCTTGGTGGTCAGACAGAGGGGTGAGACTTCTAACTGCTAGAAGTTTCTTTTCCTCCTTTATTTCCTGCTCTCTGGTGACCCTACAGTTCCACTGGATAAACTCACAGGACAAAGCTCTGTGGTCCCCAGGCACTGTTCCCAACCATCCCGCTGGTCTGGAGCGTCCACGAGTCTAATGGGTGGGCTTGTTGGTTGACTGAGATCTCAGCCATCAAACGGCCTTGCTATGACAGTCAGGTCCAGACCAGGGCTGGACGGGGCAGGTATGTGAGAGTGGGGTGTGGGCAAGAGGAGGAGGGTCCCCCGGATGGACACAGCAGCTTCGCAGCAGCAGTGAGGAACAGGACACCTGTTGGGCAGCTGGGCAGCTCCCTGGCTGGAAGTGCAGGTGTCCAACGAATAAACCCCTCCATCTGCTGAGAACTGTGCCTACAATCGAGATTCCAGAGGCCGGTGAGTGGTACCCATGCAAGGGACACAGGAACATTTGTAGGTTCTATGGCTCAAAGGGGCTGGATTTGAGACTTGTTCTAACCACAGGATGGGGAAAGCGAGCATCACGCTCACTCAGAGGATAAGCCCTCAGAGGCCTTAGGTGAATTTTCTCTTTTGTACTCTCCCAGCAGCCATGCAGCAGCCCAAGCCAGCCTGCTAAATATTGGAAAATATGGAGCCCAGGGCCTCCAACATCCTGAACCAACAGCCACAACAGAGCTGCTTGGCCAATGCACAAGTGACCGCAGACAAGGGCGAACCCAGCCGAGACCAGAAGTGCCCAGCTAAGCCCAGCCCAGGTCACCAGCCCATATAACTCTGTGCAAAGTACAGAGCTCTCTTCAGAAGCCACGGAGCTTTGCAGGGGTTTGGTATGCACTGAGAGATAACCGAGAGAACATTTAATTCTGGAAATTAAATCCATGACTGCTTAAAACAGGTAGAGCAGTTTCTATCGCTTGCAATTAAACCTTGCCTGAGAGGATGTGGGATTAAAGTCCACGTTTTCAAAACCAGGCTGGCCGTAGCCCCTCACAGAACCCAGCTGGTGCCCTGCTGCTGTTTCCAACTTACTTTTTATGATTCTGTTTCCCCCTTTACTGTTGAATCTGATCCTTCACCAGGATCTGTCATTCTTTTTTTTAAATTTTTTGTTTTAATTGGTTACACATGACAGTATGATGACCTTGACATGTCATACATTTGAATGAGATAGGATGTAATTTCTCATTTTTCTGAGTGTACAGATTGCAGAATCACTTTGGTCATGCAGTCATGTATGTACCCACAGCAGGAATAATGTCTATTTTATTCTGCTGTCCTTCCATTCCCCACTTCCTCTCCCCTCCCCTCCCATCACTTCTCTCTACCCAATCTAATGTGACCCACTTCTTTTTTTTTTCCTCATGTCGTCATACATGTATTTTGTATAAAGATGAGGGTCTCCTTCCATCTTTCATGCAATTCCCCTTCTCCCTCCCTTTCCCTCCCACCTCTTTTCCCTATCTAGAGGTAGTCTTCTTCCCATGCTCTTCCTCCCTACCCCATTTTGAGTCACCCCCTTATATCAGAGAAGACATTTTGCATTTGTTTTTTAGGGATCAGCTAACTTCACTTAGCATAATCTGCTCTAATGCCATCCATTTCCCTGCAAATGCCATGATCTTGTTATTTTTAGTGCTGAGTAATATTCCATTGTGTATAAATGCCACATTTTTTAAAATCCATTCATCCATTGAAGGGCATCTAGGTTGGCTCCACAGTTTAGCTATTGTGAACTATGCTGCTATAAACATTGATGTGGCTATGTCCCTGTAGTATGCTGTTTTTAAGTCCTTTGGATATAGACTGAGAAGAGGGATAGCTGGGTCAAATGGTGGTTCCATTCCCAGCTTTCCAAGGAATCTCCATACTGCTTTCCAAATTGGCTGCACCAATTTGCAGTAACACCAGCAATGTATGAGTGTGCCTTTTTCCTTGCATCCTCCCCAGCACTTGTTGTTTGACCTCATCATGGCTGCCATTCTTACCTGAGTGAGATACGGTATCTTAGAGTAGTTTTAATTTGCATTTCTCTGATTGCTAGAGATGGTGAGCATTTTTTCGTGTATTTGTTGATTGATTGTATGTCCTCCTCTGAGAAGTGTCTGTTCAGGTCCTTGGCCCGTTTGTTGATTGGGTTATTTGTTTTTTGGTGTTTAGCTTTTTGAGTTCTTTGTATACCCTAGAGATTAGAGCTCTATCTGATATGGGAGGGTAAAAATTTGTTCCCAGGATGTAGGCTCCCTGTGCATCTCACATATTATTTCTCTTGCTGAGAAAAAACTTTTTAGTTTGAATTTGTCCCATTTGTTGATTCTTGGTTTTAATTCTTGTGCTATAGGTGTCCTATTAAGGAAATTGGGGCCTAACCCCACATGATGGAAATTAGGGCCAACTTTTCCTTCTATTAGATGCAGAGTCTCTGGTTTGATTCCTAGATCCTTGATTCATTTTGAGTTAACTTTTGTGCATGGTGAGAGAAAGGGATTCAATTTCATTTTGTTGCATATGGATTTCCAGTTCTCCCAGCACCATTTGTTGAAGATGGAATCCTTTTTCCATTGCACGCTTTTAACACCTTTGTCTGATATAAGGTAATTGTAATTTTGTGGGTTAGTCTCTGTGTCCTCTATTCTGTACCATTGGTTTACCTGCCTGTTTTGGTGCCAGTACCATGCTGTTTTATTGCTATTGCTCTGTAGTATAGTTTAAGGTCTGGTATCGCTATACCTCCTGATTCACTCATTTTTATTCCTCCAGCATGTATTGCTTCTGTCCATCATCCACAGTGACATCACCTTCATTTCAGGCTTGGATAACAACAGCCTCCCCACTGGTTTTCCTCCCTTCTCTCTTGTCCTGTGTCTTCTCTGGAAGCAGCCAGGCAGATAATTTTTAGCAGATCTGATCAAGGTGCACAAACCTGTCCATGATTTGCTACCTGGGTGTGGTTATGCCACAGTGTTACCCTCTCTTTCCATGCAATAGACCTCTCTTTCCTTCAGTCTCTAGGACCCTTTATACCTTTCCATCTCAGGGCCTTTGCACATGCTGTTTCTTATGCTTTTAACATTCCTACCCAACCTTCCAAGGTGAACATGAGTGTCACTTGGTCCCCAAGGCCTACAATAACCCCTCCCTCGCAACACACACACACACGCACACACACACACATACACACACACACACACGCTGAAGACAAGGTTGAACCCTCTCATTACATGTTCCAACAAAATCTGGCACAACTGTAGGTAATGGATAGTTTTTGTCATTACTTCTATATTCTCTCTTTGCTCTGTCTCCTGATTTTAAGTTTTGTGTATTTATGGTACTGCTCTTACTGTTGCTGTTCTCAGTCATTAGCAGGGCACAATTTGTCCAGGAGACACTTGGGCAACTTGTTAAAGGGAGCCGAAGTGTAGCCTTGTCCCTCTGGGTGCCTGCTATCTTGCGGGGTAGACACTTGGATGCACATCAACTGTCACCTGTGTGCTTGGTAACAAGTAGATTCTGATGCTTCATCTCTATATGTTCTGACTCAGTGGACCTGGGCTTATTTCTGGTATCTGCATTTTATCAGGATTCCCAGGGAAATCTCCATGGGCTGCCTGTGGGGTCAAGGTCTGGAAAGGGGCTTCCATTGTATGGAAATAGCCCACACGTCCTTATTTCTTCAGTCACGCACCTGCAGCGTTTGGGTTGGCAGGACACATTCACCGTGGACCCAACCTAGAAGACTCTTATTTTAACTGGGAACTCAAGTTTTTCCTACATAAAGTATTTAGGTGGATGGCATTTGACAGAATTTCCTAAGAAGAGTTTTCTTTATGGATCAGGGAGACAGGAGGGTGAGAGAAAGCAAAGCTCGAAAGATGTTGATCTCCCAGTTGGGACTTGGGGGGGAATTTCACCTACCCGAAAGAACACTTTGGAGTCTCTGTGGTTTTGTGTTCCATCGCTTCTTGACCTAACTGTACAAACCCGGGAAAATTAACAGTTTTCAGCTTTACTATTTTCATTCATAAAATAGAGTCGATGATAAGAAAAAATCTCCATCTTGCAGTTTTGTGTGAGTATTAGAAATCTTGCAGGCAATGTTCGCAGCCCAGGGCTTGGGTGTAGCTGAGGCTGAACATTCAAGCTGTAGTGACTGTTGCTGTCCGGAGTGTGACTCCAGCCTCGACAGGAGAGGAAGCCATCTGACCAGGGGAGGGGAGCTGCGTCTCGATGCTCACGCTGCTGTCTATTCCCTGTATGGGCTTCAGGGCTTACCCCCGGCATCTCAGTTTGTTGGTCTTTAAATCAGGGGCGAGACTGTCCACGATATATTCTTACAATTCAAGTTAATTGAAGCAAACAGCCTTCGTAGAGCACCAGGCATGGTGCCTTGAACACATCTGGACCTCGGCAGATATGTCCTCATCAGCTCCCTGCTGATGATGGGGTGAAGAGGGAGCCCCCTGGGGGGCAACTGCCCACCACTGTCTACAGGAAGAGGGCTTCGGAGACTCAGCGAGGGAAGGAAGCACGTGTCCACCAAAGACCGTCTCTCTGAGAATCTGACTCTGGGCACCTTCTCCCTTAAGATATGAACATTTTTTTGTTGTTATTGCAAGAGATACAAAACCCAACTCTAACGTGCTTGAGGAAGAAAGAAAGATCCTTTAATATGTATTTAAGGCACGTGTAACGGACCTGTGTGGAAGGAGGCGTGGCTCCAGGCACAGCGCTGAGGCTGCAGTGGTCACCATGCTGCAGTGACACAGTCCTGCTGTTCCCCGGGGGATCTGCGGTCAGGGCTGCAGTGACCCCCTGCCATCCCGTTCTCTCCTCTCCTCAGCTGGAGGAACGCCCCTCTTTCCTAAGCGCTTCAGCAAATGTCTTCAAATGAATGATGAAGGAGATGAGCAGGGCCATGCGCCCCTCTGTGACCCTGTTGCCATGAACCGGAGGGAACAGGGTGACTGGAGCAGGCCTGGGCCAGGTATCTGGGCGGGGCAGGGCCGAGCCACCATGGCCCAGATCTCAAGGACTGAGGGTTACGGTAGGAGGATCTCCCCAAGCTGTGAGCCATGGGACCAGAAGGGCCGATGGATGGCCAGGACGGAAACCAGCAGTTCCCGGGCAGGCACCCCCCTTCCTGTGCCGTCTCCTTCCACCATCAACCTCCGGGCCGCAGACTGAGGATGAAAACTGTGCTCTGTGCAGTGGGAATCGCCAGCCAGGTCTCGGCCCAACTAGGACCAGACTTTGGTGGGAGGCAAGAGCTGCACTGAGGAGCAGGAGGCAGGATTGGTCTCTAGAGGCTGCAGAGAGGACGAGGCCGCAGGGGGCACGGGCCTGGGAGGAATTCACTCCCGTCAACAGGTGCGGCTCCTGGCCACCGACTGTCCCCTCCTCTGTCCTCCCGTTCTCCCATCCTCAGGCAGCGCCATGCGCGGGTCAGGGCAGCCTGTCCTGACCTGAGTGCCTCCTCCTGGGTCGTCTGCCGGAGCACGACCATCCTTTTCCCAGACGTGCTGTTTCTGTTGGGTGGCACGTTAAGCGATGCCCCTGGGGCCGGAGCTATGAAAATGGAATCCCTCCCGGGAACAGAGCCAGTCCATCGCCAGCCCCTCCTCAGCCGCAGGGCTGCAGCCACGCAGGCTCCCAGCGCTCAGCACTGTCCTCCTAGGAAACAGGATCACTAAGTGACTTCCACATCCTGCCCTCTTCTGGTCCCCAGAGATCACGGGCAGCCCTGGCCAGTCCGTGCGTGCGTGGGCTCCAGCTCTCTTGCTGTTCATTCTTCTTGTCATCGAAAAAGACGTAACAAAACACTCACATCCTGATCCCTGTTAACGGCCCAGTCCCCCGAGCGATCCCCTTGGCCCTCTGTCCACATGCCCTCCCCCTCCCCCACCCGCAGCGAGGCCCAGCATCATCATGGAGGTGGAGGTCAGTTCCCAGGGCAGCAATAACTGGGAGTTCTCTGCCTTTGCCATTCCCCCCCCCACCCCGCCCCATGATGAATCACTCCGCAGTGAAGACGCTAAAGTGGTTTCTAACTTGGGACTTGTGTTTCTAAGACACTGAGGATGCTTCCTTCCAGGAGCAATTTCATCAACTTATCAGGGACTGAACCTAAGACAGAGGTCGCCTACAGAGACAGTTACAATTAATTTGAAATCCGGAATGATTGTGGCCTGGGTAAAAGCTTGCTATTATGTCTTCAGGCCCAAAGGTGATCTTCCGCCGCAGAGCCCAGTGTTTCTCCACTGAGGCCCTTGGCCTCCTGATCCCACTCTTCTCTCACTTTGTAACATTTGGAGACATGGTTGGTTGTTACCGTTCAATGTGCGTTTGCAGGGCTGCTCTTAGCATCTAGCAGGTGGGGCTGGGGATGCTGCCCAATGTTCTATAACGCACAGGGGAGCCCCATGCAACAGAAGGTCCCAGCCTCAAATATCCACGGTGCCAAGGTTGGGAACCCTGATGTACATTAGGGTTAGTTATGATTCATTCATTAATTATTTGATGCGCTCATTCATTTAGCACTCGACTAGGGGGGTTCAGTATATATCCAGCACTATTGCACATGCTAGGAGTTCAGCTGTGGCTAAGACAGTGGGGGCATCTGTTTCCAAGGAAATGGTATTCTACTGGTATACTCTGACCATAAGTACCTACGTAAATAAGATAATTACGATAAGGTGATCTATGCCACCAAAACTAAAGCAAAAATGTGAAAGAGCGAATTTGAGAGAGGACTCGGGCCCCATTAGCCAGGGAAGTCATGGAAAACCTTCCAGAAAGTCAGTATTTGCTCTGTGACCCGAAATGTGGAAACCAGCAAGCAAAAAATTACAAAGAAAAGTGTTTCGAACAGGAAATGGCAAGTGCAAAGGTCCTAAGGCAGGAAATGCTTGCCGTGTTTGGGGGAAAAGAAGGAAGACCTGTAAAAGAGTGAGTAGGAGGGAGAGGAAGCAGAAGAGAGAAAGGCAAGGTGGGCTTGGTCTCCTCATGGAGTAGGTGGTATGCAAATGAGTGGGTGTGGCTGTGAGAAGGGGTTTGCATTTTAAATACCCATGGACAGTTTCAGGCAGGGGAATTAATGATCCTGTTCACAAAGATAAGCCAAACCCTGGGCTCTGTGGCCTTAGGCATATCATTTCCTCTCTGAGCCGGAATATCCTCATGTTTAAAATAAAACTGGCCCATCCCCCTCCTGGATGGGTGCTAGGCTGCGGTGCCCCAGATGGAGTGCAGTTTGCAAATGGGAGTTAATCGTGACTGCGAAAAACGCGCTCCATCTGTGGAGGCCCCGAAGCCTCCCGTGCATCTCCGCAGCCTTCTAGTGTGAGGATGGCTCCGTTTCAGAGCTGGAGGAACTTCCTGAGACTCCAGGAGGCCAGAGCACTCACTTGCGATCCCATAAGGCAGAAGCAGTGGTGTTTGGGCTGCATCTTTTTCAGCTCAAATATAGACTGCGTGCTCCCCCCCTCCTGGGTGGGAGCTTCATGTTCTTAGCAGGGAAGTCGCCTCTCTCCTTCGCCTCCCTTGTCCTTCCTTGACCTTGCACCCTGTAGTCTGGCCCAGGAAGCGCCCATGGGCAGCTCAGAGTGAGTTCATGGGGCCACAGACAGACAGGGGCTGCTGGGTGCTGGGAGGAAGGAGCAGGCTTTTGGGAAGTGCTGGGAGGTTGAACGGAGCCCGGCTTCCCATTTCCCGTGGCCTTCTCTGATCTGGCTCCTTCTGTCTCTCAGCCTTTCCTCAGCACGGCCAGCCACAAAGCTCTCCAAAAATGCTAACCACCTGTTCCCTTCTGGGCCTTTGCACGGCTGCTTCCTGCATCCTACCTTTCCCTACTTTTTTTATTTTATTTTTGCTTATCCAGTGGCTTCCCATATGGCTCTGCATCCATGTCACCCCCTCCAAGTGGCCTGCCTGGACCACCCTCTTTAGGATGGAAGCACATTCCTCCCATCACTTTCTACCCATGGATTCTGCTGGGTTTTCTCTTTCTGGTGTATCACATATTCCTACCTGGTATGAAGCTCTATGATGTCCCATTAGAAATATACGCTACGTGAAGCAGGGATCCACCATGTGCATGGCTATATCCTCATCTCCCACCCACTGCATTACCCACAGCAGGTATTAATACATTTGTGTGGAAGGAATGAGAAATTTCATTCAGGATGGGAGACGCCTGGTGCTCCCAGGCAGCTGCTCATGAGTTAATCGGGTATGGAGTTGAGCTGTCTGGCAGGTGGCAGGAAACTAGCAGTTTGAGATCCAGGAACATACATGATGCAGACTGTATTAGAGTAGCACTGGTTGCTAAAACAAATAAACCCCCATATTTTGATGACTAAGACCATCTTTACTTCTGACTCACAACAGCTCACTGCAGATTGTCCTATTAAAGGGAGATTTTCCTCCAAGTGGTGATTCAGGAACTCAGGCTCCTTCAGTTTTGTGGCATTGCCATCCCTAAGGACTGCGACTCCTGCTGCTGCCAGTTGGTAGATGGGGAGAAAACGGGTGGAACTGGCATGCCCATTTCTCCTCCACCTTGGCTCGGAGAAGAACATCATCAGTTCTTGCACTCCATCCCATTAGTGAGAACAGAGGCTGGGAAATGCTGTTCTCACTGGTTAACTGCTCCCCACAGGAGCCCTGCACTAAGAAATACTCTGCTCTCTACGCTCCCGATGTTGATGGATGTCGGACTATGTTGGATTGTCCAGCTCTCCTTTTCTCTCCTTATCTCTGTGTTAACAACTTAGCCCAGTACCAGTGCCTACAAGTGGCCCGTAGGGACCTTCTTGCTTTCCCTCCTACAGACCCTTTCCTCTTCCCTAAGCCTTTGCAACACACGGATGCGATCCCACTCTTCTCTCCCCGTTGCAAAACTTCTACAAAGAATTCTCCACCAATCTCACTTTGCTCACAGAGTATTTACTTCTTAGCTTACTGACACTGCCCCCCTTCAAGGTCATCAATCACCTTCTAACTCAGTCTGATATTAACACATTCTCTCCTTGGCTCTAATGCTAACGTCTTTTCGGCAAAAATTTGACACTGAGAAGTGGCTCCTCCCGCGTGCAGCTCCGGTCTTCCCGAGGGCTGCTTTCCCAGGTCTCATCTCACCTTTCTCTGTCTCCGTTCTATTTTCTACAATGTTGACATCAACTGGCTTCTGTCCTTGGATCTGCCTCTTCCCTCCTCTGTCCTACTCTGAGGTGGAGAATGCCTTCGAGGACTGAAGCCTTCTGAGTTTCCCGGGGCTACCTTAACCAGTGCCACAGACGGAGGGCTTAAAGTAACCACAACTAGAGGATGGAGGTCCCAAATCCAGATGTAAGTCGGGTTGGATCCTCGGAGGACGTGAGGGAGCATCTGTTCCATGTCTCTCTCCTGGTTGGCTCTGGTGGCTCCAGGGATCCTTGGCGTTCCTTGACTTGGAGATCATTACGCTCTCTGCCTGTCTTCATATGCTTTTCCCTCTGTCTCTGTGTCTCAAGTCTCTCTCTCTCTCTCTCTCTCTCTCTCTCTCTCTCTCTCTCTCTCTCTCTCTCTCTTTCTCTCTCTCTTATTTATATGTGACAGCAAAAAGTATTACAATTCTTGTTACACATATAGAGCACAATTTTTCATATCTCTGGTTGTATACAAAGTTATTCACACCAATTCTTGCTTTCATACATGTACTTTGGATAATAATGTCCCTCCCATTCCACCATCATTTCTAACCCCATGCCCCCTCCCTTCCCCTTCCACCCCTCTGCCCTATCTAGAGTTCCTCTATTCCTCCCATGCTCCCCCTCCCTGTCCCACTATGAATCAGTCTCCTTATATCAGAGAAAACATTTGGCATTTGGTTTTTTGGGGATTGGCTAACTTCACTTAGTATTATCTTCTCTAATTCCATCCATTTACCTGCAAATGCCATGATTTTATTCTCTTTTATTGCTGAGTAATATTCCATTGTGTACATATGCCACATTTTAAAAATCCATTCATGTATTGAAGGGCATCTAACTTAGACTTGACTGACATATATAGAATATTCATCCTTCAACGAAAAAATACACTTTCTTCTCAGCAGCACATGGATCCTTCTCTAAAATAGACCATATACTATGCCATATACAAAGCAACTCTTAGCAAATATAAAAAAGTAGAGATACTACCCTGCATTCTCTCAGATCATAATGGAGTGAAATTAGAAATCAATGATAAAATAAGAAATAAAAGCCACTCCAACACCTGGAGACTAAATAATATGATACTTAATGAACAATGGGTTTCAGAAGACATCAAGGAGGAGATTAAAATTTTTAGAGGTGAATGAGAACATAGACACAACATATCGAAATCTCTGGGACATTATGAAAGTAGTTCTAAGAGGAAAGTTCATTGCATGGAATTGAAATCTCTCTTCTTATTATTATTAAAACAACAATCATTGGATTTATGACCTACCCTAAGTCCAGGACTATCTCATTTCAAGACCTTTGAAATTATTATCGGCAAAGACCTTACATCTAAATGAGGTCACATTTTCAGACACGGAGGGTTAGGACTTGAGAGTATCTTCCAGGAGACGCTACGCAATCCACTATACCTCCCAAATCTGTACCTATGTCGCCAGCTTCTGTCCTGGGATCTAGACCCATATGTTCAACTTGCTACCACATGTTTCCAGCCACAGGACATGGAAGAACCTCACATGCACGTGGCCGAACTGGCATTTAGAATGTATCTTCTTAATTATAATCATCCTTGATTTCCTGTCATGGGGGATGGCTCACCATCTGTCCACTCTTCCCAGCTAGGAGCATGAGACTCATTCTGGATTGCTTCCTCTCTTGCCTCCCACCTTCAATCAGGCACCAAGTCCTGTTGATCTGTCTGGGAAACGTCTCCCAGAATCCTCCTCTCCAGCATCTCCACCTCAGCACCTCTCTGAGCATCTCCCAGTGCTTCTCTACCTTCTTCTCTACCTTCCTTTTCTCCTTCCTGCAGTTTGTCATTAATGTTGCTGACAGAATGTTCCCCCCTTAAAGCTTTTGAATCCTATCATGGTGGAGGTTCCTGTTCCTTTATCTAAAACTTTGGAGTCTTTTAAAAATTCAGCATCTTTTGGGGTTTTAGAAAAGGCAGACACGGCATATTACATAGGTCTAGCAGCGGGCTCTGGAGCGGCACCCGGTTCTCAAACACAGAGACGCGAAATGGATGAATATTCACACGAGGAGGGATGAATCAAGACCGTGAATAGCCTCCTAGCAGCTCAGTCAGTGTTGACTGCCAAATGATTTTGTGCCAAACTCATGGAAAAACCCTCCCGTTGTCAGTTTTTAGGATTCCAGGAGTGTGGGTGATGGATTGTGGGCTTGTACTTTCTTTCTTGAAACTTCCTTTGGCTTCTGATGGTCGTTTTCAGCAGAGTTTGGGAAAGGGTGCCTTGCCCCGTTCCCTGGTCCACACACACGTCATGGTCATGTGGGGCGTTACAATGTTCATAAACATCCAAGATGGAAAGCCCTCGGGCAGACGTCCAGGTCCTCGTCAAGTTGCACAAGTGTCCACCAGTTCATATCTTAGTGACCCATCACTTCACCACCTACCTTTCCGCCTCCTCCCTTGAAGCATTTGTCTTTGAGTCGTGTGCTCTCCAAGTCAATAGCTGCACACAGTGTGGCCGGCCAGGTCCTGCAAAACAGAGTCCCAGGCTACTTCTGCAGGCTCACCCACCCCTTCCCTTTGTTACCCTCCCCCCTCAGCATTCGTACCCCAGGAACACATTACCCAGGTAGGTGGAAATCCTTAGACTGTCAGTTCAAACTCTGCCTGGCATATGCTCTTGCCTCTGCCTAAAATACCCTTTACACCATATTTCTGAAAACCACGATTCGTTTATTCTACAAGTGTCTCTAGGACATCTGTTCACCAGTCCCTAGTGCAGTTCTAGGGACACACAGAGAACAAGACAGGCAAATCCCCGCCTTCCCAGAGCCTACATGTTCTACCAGACTCAGCCCAGATATCCCGAGCCACCTGTGGTCCAACTGTTAGGTCAGCGTGACATAGTTTAGATTTTTGTAATGACAGCCCTCAATTTTCAAGAGTTCATTTCTGTATTAGTCAGGATGGCGTAGGCTTCGCTGCAGTCATAACCACAAAATCGTAATATCTGAACACATGCTTCCTTCTGGTGATATTGTGGGTCTGAAGGGGCTAGAAGGAGGCTCCTTTTGACAAATGGTGGCACAGGGAAATATGTGGCAATTTGTATGTTTCCTCAGAGACTTCTTTCTGGGAGCGACACATGACATATCTGTTTAGAGGTCTTTAGCTGAAGCGAGCAATAGATCACATGTTGGTACGGGGTCGGGATGCCCTGAGAAACCGAGGCCGTGTGGAGGCTGCCCTTCAAACCCTGACTAATTGGGAAAGATTTCAGATGTCACTCAGAGTAACAGACATGAGTTTATTAGAAAGGACAGGACAGGGGAAAGGGGGACACTCTCAATGGAGAGAAGGGGTGCTCTCGGAGAGGAGAAGGCCAATGTGTTCTCTTGCACTCTATTTTTATTGGGGATCCCAGAGAAGTTTCCAGAGAGTCCCAACCATGTCTACTTCTTGACTTTAGACCAACAGCAGATGACATAAGACTTTGGAGTCCCCACTGCCGTGACAACTCTAGGTCACTTTGATCCATGCTGACTGGTTCTAATTGGATTTTCACCATAAATTTTTATAGATTTTATGGTTAGGAGGAGTTATTTTTTTTCCCTTGGGTTTCAGGATCTCAAGGGTCACAAAATTCTCTCCCTTCAGGATAACTTGGGTTCCTCTTATCAACATTATTTGGGGCCCGCTTTCTCCTGCAGATATTAGAAAGTTTGCTAAGGAGTGTGACATAATTTGTCCGCTGAAGCCAGGCAGGGCTGCAGGTAAGTGGCTTCTTGGAAATGAAAGCATATAGGGGTCAGCACCGTGGGCCATCATACAGAATCATTCCCTTAATTTCATGTTACCACCATTCAGATCAGTCTGTCTCCTCTCCATAGATCCATCAGGGAGTAAGAAGGCGTCTGGGAGGAGGAAAAGCAGATTATCTGTGAATACATCAGTAACTACCATAATGAGCACCACCTGTCCAAAAATTTTGCATGGCATGGGTCAGTCTTCTAGGGGTTCTGAGGCAGGAAGGCCTTAGCTCTAAGTCAAGGGGGACCTGGTTTTGGTCCTAGCTAGCTCACATCTCACACATGAGCTTCTTGGGGACACCTCATATCTTAAACCATAACATTTCACCCGGCCCCCAAAAGCTCATGCCCACTTCACAATGCAAAAGTAAACAGCCCATTTCCAAGAGTTCCCACAGTCCTAACAGGTTTAGCATTGCACGAAAGTCCAAGTCCAATGTCTCCTCGGAGACTCTAGGCAAACTCTCAACACGAGCCCTTGTCAATATCAAAAGCAAGTTACATATATCCAGTATATAACATTTCCACTCCAAAAGGAAGAAATAGAGGCATAGAAATAATGGATGGGACCAAAGCAAGACCAAGATCCATCTGGGCCAACAAGTCCTATATAGCTCCAGGTTCTCAGCATCTGAAGCTCAGGGCACCATGACGTTCTCTTCCAAGGGCTTGTGTGTCTCCAGCCCTATGGCTTTGCTGGTTGCAGTCTGTGTCTCTGAACTTGATGTGGGGCCTTCGGGGTATTCCCTGTGTTGAACATGCCCAGCCTCCGCCATCTCAGGCAAGTGTGGCGTGAAGGACGATGGGGAAGAGGAGCTTCTCTTTGAGTCAGTGGAGGGGGCCGTGGGAGAGGAAAAGAGGGCTCTTTGTGGAAGAATCTCTCTGCGCTCTTGGTGGCACCTGCCCATCGTCCACTCTGAGGAATCCCAAGAGGAAACAAGTCCCTGGCACACACCTGGTTCTCTTCTAATTTGCTCGGCTCTCTGAGTCTGCTGAGCAAACTCCCGTCTCTCCCAGAGCAGGCAGAAAGAGCATGGCGGGAGAGATGAGAGGGAGGAAACATGGCCAGAGATGAGGGAACAGCATCCTGCTCCTCTCCGTAAGGCGGAGTGATGTGCAGCCAGCATCTTCCTCCAGACGCCCCAGGCTCCCTAAATTCTCTCCCTGGACATCCACTCTGCTTATCTACATATGCTCAGGCTGGGGGAGGATCTGAGAAGAGAGAACCATCAATTGTGCTGTCAAATGGGATGGTACAAGGAATTCGTGAGATGAGTGCCCGGCCCTCCAGAGAGCAGCCAGATGGAAACAGGTTCTAAATAAGGCCTGAGGGCTACCCTGGGGACACTCCGTCCTTGACATCTGTGCATCCGCTCTGGGTTCTCGGCCACCAGCCAGAGGTCTGTCTACAGATCTATTTCTTTACCCTGCCTGGCATGAGATGGTCATTGGGGCTGTGCCTGAAAGCAGCCCATTCACCACACCTGGTCCTTCAAGCCAGTTCTCTTTTTCCTCTTGGTCTAAGAAGGACTGTGTTACAAGTTGAAGGGCTGCACTGTTCCCCCCACCATCCTACCCAATTCATGAGTGGAAGCCAGAGAGGTGACATTGGAGGCGGGACTTAGGGAAGTAATTGGGACTAGATGAGGTCAGAGGATACAGCACCCCCAGGAGGGGACCATGGTCCTTATAAGAAGAGGAAGAGACCAGGACTTACTCTCTTCCCGCCACATGAGGGTGCAGGAAGAAGAAAGCCAGGTGCAGGCCAGGAAGAGGACCCGTGCCAGACACGGAAATGGCTGCTACCTTGGTCCTGGACTTCCCAGTTTCAGAACCACGAGGAACAAACCCCCACGGGTTAGGTCACCCAGTCTGCGGTGTTTTGCTCTATCTCGCCTGTGTAGACTAAGACAAGCTGCCCGTGCCCACTGGATCTTGAGCTCCATGGGCTGAGGCCAATTCACCCTTGAACAACCTTCTTTGTCTAGTCCATGTGTGGCACAATGCAATGACATAATTAATACTTGTAAAATGAATGGTGAGCAAATAAAAAAAAAGTTGAGGCAATTGCCTGTAGATGGTTCTCTCCAGGTTGTTCCTAATTTTTTGCTTCACGTAAGCATACAGTCCTAGGCATGCATACGGCTGCAAGTAAAAGGAAGCCGGCAGACAGGGCTCATGCTTGTGGATGTATATAATTTATTGAGTTTATGGGGCACTTCCTGAATGTTAGGCACCGTTCTGTGGGGTCTACATGCATTATTTCATTCAGTTCTTCAACAAAGTAGGCATTATCATCCTTTACAAATGACAAAGTTTAGTGATAAAGACATTTGACCCACTTCCTAAGGATGCATAACTAATACATGTTGGGGTCTTGGTATTAAGTTTAAGCAGCCTGGCTTTAGCATGCACCTTTGAGGATGATGCCTTGCTAGTATCTGCATATTCTATATAGTTTGCTGGAGAATGCATCAACCACTGTGTCATGGGAATCCCCTGGTCAAGTGTTCAAAGAAGACACTAAATGAGCCACAAAGACCACGCAGTGGGGTAGCTCCTCTCAGTCTATGTCAACTGCTGTTCCCTCTTGGCTTTCTCCTGGGCAGCCAGACTTCACGTTTGATTGACTCAGGGGGTCAAGGCACTGCAAGCCAATGTGGGTGTTTCCTATGAGAACATGTAATGATGTTCTTTTTTAAATGAACACAGCGGATAGTGGGAAATAGATAAAGGAAAAATCCTTTTATTTTCGAAGCTCTATGCATCTGGTGCTTCACATCCATTATGATGAAATGTTCTGTGCAGATGGACATCATTTATTTTCAGGTGAGAAAAGAAAGATAAAATTACATATTCAAGGGCACAAAATTAGAAGTGGCCAATTGGAATTTGAACCCGTGTGGGCCTAACTTAAAAGTTCTTTTTTTCCCCCCTTTCCACTGTGCTACATTGGATAATGTCACTAATTATAACAGAGAGGATAGCCATCATGTAGTATTATCAAAAGAAATAAAAACTATCTCATGAGAAATCTCTGGGCCTTTTCTTATGGGTACCAGTATGAGATATATGTCATCCTTCATACTGATTGATGGATGGATACCCTCACTTGACATCACTGAGTGAGCCTTTGAAAAGTTGGTGTAAGTTAGTTTGGAAAACAGAATATCTTTAGGTAAATTTTTCTGGGGAATCCATGTAAAGGCAGGACCCTAATGTACTCAGTCAATATAAAGGAGGAAACTTATTGTATTCCCTTGTAACATATGTAATATGGCTGTTCCGTCAACTTTCTCTTTAAGGGAAAAAAAATCTGGCTTTCTTAAAGGGAAACTCCCCTGCTGTGGTGATGTGTGGCCATCTGCAGTACATCTGCAGAACCATCTTTGATTTAAAAGCAAATCCTTCCTCAATCTGTATCAGCATCACCATAGCACCATCCGTGGGTCATTGTCTATTATGTGGTGCCAAGTTTTGAGGCATTTAAGACACTAAATAAATGAATAAATTTAGAGAGCAAATACCGGGACAGGACTGTGTTGGATGTGAGATGATTCTGAGATGAATAAGATCCAGTTCTTGGGTTTAAGGGTTTCAAGGTCTGCAGTGGAATTGAAGACTCTGAGACAAATCTACATAGATACAGTCAGCGGATCCTTTCCATAAGTGCCAGAGACAGACAGTGGAGAAAGAGAGCCTTTTTAACTAATGGTGCTGCGAAAACTGGATACCCACATGTAGAAGAAAGAAACTAGATCCCTGTCACCCTGCACAAAGATCATCTGTAAGTGGATCAAAGACCCAGGAATTAGATCAGAAATGCTAAAACTGCCTGAAGAAAATATAGAGGCAACATTTCAGCATATGGGAGAAGGTACCGACTTTTTCAACAAGACTCCAAAAGCTTAAGAAGTAAAACCAAGAATCAATAAGTGGGATGGCATCAAATTAAAACACTTCTGCCCAATAAAGAAAGCAATTAAGAAGGGTTGTGGCTCAGTGATAGAATGCTTGCCTAGGATGCATGAAGCACTGGGTTTAATCCTCAGCAACACGTAAAAATAAAATAAGATACTGTGCTCACCTAAAGCTAAAAAATAAATATTAAAAAAAAGAGTATGAAGGGAAGGCTTTCAGAGTGGGAAAAAAATCTTTACCAGCTACTCTTCTGACAAGGGATTAATATCCAGAATACATAAAGAACTCAAAAAAGTTAACACCAAAAATACTAATAGCCCCATCAATAAGTGGGCAAAAAATCTGAACAGATATATCCCCAAAGAAATACAAATGGTCAATAAATATGTGACACAATGTTCAACGTCGTTAGCAATCAGGGAGAGGCCCATCAAAACCATAGTGAGATTTCATCTCACTCCAGTTAGAATGGCAGTCATCAATAATACCAATAACAGTAATTGCTGGCGAGGATGTGGGGGGAAAGGTACACTTAGGTTTTTGATGGGACTGAAAAATGGAGCAATGACTTTGGAAAGCAGTGTGGAAATCCCTCCAAAGACTGGGAATGTATCTTGTTTATGTGACCCAGCTATTCCACTCCTTGATATTTATCCAGAAGAACTGAAATCAGCATATGGTAGCGATATATTTATAGCAGCACAATTCACAATAGACAGGTTGTGGAACCAGCTTAGGGCATCTGTCAACAGATGAAGGGATCAAGAAAACGTGGTATATATACCCAATGGGAGTTTTGCTTGGCCATAAAGCATGAAGTTATGTCACTTGCAGGTAAATGGATGGAACTGGAGGACACCATTCTAAGATAAGTCAGACTCAGAAAGTCAAGAGTTGAATGTTTCCTCTCATATGAAAGAGTAAGGGAGAGGGGGGCGTCAGGGGGAGAGGGAAAGGAATGGGGAATCGCACAAAAATACAAGAGAGAACAATAAAGGAAGGAGATTGAGAGGTAGGGGGAGGGGAGAACATGGGGAAGCACTGCGGAGTGAAATTTACCAAATTTTGCTAGATCCATCTATGCATATCCCACAATAAATCAGACATAGGATTATAACACACTAGTTAAAATAGCAATAATAAACGGGAGATCCGTGGACTAGAGTAAGCAGATCAAGCGAGGGAGGAGGGAAGGGAAAGGGAAGGTACTGGGGAACAAGACTGATCAAATTATGTCTGTCCATGTGCAAATATGCCATGATGAAGCCCACTATTGTGAATCATTGTAATGCACCCACCAATAAAAAAGTCTCATAGTCTGAAGGCAAGACAGATATGTAAACAGTTATATATGATAGTTTGATCCATGTGACCAGAGAAATGTTCTTTTGCTATCTGTCATCCATTTATTCGAAATTGTTTTATATTTAGTGCTTATTATTCACCATGCTGAAAGGCGAGGGCTGGTACAGTGGAAGAGAGAGCTGACCTGGGAGCTGAGTTCCCTTCATCTTATGGTTTTCTCTCACTCTTGCATACCAGGCAGCATGTCATAGCATCTAAGTGCAGCGGTTCAAATCCTCCCACTGCTAGTTACTTAGCTAGCAGCTCAATAATTTGTGCAGGTGACTTAATATTTCTCTGTCCTATGGGCCTAAAAGTGGTATAGCACCTACCTACCTGACAGAGTCATTATGAGGATCAGGTGAATTAATATTTGAAGCTATGTAGATGTGAGACCCAGAACACAGTAGAATGGTAGGTAATAAAACTGAGTCGTTCTAAGTGTTTGCCAAGTCCACAGTCCACCCATACTACCTATTATCTTTAAATTGACACATTTTTTAAAAAATGTAAATGTTTATCCATGGACTATCAAATATTGCAAATAAACCCACTACTGGTGGGTTACATTGCCATAGATCTAAAGACTGCTCAGGATACTTCCTTTGTGAAGCCATTTGTCCCCAGGCAGGACCAGCAACTCTATCCTGTTTTGCACAGAACTTTATTCCAAACTCTTATTACTGCTCGTCAGCAGGTCTGGAGATCCAGCCTTACTCTTGACCAGTTGCCCAATGTGAGGCTGCTCCCTTGGTTTGCCCTGACCCTGGAGACCCAGGAATGTAAAGATTGAGAGCCAGAAAAGCCCACTGGTTAAGACACCAGACGCACTTAGACAAGCTCTTTGCACAAAGCGCTTGGAAGCTGTCAGGTGTCATGGGGCTTTGCTGAACCTATGTGTCCATCAGGAGGCCATGCCCAGGATCAAGGCTTCCCACATAGGGAACCTATCTGCTGAGTCTGAGCACAGGGCAGCCAGGGAAGGTGGGTGTCTGGGTGGGAGGGGAACAAAAGGTCATGTTCTGAGGTTGTTTCTCACTATCTTTGTAAGACGGGGAGAAAAGGGGTGGAAGCTCAATCATTCTTTCCAAATGGCCCGAGGGGGGGGGCCAAACCCCAAGGTGCTGTGGCTGAAGGCAGGAATGAAAGCCCCTTGGAGTGGGTGGTGCCTGGAGGAACTCTGTTTATTCCAGGGGTGCAGAAAGCAGATCACATGACGAGCAGTAGAGAAAATTCATTCCAGACAGAGGGAACAGCATAGAATCAAAGGTGCCCAATACCACAGAGTACACAGTTAATTATTGACCTTTTGACAGTATTTTGAATGAACGTAGCAGGTCGACCAGGTGCAGTAAAGCAAGCCTGTAATTCCAGTGGCTCAGGAGGCTGAGGCAGGAGGATTGCAAATCCAAAGCCAGACTCAACAACTTAGGCCCTAAGCAACTTAGCAAGACCCTGTCTATAAAAGAGAATATAAAAAAACAAAACAAAACTGGGGGAATGTTGCTTAAGTGATTCAGTGATTAAGTGCCCCTGGGCTCAATCCCTGGTACCAAAAAAAAAAAAAAAGTTTCAGATATTGAAAGCAGCAGGTCACCTAACAAGCTTCAAGAGAAGAGAATAGAGAGGTGGGTGGGGAGCGAGTCCTCTAGGTCCTCAAGGGCCCCCAAGCCTCCAGGATGGGTATTTTAGAAAAAGGTGAAGAAATTTGAAAAAAATCCTTCTGCTGAACCACTGTTGTGGGCAGGTCACTCAGAAAACCCACCAAGTCCCAGGTTTGTCCAGACTGAAGAGTCTTTATTTAGCCGGCCACATGGAGACTGCTCCCCACAGGACCCATAACTGTCTCTGCAAGGAACAGCCCTCACCCCGGGCATTTTAGGATATTTAAAGGCAAAAACCACATCCAGGTTGACGTAGCTGCAAGCAAGCAGGGACAGGAGCTGGACTGGGCAGTTAGGGAGACAGCGCAATGGTCACATTGGTATTTCCCATGGGACTTTCCAGGTTGGCACAGCAGCAAGAAAGCAGAAGGGAAGTGGTCAAAATGACCCTAGTTGAGTGCCAGTCAGGGAAGGGTCACTAACGTCTAGACAATCTCTGACAAGGTGCATTGCCCAAGAAAAATGGAAACCAAAGAGAACAGTTTTACATGGAATAAGAATTGCTGTTTTGAGTTGCCCAGTGTGTTATCCTAGGTGACTATTAATGGGTACAGAGGTGGGAGCATTTCTTACATGATATGGAGTCTCGGGGTGAAATGGAGTCTGTTTGGTCATTGCCCACAGAGCCTGGCCCATAACACCAGCACTGCAGCAAGGGGTCTAAATGTAATTCATTTTTTCCAAGTAGAATGTCTCTTTGAATACCTCTGCAGTAAGCAGGCTGGAGAATCTGGTGCTAAAAGACATAAATGTGTCTAAAATACCCCACCACAGCAAAGTCTCTGAAAATTTTTCTTAATTGTTAGAAAAGACTACTTCTGTAGATGCTTAGAACGGTTTTTTAAACTCCACCCTTTGAAAAGACCATTTCTCTGAACCAGAGCAGCCGGGGAGCTGGGGTTCAGAGTCACTTAAGGGAGGGGCCGTTTGTTTCCCCACACCTTGTCTGTTCACATCGGGGCACGGTTTTTCTCTGATGTTGGGTGAGTGCCTAAAAGTCAGTGTAGACGTACAGCCCTGTACAGCCCGGCGCACATCACTTCATGGGTTAAGTCACCTCTGTCTACCCCGCCTGGAAAAGGCTTTGGAAAGTCCTCTGGCCAGAACGGACTTTGACCCATCCTATTTGAATGAGCTCTGTGCACATTTACCATGCCACCACCTCGCCAAGACACCTCAAGCCAATGCCTGTCCCTGAACAGCTTCCTGGAAAGTACACTCTGCAGAGGCGATGGGAGGAGAGCAGCAGTTTACAATGGAAGGCACAGGGGGAATGGACTGGATTCTGTCCTGGGTCTTGGGCCAGGGGCCTCCTCTGCTGCCACACCTCCTTGGAGGAAACCCCCTGTCCCCTGCCCTTGTCCTGGGTGTTCACTGAACCTGCCCTTCCTTGAATGTAGAGGTTAAACAATTTAGCTGGTGCATAATTTAGCTCATGAATATTTGTTGTCTGTAAGTTCTCATTCTCACGGTCATTGTCACCTCCCTTGTAGGACCTTTGATAAGGGAACCCTGTTATGCAGACTGGCAGCAGTGCTCACAAGCCCCAGAACAGGGTGCCCTTCTCATCTCTCAGGGCTCTGCTGCTGCGCCTGCTGCCTGAATGCTCCTTCATCAGCTCTGCTGCTTCTGCTGCAGAGCATTCCTCTCCCTCCCTTGGTTATTAGACTATGGTTCTGCTCTGAGATTGGCATTATTTCTCATCGTTCTGGAGACTGACCTCTCTTTCTCCTTTATGCAAAACTACTAACCTGCATGGCAAGGACCTCACCCTTATGCTCCTTCTAACTCTAATTACCTCCCAAGGCCCCATCTCTGATGGCCATCACTTTGGGAGTTAGAGACTCTACCTATGAATTTTGGGAGCACACAGTTTGGTCCACTGCATTACCTTTCCCAATTCCCTGAACATGGGGTGAGCCTCCTCTCTGCAAATCCTTCCTGTTGTAGCCCAGGTCAACGGTGCCACTGCGGGTGATTTATTTGTCTGTCTTATTTGATTGTGAGTCACTTGAGGGTGGAGCTTGTCCTTTGTCTCTGACTCCAGTATATAGAGTCTATAGTAAAAGTTCAGCAAATGACTTAACAGAAGAAAGTGACAAGCAATTATTTTTAGAAGAAATGCATAATAGATGAAGGTGATTATCTACTCCTTACATGATTGTTACCAGAACAGATCATGAATGTCACTTTATACTCCAGATCCCATGAAAGTCGTTTTTTTTTTTAATTTTTAAATTATTTTTAAAAACTATTTTAGGGCTTGCCAGCTCACTGACCTCCTAGGAAGGACAGGAGCAGGAAAATTGTTTTACATCTGTTAGTGATACCCTGACATTTTAATCAACGTGTTGGATCCTTTCTTTCTTTCTTTTTTTAATTCAGGAAGGTTGCTGAACCCTACTTCTTCAGCCTGGAAATTGTGGACGGCCTTCAGTAAGTGTGGTTAGTATGTGAACCTAAACCCCCAGTGAACGTCCACCTCCTTTCTTGGGGCTAACTACTTGCTCCCCCAATTCTACATTGGAGCCCATGGTCCTACCTTTTCTTCTGGATTCTTCCAGGTGTGCTCTCTGCACCTTCACTGCACCCCAGGGTTCAAAGGGGCCATGTAAGGGCTGAACTTCTGGAACCCCCCAAGGTAAGGCACAGCCCCATCACCACCCCACAACTCCCAAGGGCCTTGTCATTCTCCTGGTCTCCTGCGGAACTAGGCATGGTGGCCCTCAGCTTCTCCTTGGATGATTTCTCACTCTTGTTTGGTCAGCCTCCTTCAGAGCCCTGGACCTTCTGCTTTCATCTCTATATGTATATTTAACTGTGTGTCCACCAAGTTCTCCATGACCACAGTAGTGAACTTCAACCCTATGGTTCTGATATTTTAGGGTCACCTGGGATCTCCTACAGAGAACCATTATACCTGAACCCCAACTCGGACCAGGGGAAATAATCTCTTGGGAAGGAGAATACAGAATGGCAGTTACATTTTTTTTTCTAATCTAGTGCTCAAAAACTATGGTCCACCGCCCGGCACTGAGCATCACTTAGAACTTGGTTAGATATACAGATTCATGGATCCTGCCCCAGATCTGGTGATTCAGAGTCAGGGGCTGCGTGGTGGAGAAGGATGGACTTTGAGCTCTGGGTGGATCTGTGAGACGCTCCTGGTCCACTTTCCCTCTGCACTGGGAACTGAAGGCAGAGTGTTGCAGCAGAGTGGCTTTCCTGCCTCTGTCTGTATTTTGCGACCCAGCATTCCCTGGCAATCCCTAGCCCCTTTCTTGCTGGCCCGGCTGCCATGGCCTGTATTATACACTTGCTTCTTCAAGCATCAATTATTGCCATGCAGCACTGGTTAGTTGACCTGGGAGATCTTTTTTCTAAAATTAGCTACAGGTTAAGTAATGTGCTCCAAGCCTGCAGCACCTCCTTACCCCCCACCCCCTGTCTTTTTCCAAGAAGAGAACAATGTGTGGTCTAGTTTTCACCTGAACACAGAAAAATAAAGAGAAAAAGCAGTGACTTCCACGTGCTGAAGCGCAGTCTGCCTCAGGCATGTATGACCATCCACCTGAGGACCAGAGTGACTTGGAGCAGGGAGACAACCATGCATGGCAGGGGACTCCACCCAATAAGGACTTTCCTCCCGGGTCCCTCTATTCCTTCTGTGGACTCCCTTGCATGAGGCTTCTGCATGTCACTTGTGTCTTGGCATTGTGACAGCACCCTGGGGATGATGTGACTTTCTTACAGGTTTGGGAGTTGTACCTGGCCTGTGGGGGCAGGGGCACACTGCACACAGATTCTTAAGCACTCTGGACACAATGGCCCCGTGGACAAAGGGCCTGCACATGCAGTCGCACTACACTGTGTTGGGCACCACAAAAGACACTTCTTTCTTTCTCCAATACTGTTGCAATTTTCTATCAGCGGACCCAATCCAGTGTTCCCTTCCAGGGCTTTCAGTGTGTCCTTTAGCTTTTACAACTCATTAATTAATTTGCAGAGAGTGGCTCTTCTCCTGTTTCCCTACAAGTTAGAATCTGAGTGAAAGGGAGAGGGTGTCTTATGTGAGCTAAGGAGGTGGTAGGGAAGAGGGAGGCAGGATCTTTGGATTCATCTCAAATCCTTGGGCTCCTGTCAGCTGATGCAGAGTGACTGGTCAAAGGATCTCCATAAATGTGCAGACCCCGAAACAGACTGCATCAGATGCCATCTGCTTTGTGTTTTTAATGAATGTTCCATTTTCCATTTTAGAACAGTTTTGTTCTGCAGAATTATTGCAAAGATAATACACAAAGTTCCCATACAGAGAACACTCAAGTTTCCTGCATTATTGATATCTTACATTAGTATGGTATATTTGTCACAATTAATGAACCAATATCGATAACATTATTACCAACAACAGCCCATGCTTTGGTTAGATTTCTTAGGTTTTCTTCTAAATTTCCTGTTCCTGTTTCAGGATCCCACCCAGCATGCCCTACTACATTTATTCATCAGGTGTCCATAGATACCTCTAGGTTATGACATTTTCCCCCAATTCTTCGGTTTGTGATGAACTTAGCAGTTTTGGAGTGCTGGGCAGTTGTTTTTGAGAAAGTCCCTATTATGGTTTAGCTATGAGGTACCCCACCAAAGCTTGTGTGTGTGTGTGAGAAAGTACAACATGTTCAGAGGTGAAATGATTAGATTATGAGAGTTGACACCTAATCGGTGGGTTAATCCACTGATATGGATTAACTGGGTGGGTCACCAGGTAGGTAGGTAGGGTATGGCTGGAAGAGGTGGATCACTGGAGGCATGACACCCAGGTCTATATTTTTGTCCCTAAAGAGCAGAGCTCTCTCTGTTTCCTGGCTGTCCTGGCCTGAGCTGCTTCCTCCACCACGCCCATCTGCCATCTTGGGCTCAGAGTTATGGAACTGGCTGACCAGAGACTGAACCTCTGAAATTGTGAGCCAGAGTAAATTTTTTTCTCCTCTAAGTTGTTCTTGTAAGTCTCATGTGAGCTTAAGGAGGTCACTTTTGGTCACAGTGACATAGAAGTTGACTAAAACAGTTCTTCAGGGTTTGAGTCTTGGAGGGTCTCGGTGACCTGGCTTGAGGTGGTGTGTGTCAGATTTCTCCACTGAAGAGTTATTCCCCCTTTCCACATTGGTCTCGTTGGAAGGCGGCACTCTGTACAACTCACACTCACAGTGGGGAGTGATCCTTCACCTTGAGGGTAGAATATCTATGCATGAGCATTTATCCCTCCCCAATTCATTCATTCATTCATTCATTCATTCATTCATTTATTAATCAGTATGGACTCAGGATATTTATTTTCTACATTGGCCTACAATCTGACATTACTTCATAGATATTGCTCATATTTCCCCAGCCTTGGCATCAGGAGCTCTTTCAGTTGACTGCTGTATCCTTTTGGATATGTGCCCGTCGATGTGGACTGGGCTTCTGCTCTAGTTGTGGGGTCCTCTGTTCCTTATGGGTTATCATTGGCTGTTGGTTTCCGTGGTTGCTCTGCTCTGTGCTCTGTGGGTTCCCTTAGCACCTTGGTGTCCCCTCACTGGAGCATGTGGGTATTTCTGATCCCTTGGCCACAGGTATAGTCCTTGGGGGCCCAGCACATTCTTTCCCTCTCCTCCATCCATCCGCTCCCATAGCCACGTTGGCACCTTTATTTCTATGCCACTTGAACAGGACACTGAGCCGGAGGCTGGCATGTGTGGCAGCTGAAGCATCTCCTGCCACATTTCTCTTTCAGTCTTCGCCAAACTTCTCAAAGGAGATACGTGCATTTGATTTCTCGCCTCCCACATAGCCCTGATCTAACTCTTAACCGTCTTCACCCCTCTACTGAAATATCTCAAGAAGGTCTCCAAAGATCCGCACGTCGCTGCCTCCTACAATCCCTTCCAACATTCCTGTTGCTTTATCTCACGGTAGTTTTCAGCGCTGATGGCTTTTGGGCATGCTCTCCTCCGCGGTCTCCCACCTCCCTGGAGGCTCTGCCTGGGTCTTCTTTCCTGCCTTGTCTTTCTCCGCCCTGAAATGTCAGAGCTCTGTGCAATTCTAGGTTTTCTGTGAATTCACTACCTTCTCCCCGGGCTATCACCTCATGTCTGCCTCACACCTCCCTAAGTCCTCAATGCGAATTCCAGTTATGAGTGGATTTCTTTGGAAAATAGAGGAAGGTGGGCTGTTTACCAAGGAGATTTGGGTTTAAAATAGTGATACCGTGAGAGGATGCAGGAATCCAAACCACAAGGAATTAGCAGAAATGTCATGGTATTTGGGGACTTCTCTAGGCCATGGCAGGTGGAATTTCAGGGAATCATCTCTACACATCCAGAACTAGGGATTCAACAGCTTTGCTATTTTAACCATATAGGATTGGGGTGAGATGCGATGAGACCAAAAACAGATTGGGAGAGAAAACTGGAAAATGTTTTATGGCTTTGTTAGTCACAGTTCCCTGGGTCCCAGGGAGAAGCAGCAGGTGGCCACAGGCAGAGAGAGAAAGGTCAATGGAGCAGGAGCCTTGTGTTTTTCTGGGAGGAGCAGGCAAGACAGGGCCAGTGGGCTAGAGTCGGCGAGTTTAGATGGTTTAGTGGGTTCTGGGGCCTGTTATAGAGGCTGTCCTTGATTGTCTGGTGCCCGACCATAGATGTACAGATAGACTGTGGCTCCGAGTGTGAGCCTGGTGAAGGAGCTGGTTGGAGTGTGGACTATATCAGGTGCTCCCAATCTAGCCAGGGCCTTGAAAGTGAGTCAAGGCAGCATTTAAGAAAGAAATATCTAATACGTAGCCCCAATCCAGGGGAAAACAGATTCTGGGAGGGGGTGTGATAGCATCTCTTCTGTTAATTGGGGTAGTGTCACGATCTAGAATGGTATTTTGCTCACTGTTGTTTAATGAGTAGATCCTCAGTTGATAGTGGTTGAAAGAAAGTGTTATAAATTCTTCTTAAAAATTGAAGAAAGGGTTGAGAGTGTAACTTGGTTGTGGAGGACTTGCCTAGCATGTTTTCAGTTCTACAATAGGAAGAGAAAGATTGAAGGAAAACAATGAAAAAAAATATATATATGATATATATGTGAAATATAAATATATAAAACCCATTGGAAGATCACTATTGAGCTCAGGATTTTTAAAGGTCACGTTCAAAAGTACAGTATCAGTGCGTAAGAAAATTCAAATAATGAGCAGAAGCAGCTCATATGTTCAGAACAACAATATGTTTCAGAACAAAAGAAGGAAAAGAAAAGTCCACTGTGTAAATATTAGAATATTAGAAAACATTAAAATATTCGAAATGAACTGCAGAACCGTCGAACCATTCCATTTCAAATTGGCTCCACCAGGACCAGCAGGGGAAATAAGATTTATATGGAAGTCTAATTTTTACCCCTGGAATTTTGCATCTGCTCCTCCTCCCGTTGGCAACGGCACCTTGATTTTCCCTTTGGGGAACCACTCATCCCCCTCCTCTCCAGCCTTGAGGCTCACATCGGATCCATCAGAATCAAGTGAATAGTTTCAGATCAGATTAATGATCCAGTTTAGGCCAATGGGAATCAGTTGCTGAAACTCTGTGGGAAAGAGGACCTCTTTCTCCTGGAGTGGCTGGTCATAGGATGAAGACTGGGCTTGCTGGGACCACCTTGCCACCCCCACAGGCGAGCTCAAGTGAGACTGAAGCTAGAAGGGTAGATGCTGAGGGCCATTGCCAAGTAGGAATGACGCATCGAAATTTCCTTGCCAGCGTACCCCATGTTAAATGGACTTGCCTTGGACATTCGCTGTGACATTGCATGTGTGTTTGAGAAAGGTGACCCTGCTCAAGGACCAGGGTGGATCCAGGTTTAGGGTGTATCCTGCAGGTTTTAGGAAGTATCTCGCTCCTTGGGTTTAGGGTGTACCCGGTTTAATGGAGTTCTCGTGGAATTGAGAAAGTATTTGGGATGTGAATTGTGCGGCGGCAGAACTTGGATTTCCCCAGAACGTGTTTGTAGAGGGCCGGTGTGAGTTGGGAATAAAGAACTGCTGTTTGAATCTACAAAGCTGTGAGTGGCTCGTGATCTTGTGCCGAGCCAGACTGCGGCAGGTAGAAATCAGATTTAAAGGTGCAGACATCTGAATCTTCTCCTGGAATACCTTGGAGTATTCACATGAGTCAGCAAATTCCTTGTTTTGGTAGTTTGGGTTTCAGGTTGGGTTCCCTTAGCTTTTAAATGAAAGAAGTTCTGCCTAGTTTGGGATATGAACTGGTAAAGACTGAACCAGGTGCAGGAAGGTAGAATACCAGCCTCGTCCGGGGGAGATCACAGGTGGGATTGATGAGGAGAGGGCCGCAAAGTTGCTTTGAATGCACTGACCACCTGCTTCCTGACAGATCCCATCCCAGGGTGCCAGAGAGAATGTCAGAGGGCCTCAGGGTCAAAGTCAAGGATCCTGGAAAAAAGAGCGAGAGAGACAGAGGCACAGAAGAAGAGGCGCAGGCTTGCACTGTTCCAGTTTCTAACAAAGTGGACCCTCGACGAGATAAAGCAATAAACTTTGCTTGAATTCCACCAAGTCCCAGTACAGAGAGCAAACCGATGGCCGATGGACGGACATTTACAAAAACAAATCACTTGCTGCTCACGTGGATTCACGTTTGTGAACCCATAGCATTGTTTTTGAAAGTAAGATCTGTGATTGGCAGATAATAAAATGCGTAAGATGTAACAATAACTATAATCATGAAAAAATTCGCAAGGACTGGCCCCTTAACCATCCTATTTATAGCCATCTCCCTGTACCTAGAACAGTGGCTAACACCCAACATAGGATCAATACGTATTTCTTGAATAAATGAATAACTCATATTTATCGAATACTATATGCCAGACAGAGATGTGAAGATAAAATGTATTATAATTACAGATAATGATTATGAGAACACATACAGATCAGGCTGTGTACCAGGAACCACTCAAAAGTGGTTAACATGTATGACATCCATTAACTCACTAAACACTGTGGGTTGACTTGTGTCCCAACCTCAAAATTCCTGGGTTGAAGTCTGAACCCCCCAGTATCTTAGAATGCGACTCTATTTGGAGATAAAGGGCCTTTAAAGAAATAATTAAGATAAATGAGGTCATCAGGGTGGTCCTAATCCAGGATCACTGGTGTCCTTATAGAAGAGCAGATGAAGACCCAGGGGGACTGAGAGGACATGGGGAGGAATCGGCCACACACAGGCCAAGGGGAGAGGCCTCATTTTGTTGAAATCTTGATCTCGGATGTCAAGCTTCCAGAATTGTAGGAAAATAAATTTGTGGGGTTTAAGTCACACCGTCTGTGGTCCCCTGGCAGCCCCTGAAGATCAGCACAGTCGCCTTGTGTTACCATCCCGTCTCCTCCAGGGCTCCCACCCCTGAACCGACACCCTGTCGCATGCAGTGACAGCTGACATCTATTGAGGACTTACCCCGTAGCGGATGGGCAGCTAGATGGCTGCCTGCAATGCTAACCCTCCTGCAGCGCCTCACATCTTTTAAAACTCCTTCAGCGGATCACACCCACCTTGAGGACCCCTCTGGGTCATGCTATCTATCTATGGCCTTTCCTGCTCGCCATGGTGCTGCAGGGCGCTGCCCTTGGTCTGCAGTACCTGATGCCCTAGTGGTTGGTGACGGAGATCTCCTGGAGTCCAGCATCATCTTTCACTCCATGTCATCATTTGGCCAACTACACACCAGGGAGGTCGAAGGCTAAAGTCATTTATGTATTCAGCAAACCAACTGGCGGTGCTCTTCCTGCGTGCGTACCAGACCCGCGCGGGCTGCGGCCGTAAAAACACATCAGCTGGTACACCCTGTGGGTGAAGGTGTGCAGTGCCGCTCAGCCACCTCTGTGCCCTGAAACGAAGGTGGCCTTAACGTCTTCCTCAGAGGCTCAGGTGGGGATCAGTCAATAAGACGTTCGTACAAAGTGCTTGGCACGATGCTGTGACCCAGATGGCCCGAGCTCCCCCCAGAGCTGGACGGAAGTCTCCACAGGCTTCTTCTTGACCTTGGGTTGCCCTTCCCTCTTAAAACCATCTACTTTGGAAAATTTGTAATATTGAATTCTTTCCCTGCCCCTTTGAGATGAAAATCCTTTAAAAAGCCTCCTGCCGGTTTATAACCCAAGAATGTCTTTCCAAAGGACCCGGGAGCTGGCCTTGGAAGTGTAGCTGTCATGGGAGAGGGCTCCCTGTCTCTCTCCGTCTCTGAGGGAGGGTGGGAGCCCGAGTTCCGGGGTGGGGTGGGGGGTGGGTCTTGCTCTGCGGTGGGAAGTTGCCCGGGTGAAGATGCAGTCGGCCTTGCGTTCCCTTTGGAGAAGGCCAATGAGCAGCACAGGTGGCCTAAAACACTCTTCCCAGGCCTTACAAGCTTCCCCATGTTTCGTCTTCTGCATTTATTTTATTTTTTTCAAATTTTTTAGATAGACGTTTTTATAGATCTCTTTTGATTGATTTATTTTTATGTGGTGCTGAGAATGGCACCCAGTGCCTCACGTAGGCTAGGCAAGCACTTTACCACGGAGCCACCACCCCACCCCCTGGTCTTATTTATTTTTTTTTTAAGTGTTTTTATTAGGCTGGGTGCAGTGGAGCAGGCCTGTGTTCCCAGTAGCTTGGGAGGCTGAGGCAGGAGGATGGCGCGTTCAAAGGCAGACTCAGCAACAGCAAGGTGCTAAGCAACCCAGTGAGACCCTGTCTCTAAATAAATTAGGGCTGGGGATGTGGCTTAGTGGCCTATGACCCATTAGTTCCATCCCCAGTACCCCCAAATGTTCTTATCGGTGTGCTATAGTTAACGTAACAGCAGGGTTCGTTGTGACATAATCATACGTGCATGGAGCATAATTTGCTGTGTCAGTCCCCAGTGCTCCCTCACCCTTCGTTTTGGGTTCTAGCCTCTCTCTCCTATTGTTATAACCTTGAATGAAGGCTTCCCGGCTGCTTCACGTGACTCAGTGCAAGTTTTTACTTTGACATGAGTCACATAGTAAGTGCTCAATAAGTGCTATGCATTAAGCGTGTTATTTTGCTTCACTTTCTGACCTCAAGAGTCTCTCATGGTTGTCAGGGGAACAGTATAGGAAGTCACCCAGGTGGTACCGGACACATTGGCGAGCTCACTGATGGTTAATCACCCCTGATGGCCTCTTTATCGTGTGCAGGATGCACGTAGGTCATGCACCCACAGAGGTGAGAAGTGATCACTGCCCTCCCCGAGTGGACAGACACAAGACACAGAGTGACCTAGGGCCACACTACGAGGTTTGAGCAACAGTTCACACTGAGCTCTGGAAACACATGGACTGAACGTGTGACTGGGGAGGTTTTATTTCACCCAAGAGGGACCAGAAAGAAGAGGAAGGACGTGGAGTTTGTAAAGCAGGTGAATGTCGGGAGGTGAGTTGTTTGCTAAAACTGGGGGTCAGAGAGTGGAATCTGGGTTGGGGGAAGGGGAAAATCTGAAGAGGGAGACGTGTGTGGAAGCGGGATCGTGAGGGTAAGATGCAGATGTTACAAAAGGTGAATTTCAGCCATCACACCAAAGAACCTTCTTAAAAATAGAGGCCTGAACAGTGAGTCACCAGCTTACTGTCCCCTGGCGGGATCAGGATTGAGGGTGGGTGGCCCACCTTCAGGTGTGTCCCTAGGAAAGATTTCCTGTTGACTGAGGGCTTGGGGTCAGCCTTCTGAGACCTCTTCTGCCCTGAGCTGAGAAATAGCTTGCAGATTAATGGAGGACACTGTATATTGGAATTAAGTCCACTGACATTTAAATACCGGATTGGTGACTTCCTAGCCATAATCCTGGACATATTACCCACTCTCCCTGAGGTTCAGATTCTTTATTAACAATGTGGGCTTATAATGCCTATTATAAAGGTAAGGATTAGGTTTTGCTATTATTACAGAAAAGTTCAGATACCACTGACTTGAATGAAATGGAGACTTTTAAAATTTTTCTTCTATAAATGTAGCAAGGAGATAAAGAGGCAAGGTCACTGTGAAATTCCCTCCCCTTACGCTAGCTTTAGGGAACCCCCAACATCATTTCAACATTCAAGGCTACAGGAACTGTGTGTGTATGTGTGGGTGCAGGGAAGGTGGGTAAATACAGGTCTGTGTCCCTGATGAATTTCTGTTTTTAACGGATTGATCACAGCTTAGTTTCATGACCAGAACTCACTGCCCATTGCTCCCTTTCCCTTAATAATTAGAGTTCCATCACTAAAAAAAGAAGGTAGAATGGATATTGCTACAAAATCATTTATGTCCCCACCTTTGCTCCCATAAGGATGAAAGAGATAATTTATGTCAAATGCCTGAGCATAGTAGATGCTCATTAAATACCCATTCTGTTCTTACTTTACAGCAATTTGTCAGGAGATGGGACTTCAAGGTGGACCACACTAGCCCAGGGTCTTCCCAACTTTCTGTATGAAAGAGAGAAAAAGAATCATAAATTCCACTAATTGGCAGTAACAGGAAGAAATGGAATAGGAGAAAATAAAAAAGATAATTATAATTTCCATTTGCTGAGGTTAGGTGTCAGATGTTGTACTTAGGGCTTGGCATTGATTTTTCATAGTCGTCTTACAATATAAGACAAATGCTGTATTTTACCCTCTTCTACAAAAGAAGAAAAGGAGATTGGGACTGTTAACCACCAATCTGTGGTGGCCTGGTAAGTACCGAATGTTCAATCCAGGGTCCATATTCAAGGATGATGTCCATCTCCGAAGCCAGTGGTTTGAACCTTTAGACTGCGTTACCAAACCATCCATTCCTGCCAGTCTTCATCACGCCATATGTCCTTACCAAACTTCCACTCTCTGCCAGGCCTTGTTTTGAAGCCCAGCAATACAGACAGGGTGGGGAGTTCAAATTCATAGGCTGGTGGGGGAAATTAAGCAAGTGGTAACGTGGGTGAAATAAGGAGTGCAGGCGGGGGGGGCGGGGCAGGGAGCCATAGAACAAGTAGAAGATGACGGACAGGTGGTCCAGGAGGGCCACCGTCAATGGGAACTGCATGGAAAGAACCAGCAAGCAATGATTTGGGGCCAGGAGGCCCAGGGAGCAGCAGCAAGAGTCCAGAGGGAAGGTACTTGGCTTGTCTTAGGAGGAAGCAGAGGAGGGCCGGCCAGAACAGAGGCAGAGCTCGCACAGGTGGAGGAAGGTGGCCTCAGGGTGACATTCCTCCAGGAGCACCTGTGGCCACGAGGTTTGTCATTGCAGGAAAGAAAGCTCATTCTTGACTTATTTTTCAATGTTGGGTCAAGGTCAGGCCATGGGTCTTTGTCAATTTTTTTTTGTTGCTATAAAAGAATGATCCAGACTGGGTAATTTATAAAAAGTAGTCGTTTGTTTGGTTCATGGTTCGGGACTGGGAATCTAAGATCCAGGGGCCATGTCTGGTGAGGATCCTCTTGCTACATCATTGTAACATAGTGGAAAGCATCACCTAGTGAGAGAGAGAGAGAGAGAGAGAGAGAGAGAGAGAGAGAGAGAGAGAGAGAGAATTCCTTTCATGGGAGCCTCCTCCCACGAGAGCTAACACACTCCCAGGATAAAGGCATAACCCATTCCTGGGGGCAGAACCTTCATGACCCAGTGAAGGTCCCAGCTCTTACGCCATCCCCACAGCCGTGAAACTTCCATATGCATCTTGGAGGTGACTTTCAAACCACAAGGTCATAGGACCAGGAAAGTCACACTTCATTCCATGGTTGCCTGTGGCCCTATAGGGGATTCCTCATTAGAGAGAGGCAAGGACATTCTGGGGTGGCCTTTGCCTTACTCCAGGTGGAGCAAGTGTCCGTGTTGCTGTGGAGCATGAGAGAGTGAAGGGCAGAGGCGAGCTGCCACTGCTGACCGTCGAGAGCCCCTTGTGGGCAGGCCCGGTGGAGGGCGCAGGTGTGGTTGCTCAGGTGGGTGCGGAACCTGGGCTCCTGCAGGATCCATCAGCGCGTGCTAGAACCCACCAGGAGATGCTGTCCAGGCCACTCCATCAGCACATGGCTGCTCCAGCATCGAAACCTGGGGCGAGAGGTGGCCCAGCAGTTTGGGAAGCAGGCGGTCCAGGTCTGGCCTTAGTAGAAAGACTGAGACAGCTGGATGCCCCCAGGGTCCCGAGGTGAGGACCGGGTGCCCAGGGAAGGAGCCCAGAACTGTCCCTCAGAGCACTGCCTCGGGACCAACCCTGCTGCGTTGGGTCTTGAAGATTGAAAATTGCAAGAAACAATGGAGGGAAAGAAAAAATGCCAAATGGACAAGATTGGGGATGTGACAGGTGTCCATCTTGGCTCCAGAAGGTGATGGGACCGAAGTGGTCTGGCCAGGAAGAGGAGTGACTGCAGATTCGTTGAGCCGGGGCTCCCGTGCGGCACCAGGATGACGCGATGAGCTTCGACACTGAGGCGGGGGTTATAAATGCAGCTCTGGCCCTTCAGGATGGGAAGTTCCGTAGGGAGCCCCAGGGGACAATGCCATCAGGTCTCCGAGGTGATGGTCACATCGCCAGCCAGCCTTGAAGTCTGCACAGGGCTAGGCTGGGGGTCTGGGAAGGCAGGGACTCTGGGGGACTTCGCTTTGTGCAGTGAGCGGGGAAAACCACGTGTCCCTCTTTGTGCATTCTCCTCTGCTGCTGACCCTTGACCCTCACGCAACCCAATTTTTCTTGAGTGCTAAATGATGGAGACAGAAAATTAAGCTGGAGCCCAAGTACTTCATCTGCTGTTCGTTTCCTTAATTGTATTTCCTACACATTCTTTATAAATAGATTTAAGCAAGACACTATGTTCTTTAAATTGTGCATTTCTGTTGTTATGGAAACAGATGCTTTTATTTCTGCCCCCCCACCCCCATCCACAGCCATGAAGTAGAAGTTAGTACATGTTTTTTTTTTTCCAGGCAGGTGAATTATCTACTGACCCTGGTCTCTAAGAAGGTCTCCAGGGAAGGGTCGGAATGACCTGCCTTGGCCTCTCTGCAGGGAGAAGATCCGGTGAGCTCCTGAGAGTCTCAGAAGACACGGTCCGTCCTAACCCTTCAGATAAGTGCCTCACTCCCAGATTCATAGACTGTTGGAACTAAAGAGAAATCTCTAAAGAGATAATCCTCATAATAATCATTTCAAATCACCTTACGGTGCACATGCAACCTGTTAATTAGTCTCTGAAGGAACCTTGGAATTAAATCATTTGTTCGAAAACATTTACCAAACACTAATACGGCGCTGGGGCAGACACAGGTAATCAACCCAGAACATTGAATGGTGACTGTCACACGGAAGGGACTCAGCAGATATTTCTCTGTGAGTGAGTAAAGCTGTCCCCTCCTCCGGGATGCTGGGGGATATAAACATTTAATGGTTACAATGTTCTGTGCCACATGCTTGGATATGGATTGGTACGCAGCGTGGTGGGAACAGACACCGGATCATAATTTTCCTTCTCTATTTTTTTTTTTTGCAAGAAGTGAGAAAATTAAAAGCAGAAGATTAGAAGGGAAAATATCTGGCCATCTATCCTAGCTATTTAGTGGCCGAATTATATAAAGCATCCAGGTTTCCTGAATCCTATTCTGATAAGGGTTTTTCCTAGATGATGTCAATGTCAGAACAGCTCTTCTGAAGCCTTGGTAGGCACACAGTCACCAGGTGTAATGGACTGAATATTTGCCCTGGCTCCCTACATTGCATTCCTACCTCTTTATGAGATGGAATTAGGAGATGGGTCCTTCAGGAGGTGGTGCAGGTGACATACAACCCACACGAATGGGATTAGTGCCCTTCTAAAAGAGGCTCTGAAAAGCTTGCTTGTTCCTACCACTGTGTGAGGACATGGTCATGAATAGGGAAACAAGTCCTTGCCAGACACCAAATCTGATGGCACTTTGGTCTTAGATTCCCCAACATCTAGAACTGAGAAATAGATGTTATTTAGGCCCCAGATCTAAGGCATTTTTGTTATTGCAGCCTGAATGCACAGATACCCCTGGAGAAGTTACAAATGCTGGCTCTGCTTCTGTTAGTCTGGGGTAGAGTTTGAGATTCTGCACCTGTGAAGGCACATAAGGTCTATGGTAAATACAAGGAGCCTATAATGTCTCAATAAACACAAGGGCAGAACCTAGTTTCTGTTCAACTCACAAAGTATTCATTGAGCATTTACAATATACCAGTCAACCTACTGGGAGCTAGTGTTATGGCAGCTAAGGATAAGAGCATGTTTTCATGGAATTTCTCTTCAGGAGGAGCTGAGAAGCTGGGCAGGCAGTACAATAAAACTGATTCTGCTGGCTGCCATCTTCATGATAAGGCAACAAGGATACAGAGAAAAGTAAAGTTAGGGAAAGAGAACAGGCAGCATTTGAAGATGGGGAGTTTGTGGTTATAAAAGGAATTACAGGGAAGACTTCTCCACTGATATGAAGAGTTTAAGGAAATGAGGGAGGATGTAAAGATATCTGGGAAAGAGTATCTCAGGAGGAGGAATAGAAAATTCAAAGGCCCTGAGGCAGCAGGCTGGCAAGACATGGATAGGAAGTAGCTGTGGCTGTAATGGAACATTGAACAGTGGAATTTGGTGGAAATTGTTCTAACCAAAAAAAATGCATGATCTCTTGGGCCTTTGTAAGAACTTTAGCTTTTACTTGGAGAAAGAATTCTTTGGAATTCCATGTGCAGAGGAGTGATATGATCTCACTTGTGTTTCAAAAGGATCATCCTGACTCCTAGAGAGAATGACATTAGTCATCACCCTCGGTAGCCCTGGTGGGTCTCCCCTACAGTCTGGGATGGAGTTGGCCCTGAAGATGGTCACATGCCCTCTAGTGTGCCCTGAACTTTGCAGCCAGAGGACACTCCATGTGTGCTTACTCCTTGCAGGTGGATTCCCCGCAGAGAGCAGGCTCATGGGGAAGATGCAGATCCATCCTCCTCAGGTGTGCAGCTGATTTGGGGGGTGGGGGAGGGTGTTTAAATTAGGAAATATCTCACAATTTCCACAAGTGGACGTTAGTTTGATTTAGCCAATTGCTGACTGGTTTCATGCTAAGGGACTTGTATGGTCTGAGACACAGTCAATTCATTCCCTGTTTAGGAATGAGCCGGTTAGGGATGGGTTTGCTGTTCTATTATTAAAAGAAATGGATCTGTCAGAGAGCAGCATATATAGCCCTAACAGCCCACTTTTGGTGGATGAATGCATTTAAAGAAAAAAAAAAATAGCTAAGACCTGGACTGAATTCTGGAGAAAATCAGAGACCTGCAGAATTTTAAATGACAAGTCGTCTTAGATATTGCACCATCACCTTATTTTACTAACTCAAAACCTGATGCTCACGGAGGCCAGTGAATTGCCCATGGCCGGCTCATTACTAATTGGGGACACTCGTCCCCTAATCCCAGAGGCTTTTCTCTCATGTCACAGACCAGAGTAGGTAGCTGTGGCTCTGTTCCACAGGGTCCCTCAGGAACCCAGGTGCTTTCCATTTCTTTTATTTTATTTTTTTGGTGCCTCCATCCCACAGGTCCTCGGAGATGGCTGCTTTAAAGACTCTGAGGACGGTGCCCAGGAGGTTTTGACAAGGTGGACCGAGAGGTGGTGCGTATCGTTTCTCACATTCCCCCGGACAGCACTCAGTGTCATGGTCACTAGACAACGCTGTCTAGCTGTGTGCCCTGGAAGAAAAGAACGTGGACATCGATGGACATCAGTCCTGCAGATGTGGGGTCGGGCAGCAGCACCCAGCCAGGGCAGTGCCACAGGCCTCTGTGCATGTGCTGCCATGCTGCCCGGGCTCTCCCCCTCACCTCTCTTTCTGTCCACCCCTCTCTCCTTTCACTGATGTGTGGTGACCATCTACTGAAGACAGGGTTGTGGGGAGACTCAAGCTGAAGGAAACATGGACCCCGAGGGCCCGTTGGTACAGTTTAAAGGTCAAACAGGCAGAAGAGACGGACTTAGAACATGGGCAGGACGGATACCTGCCCCACGTGTGGCCAGAGTGCTCCCTGGGCAGCAGCAGGGAGCCAGCAGCTGGAGAGAATGGTTGGACTCCAGCCGTGTCCTGCACCAGCCGTGTGACCGGGGCCTGATGGGCCTCTCTCAGCTCATCCCCACCTTAACGTGGGTCAGTGGGATCCTCCAGGGGTGGCGCGGGAGGGTGTAAGTATTCCTGAAAGGCTGCTCTGGCAGGTGATGGTACCCCACGCACGTTGGTCCTCTTTGGTCAAGAAATGCCCAGAGGAGAGGAAAGGACTTCCTGCCAGAGAGGTGGAGAAGGCTGCTGGTGAGGTGGCTCTTCACTGTAGTGGGAGATGTAAGGGTCAGGACGGGCCAATTGAACATTCTGTGACTACAGGGTAGTGGCCTGGTTGTGGCTCCTGTCATAGTTGTAGCAAACGGTGGCTTAAACAACACACTATCTCTCTCTCAATTCCTGAGATCAGAAGTCTGAACTGGGTTTCGCTGGCTGGCATTCAGCGTTAGCAGGCCACCTTCCTTGGCGCTCTAGTGGGGAATCCTGTCCTTTGCCCTGTCCCGCTGCTGGGAACCACCTGGACCCCTTGGTTCATGATCTAGCTTCAGAGCCAGCAGCACGGAAGTGCAGTGCTTCGACCTTGACCCTCCTGCCTTCCTCCCACGTTGGGCCCACCTGCATCATCCAGGGCCATCTCACCTCTGCAAAGTCCCTTTCGCCATGTAGGGTAATGTTCACAGACCTGGGGACTAGGGTGCATCCTCCTTGGGGGGCCTTTATTCTTTCTATTACACATGGTGAATCTGTTGATCAGGAAGTTCTGACTCTGTTACACACCCTGCAGTGAGTTGGGTAGGGGGAAGAACATCTTGTGCCTTGTTTGGTATCTGCAGAACCTCTACTGGGTATCAGCTCAGCACCATGAGAGACAACTTGGTTCCTGTAGCTTTCTAGGGCAGGAAGGGAGAGAGAGGTACACAGATGATGTCTGGTTACCTGCCAATCATCCCTGTACTAATTAGCTAATCCTGGAAATTCTATATGACAAGATCTTTATTTCCTTTAAGTCTTTTTTTAAAGCATGTGGGAAAGAAATGGGGAGCTGGGGAAGAAGTTGCATTATTAGTTACTAATATTCATTTGGACTTCTTTGGTATAAATAAGTTTTGTATTTTTATTTATTTTTTGTTATCAGGAAGAAATTTAATGAAGATAAGAAAGCAGGAAATAAAGATGTTTGGTGCTTGAATGTGCAGGAAGGAGTAGAATCCATCAGTGTGGGGGTGGGTTTGGTTGGGCTCAGTAGCTAAAAGAGGGAGCTTTTCAGAATGTAGTTCTGGGACCTATGGATGATTATCTCCTTCAAATATGGTCTCTACCTGCCCGGTGTCAATCCTGGATTTTCTGGGCTGTCTCCACCAGCATTTCTCCCTGTGCTTGCATAGAATTAATATACGCTGATCCAGATCCCAGCATCTGAATGCATACAGTGTCTCTTCTCAACTTCTAAGCCTGTCTCCATTGGAAGCCCTCTAGTGGAGAGGGTCTAGTAATTCCAAACATACACGGGTGTCTCTGGAACCATCTCCAGATTGGAAAGGATGGGCAGGAGACTCTTAAGGGTGCTCCCCTCTCCATATGATTACATGATTAGCCAACAAAGAGACCCAAACCACGTCTTCTGACTCATCAGGATCTTGTTGTGTCTGCCACCATTTGGGGCACAACCTCAGGGCTGCATCAATGGAAATGGCACAAACATTTGAGCTGGTTTTGCAAGGCTAGAGTTATGGAGAGCTGCAGGCTGGAAATTAAATTGGATTAAGGACAGGTATTCTTTCCTCAGCACAAAAAAAAGAAGTTATAAGTGAGTATGGAGTTTCTGCTTCTGTTGAGTTAGACATGAGTTCTCAATGTGGGAGAGCTGAGGAAACCTTTGGGCATCCAACAGAAAGAGACCTAATGGAGAGCAGTCCTGCTTCAGCTCCAGCCACAGCAGGTAGTATGGGGCGTGGTACTGTATCAGTTTGTTTAGGCTGCTGTAACAAAATGGCAGACAGGTTGGCTTAAGCAACAGCTGTTTATTTTTTCAATTTTCTAGAGGTTAGAAGTCCAAGATCAAGGTGTTGGCAGGGTTGTGTACTCCTAAGGCCTCCTTTACATTCTCAATGACTCCACATGTAGCCTTTCTGTGTGATCAGGCCCTCCTGGTGTCTTTCTTCATAAAGCACCAGCCATATTGGATCCCAGTTCCATCCCCAAGACCTCATTTAAGCTTAATTATCTACAAAGTCTTCATTTCCAAATGTAGTTACATTATAGGTTAAAACCTTCAATTTTGATTTTGAAGAATCCTTGGGAAAATGGCTACTGGAAACCAATTTCATTCTAGAAAATATCCCATAGAAACATATTTAGCGAGAATTTACTGGGAAAAATACACATCAGGAAGAATTATCACTACAAATCCTCCCTAGGAAAAATATCCTCTGGAAAAAAAATATCCATTATAAAAATGCTCACCATGAAAATATGTAGCAGCAATTTCCATTGGGGGGAAATAATTACAAAAAGAAAGGGGTAGAGGAGTGTGATCCTTTGAAGAACTTTTCAAAGAAAAATGTCTTCCAGGAAAATTTTCACTAAGAGATTAAACTACCACTCACAACATATGCCCAGGGAAGTGTAGCAATGAATCCCACTGTTCTGTATAATTATGATGTACCAATAAATATGGGAAATACATGCACAGGGAAAATTACCTACTGGGAAAAAAATCGCACCTAGTATGAAAACTTCTGCAGAAAAATATCCCAAGTGGGATAAATACCCACTTGGAAAATATGCACACAGGAAAATCATATTTATTAGGAAAATGACCTTTGACTGTATTCCTACTGTGGAAACCAGGGAACCAGGTTTATTCTGTGTGTGCTGTGTCGTGTGAAGAGTGTCACACACATTAGCTCACTCCTCGTAAGGGCTCTATGAGGTGGACGCTATTGTATGCTCCATTTCACACAAGAGGAGACTGAGGCACAGTTAGGCTACTTGAAGTTCCTACGAGTGCTTATAAAAGGAGATTCTGTCCCAGGGCCTAGAGTAAAACACAATTCCTCCAGGAGCCACTGGGACACTTGAACACCCAGGAGAACATTCTTTGGTGCTTTGGGAAAACACAGTCCCTGGGGAAATATTCACCAAGACTCTCGCCTACCTAAGTCTTCAGTTTGGGTTGCATAAACCCAATGAGATGGCCAAGTCATGCGATGTTCTGAACTTTGGGCTGCAGGAGCCTTATTGCAAATTGGGGAATGTGCTGGGAGTCCTGAGCTCTCTTGATCTGTGGAAACCCCTACCTGCCTATGACTGACCCCATTTGGATGTCAGCCTCGTGAGATTGGGTCCCTGCCCATGTAGTTCACTTCTGCATTTACCGTAATTAGAAAAGTTGGTGCTTGATAAATAAGTATGTCTAAAAGAAGGAATGTCATCCACGGTGAGGGCAGAGTGGTTAATAATTGGGGTGCTAGAGAGAGATGTCCTCCAACTTGAGTCCCAGAGCCACCATTTCCTGGCCTTGGCTACCAGACTCCTTAACTCTCATTTCTTTGTCTGTGCTGTGGGGACAGCGAACCCTTCTCCTGTGGTTCTTGGGGGAATTCAGTTAGGCAGTGCCTGTGGGTGAACCCGGGGCCCGATACGTGGTAGGCCATCAAGAAATAATCAGAACCGCTCCTTCCCCTCATGAAGTTTAGAGTTAGGTGGCTTGTCCCCAAGTCCACCAGCACCCCCTTTAAGAATCTAGATGGGAGGCAGGAGTCCAGACAAGCTGACTATTCAAGTCCAGAATCTGCAACTCACTGTCAGCTCTGGAGATCAGAGGCTCTGCTGGGTTCCATCTGCTTCTGTAATAAAACATAAATTATTAAACCCATAAAATATTGATGAACTGTTTTATAAAACAGAGGGATCTTAATGTATCGATTATGATCGAGAAAGTCTTCGTGAATTTCAGGAGGAAAAATGACTGGGCGATGATAAGCGGGTTGGTTCGCTCCGTGCCCCTGAAGGTTGCAGCTCCGAGAAGGTGCCCCCCGAGTCCCAATATTCTCGCATCTGTGTCGTCTGGCATCTGTGCCATGGTTAACCTGACACCTACGTTCCCACACACACTAGAATCCAGCCAAAGAGAGATGATGGGGTGGGGACCAGTTCCTTGTTGAGAAGAAATAATAATAATTTTGGTTGGAGAGGTTTTTGCTTTTGGTTAGCGTCCTGGGTGACTCTGCAGACTCTAGAAAACTGGTGGGTTGGCTTTGTAGTTCTCTTCATTCCTGGGTGATCTGTTCAAGAACTTTCTCTCACTGACGTTCAGGACAACTGACCTCATCCTTTGATTTTAGGACGAAAACCTCAGGAGACGGAAGCGAACTGGCCGTGAGCCAATGCTCTCCTTTGACACCCGGGAAAACGGAGGCCCACAGGGAGGGAGCACCTCGCTCAGGATCTCCCGGTGGATGAGTATGGAGAGCTGACTTGGCCCCCGGGTCCCCGGACTCTGGGGCGGACCCTTCTTCTGCTTACTCAGAATGAAGGGGGACTTGAAAGAAAGGAGGAGAGTGTGCCACCATGTCCCCGAAACACCCATTTCCCTTCCCAAGAACGAATCAAGTCAAGAGCACAGTGAGCGTGAGCCAGACCGGAATGTCCAGATGAATATGATCTCAATGGACACTGACTCTCCCCGTCTCACGCCCTGAGACCCGGGGCAAGGGTGTCATCTGTGGAAACGGCTTCTTGCTCCTAGACCAAGACAACTGTTCCTTGGATCGCTGGGCATGCAAAGGTGCAAAGGAAGCTCGTGACGTCACTGCGTCCGTAGCTTAGCCCATAAAGCCCCTCTCCCTGAGCTCGGTGGGGAGGACAGGTGTTCGTCCATCCGGACACGGCACCATGGGCATGGAGGTGCTACTGTCCAGCCTGTTGCTACTGGGTCTTCTTCCTTTTCAATAAAGCTCTGTCTCACAGGCCATCTGCCTGTCTTCTTTGGTCTCCCAGCAACCCGTCCCTCTGCCCTCTCACAACTGGGTGGGGACGGTACACCTGCTGATCTCCAGAAACTCCCAGGTAGGACTCCACCTGACGGCTTTCGACAGAGCCACATCACTGCGATTCTTGGAATGTCCCGTGAAGGGAAGAGCCTGCCACCCTCCTTGAGGAAGCCGTCACGGCGACTCTCTGAGATGACAAGATGAGGAGCCTGGGTTCACAAGCTCGTGGGTGGCAGAATCAAGGGCTAGAAGCAGCCTCTTTGGGAGACTCTATTGCCGTTTCCATACGAACACCGTGCTGCTGTTCAGTTGAATCTGGAAGGCTTCGTGGGGGCAAGCGTCATGTGTCAGCAATGACGTGAGCCGAGGTCAGGGGACGGTCGCTGACTTCTTCTCTTTGCTTCTTCCTATCTGAGGTCTGATTCCAGCCAGGGACGTTGGCAGAAAGGGCACAGTAACGTTTGCAGCTAATATTTATGGAAAACTTTCTGTGTGCCAGGTCCCTGTGCCAAGCACTTTCCTTCCATGAGCTCATCCCTCTCTTTCAGAGTAGCCACTGGAGTGGGGAACGTCGTCAGCCCCAGAGGCGGAAACGGAGGCAGAAGGAGGTGAACTGAGATAAGTGAAGCCAGCCCTGGTGCCTGCTGAGATGGACTTAGTTGACACTCAGAGAGGATCAGTGATTTGGGGCACCTTTCTTCGTGTCTGGAACGGAACCACTCCCTTCACGTGACACAAGTGACCTCTTATTTCTTCTTGAAGCTACCGATGCTTTGGGTGTCAACTCTGACCACTTCTTAATCCCTTTCAAGGGTCCCCTTCTTGCTGCCAACCCCCAGTGGCTTCCAAGTCACTGTGATTTAATTATGTCCCCCCAAAATTCATGCATTGAAACGTTCCCCCCAAGTCAACAGTGCTGGGAGAGGAGGCTTAATGGGAAGCGTCTAGGACTCTGCCCCCAAGGATGGATCAGAGCTGTCGTCGAAGGAATGGTTTGGCTCTAAAAGTGAGTTGAGCCCCTCTTGCCTTCTCTGGGATGCTCTCTTGACTTGTGGTACATGCTGCCACGTTGGGGGCACAGCAAGAAGGTCTTGCCAGATGCAACCCCTTGATCTTAGACTTCCCTGCCTCAGAATCATAAGCCAGATTAAATTTCCATTCATTGTAAATTACTTCATTTGCGTTTTTTTGTTTTGTTTTGTTTTTTGTTATGGGCACAAATAAGCCAAGACACCAGAATTCTCTGACAGGCCCACAGTCCTTTTTATTAGGCATGCTCTCCTTGGACAATCTTAGCTAATTGCATGCATTTCACATGCATTACTGTTAATGCACGACTAACTCCCAATCTTTGCTGCCTGCCCAAATGCTCCTACAAATCGGGGTAATGCTGGCCTCACAGGGCAAATTGGTAATGAGTCCACCTGCCTGTTTTCTGTAAGAGATTGTGTTGAATTGACAGTATTTATTCCTTCAGTGCCTGGGAGAATTTGAGAGTACAACCATGTGGGTGTGAAGATTTTCTTTCTTTTTTTTTGGAAGACTTAAACTCTGAAATCAATATCTTTCATAGTTTTGGGGCTGTTTTGTTTATCTATTTCTTTTTGAGTGAATTTTGCAAGGAATTGATCCATTTCTTGAAATTAGTCAGTAATGCGAGTAGAGTGGTTCATAATATTCCTATTTTATCCTTTTATCTATAGAGTACACAATGACATTCTCTTTTATTTATAATATTGGCAATTTGTGTCTAGATCTTATTTTTACTTTTTAATAAAATACTTTTTGGTTTCATTGATTTTGTCTTTTGAATCTTATCAATTTCTTCTCTTAACTTTGTTTCTTCTGTCTGCTTTGGGTTTATTTTGCCTAAAAAAATATTTTTTTTCTAGTTTCTTAAAGGGGAAATGTAGATTATTGATTTGAGACTTTTAAATTTTTTCAATACAAACATTCGGCACTCTAATTTTTCCTCTAAGTGCTGTTTTAGGTGCAGCTCATCAATTTGGTGCTGTGATTTTGATATTATATGTCTCCCCAAAACTCATGTGTGAGACAATACTAGAAGATTCTGGGGTGGGATGATTGGGTTAGAAGAGCATTAACCTAATCAGTGCATCAATCCCCTGAGAGGGATTAACTGGGTGTGGCTGGAGGAGGTTGGTCCCTGGGGGCATGGCTTTGGGGTACATATCTTGTTCCTTGTGGGGGGAGGCCAGGCTGAGTCTCTCTCTACTTCCTGGTGCCACCTCCTAAACTGCCTTCCTTTGCCACACCCTCCACCTTGAGTAATCTGCCCCACCTTCAGCCCAGAGCAAAGGAGCCAGCTGCCAATGGACTGAGACCTCTGAAACTGCAAGCATCAAACAAACTTTTCCTGCTCTACCATTGTTCTTGCCGGGTCTTTGGTCATAGCAATGAGAAAGCTGACCAAAACATTCAGTATGTTTTTATTCAGTTCAATGCATCTTACAATTTCTCTTGAGACTTTCTGTTTGTTCCATTGATTACTTGGAAATGCTAATCATATGAAAGAGAATTGGGATTTCCCAGACTTTTCATTATCGTTGAACTTCATGGTGGTCAAGAAATAACCTATGTATAATTTCAATTTATTTTTTTTAGCTTGTGAAAAGTTTGTCTTAGGTTAGAACAGGGTCTAACTTGTTGAATGTTTCATTTGCATTTGAAAGCAAGTACATTCTAGTGTTTTCAGGTGAAATATTCTATAAATATCTATCAGACCTCATCGTGATGTTGTTGTTCTGCATTTATTGATTTTTTTTTTTTGCCTATCATGTCTATTTATTATGGAAAGGAGTTTAAAAGCTCAAACGTCAGTTGTAGATTTGTCTGTTTTTCTTTTCAGTTCTTTGAGTTTTACTTCACGAATTTTGAAAACTGCTAGTTTGTGTGGACTGTTACTTTTTGTTAAAATGATCCTTTTTTTCACGTATTGTCCCCTTTTACTCCTGAAAACTGTCTTTGCTCTAAAGTCCACTTAGTATAGCCACTCCAGGATTCCTTTTATTAGTGTTTGCATAATATATCAATTTTCTATTTTTTAGAAAACTTATAACCATTATATTTAAAATGACTTTCTTATATGTAGCATATAGTGGGGCCAGGTGCTCTTATTCATTAATTCTGAAAATCTCTGTCTTTTATTTAGTGTATTTAGATCATTTACATTGAACATAATCATTCGTATGTTTTAATTTAGATGTATCTTTTTATTTTTAGTTTTTTGTTTCTTTAGATTTTGTTCCTCTACTTCATCTTTTCTGCCTTCTTTTGTATATGTGAATGTTTTTAGTATTCTCTTTTACTTTCTCTCTTTAGATTTTGACCACACCTCTATGTATAGTGATTTTAATAGTCAAAGAGGGGATTATATTATATGCATTTAACCTATTTATTATCAATTCTTCATCCTCTTGAGTGGATTGCAGGACTATTACTGCCATACAGCCCCCTTTACCCTTCCAACTTTTATTTTGTCTGAGATATTACATCAAATTCATTAAAAATATCACTAGAAAATGATATATTTTTTAATTTTCAACTATGAAATTTTGTCTTAAAAACTCAAGAGGAAAGAATCATCATTTATATTACCCTAATATTTTCTATTTATTTTATTGTTCTTTTATTTGTTTTTTAATTGAGAAAGAAAAATTATATATTTTTATGAGGTACAGTGGGATTTTGATCTATGTAAATAGCATAGAAAGAGTAAATCAATCTAAAATATCTATCATCTCAACAAGTTGTCACCTTTATTCTTAATATTCTAAGATTAAAAACTTCTTTGGAAATTCCTTTACATAGTTTGTTTTCATAATGTACTATAAAGAATTTTCTTTGTCTTCATCCTAGAATGCTTTTATTTTAAGTACATTTCTGATACAGATCACAAAATATAAAATTATAAAATTCTTTTTCATTTAAAAACATTATAGTAATATAATAATAATGTTGATATTTTTGTTTATTACTAAAATTACAGGGCTTAATATCATAGCACTAACACTGTGGCATTATAGTTCTAGACTTCGTGATTTCTGAAGAGCGACTCAGGCATTTGAATGCTCATCCATTCCTCTTTTGGTAATATTTTTCTCTGTCTACTTTCAAGATTTCTTTTCCCCTTGTCTTGAGTTTCACAGTTTGAGCATGATCTGTCTTTGCATATGGACTTCTTTAAGTGTGTCCTGTTGGGGTCTACTGAGCTTCTTTAAATTTTAGATTTATAGCTTTTGTTAAACTTAGGAAGTTTATTTCTTCAAATATTTTTTTCAGCATCGTGCTCTTTCTCCTCTGCCTTTTGGACTCTGATGACATGAATATGAGATGTTTTGTTATAGTTCTTCAGGTCTCTATTTTGTTTATTTATTAGATTTTTTTCCCTCTCTGTTCTTTAGATTGGTCAATACAGCATAATTCCACTGAATATTTCCTCTATCATCTTCAATATGTAATTAAGCCCATGCAAGGAGATGTTCTAAAAATATTTCAGTTATTGCAATTTTTAATTTCTATTTGATTCTTTTATATATCTTCTCGTTCTTTAATGAGACTTCTGTTTTTCCATTTGTTACAAGGTTGTTTATGGTTGCTCGTTGCAATATTTCTATAATGACTGCTTTGAAGTCTTCGTCAGATAATGACAAGATCTGTGTCACCTGTACTTTGACATCTGCTGATTGTGTTTCCCCATGGGAATTAAGCGTTTACTGGTTGTTGGTAGGCTGGGTAATTTTGAATTCAATTCTGCACCTTTTAAATAGTAGGCTCTGTGACTCTGGGCCTCATTTAACTTCTGTGAGAAATGTTAGTATTTTTGTTAGCAGGCAATCAATCTCATTAGGTTCAGGTGGCAAGTTCCAGACCTCCTCCTGAGGACTCGAGTTCCAATGGTCAGTTCTAAATAGCTTCACAATGCTGTTTAGATAGATCAGATGTTTGCTCCACCCAGTGGTCAGTGTAAGGACACAGGCTGTGGGCTGTTAGTTCAGTGCTGAGTCTATTAGTTGTGCCGATCAGATCAGTTCCATGCAAGACCAGGGTGGGTGTGAGCACAGCAGTTCTGGACTGTCCCCTTCCCTGGCCTGCAGTCACTTTCCAGAGCTTGTCTCCCTTACACCCCTGCCACAATATCTGTGCCAGGGGTTCCCCATTTTCCTCCTTTGGCTGGAAAGCTGGGGCTTACGCGACCTTGCTGTGCCTGTATCCTGGGCCCTACTACAGGGGCCGGAGGCAGAAAAAGGGAGGAAGAATACCAGGTGGTGGCTGTATGGGAACTCTACACTATCTTCATAATTTTTCTGTAAGTGTAAAACTGTTCTAAAACACACACACACACACACACACACACACACACACACACACACACACACACACACTGTAGCCTCTCCTTGGGATCACAGGTGCATGGATCCAAAAGCCAGGTGTTCTCTCTCAGAAGCTTGGCTCTGGTGGCCTCCTAAAGGAACCTCTGTCCACACCACGGTGGGACTGCTTGGGGACTGGGTGTGAGGGGACAGAAAGAAGGGGAAAAATGGGGGCGAGCAGTTTCCTCTCCTGGCCCGGAGCAGGACCTGCAGACGGGTTCTGGAACTCTCTGTTCTTTCCAATGCTCACTTCTCGATTTCCACCACATTGCTTTCAGCCTGGGGACGCTGGGAGAAGGCAGTGCTCCGACCAGCTGGTTTGGTGGCTGGAATTCCACTCTTCTCCAATCCACTCGCCACGATTTAACTTTTAAAAATGATTGACTAGCTGCACCGACAGACATTCTGCATTAGGTCTGTATTAGGTGGGGGAGGGAGGGGGTGTGTGTTATCTTCATTTTTTTTTTGTCTAACTTTTTTTAAACTTTTATTATGACGTATACATAAGAAAAGTGCATAAGGTGTGAATCTGTAGTAGAAGCGTAGGAATGGACCCTGGGAAATAACCTCTCGGGCTCAGAAGGGCCACCTGATGGCTTCCACTCAGCCTCGGTGACAACTCCCTTCCTCCCTGTTGGAAGTGATCAGTCTCCTGACTTTTCTTTTTCTTTCCACCCACACCACCGTGCGAGGTGTTGAGCTATACCTTTTGCTCTTCATATAAATCGAATCGCACTTGATGTATTCACTTAGGCCTGGCCTCTCGGATTCCAGCTGAGATTTATCAACCTTGGGTGCAGATGCCACGCATCAGTTTTCATTTCTCCTTCATGGTGTAAACCGAGCAGTGTGTTCATTCATTCAAACGTTGATGGGCTTTGGGGTGGGTTCTAGTTGGGGGCTGTCAGGAGCAATGCTTGGGTAACATTTCTATGCATTTCCGTGGGGGCACATGAACCCCACTTTCTCCAGGAAATGAGTGGCGTGGCTGGGGCCTGGGTGTACCTTCAGCTTGCATGGTGACGGCGGGCTGTTTTCTCAAGTGCTGTTTCAATTTACACTCTCCGGCAGCGTGTGAGGATCCCTGTGGCTCTGCAGGGCCGTAGTCTTAGTCATGTTGGTTCCTATCATACATGACACAAATGATGTCCAATCCACATCTGTTAAGCCATTGAACTGACAGCTGGCGAGAGCTCTGTTATGTGTGACCGAGAATGAAATCCTTTTGTTCGAATTCTGAAAAGCCTTGGGTTACAACGCTCCACTTTCCATAGAAAGAAATGAGGACATGTCACAACAATTATCTCCAGTGGAAAATGTGCTAAAGAAAGCTAATGATGATTGGTGGAGGGGAGCAGAGAGACATGGTCCTTTGAAGACCAAAATGGCACATCGAAGGCCATCATCTCTTTATCTTAGAGTATAGGGTTGGTGGGGAAGGGTGGAGGGCCTTGGGGATGGAAATAATATAAAAGAGAGATTTTTTTTTTTTAATGAGAATCACAGGGCAGGAAAGAAACGAATAACTGACTCAATTCCATGGTCGAAGACAGCCCATGAGGTATTCGTGGTGATGTGTCAAGGATTACAGTTCATTCCATCAAAGTGATGGTGTTCAAGAAGAGATGGGGGGAGCTCAGGCCGTGCAGCGTCAGGACAGACAGCACCACTTCGTTTCTAGGCTCTGACTCGGGGTTCTGACATCATCCCATAAATTCCTTTAAATTCTCAGATCTAAAAAAAAAATCTTTAAAATGTGAGAGAGAGCTCAACATGCACACGTGATTTCATGGTCATACAAGGGCGATTTACAAAATTCATGACGTCCTTTTCAATCCAATACAGATGAAAAAGGAACCATGAGAACTATGAGAAATAATTTATTCTAAATTAATTGAAAATGGCCACATGGTCCTTCTCAAGGGACCCTCAGGGTTTTTTGAGGGAGGAGTATTTTTGCTAATGACAAAACCTAAGGCCTCGCCCATGCCTGGCAAAGCACTCTCCTACAGAGTTCCATTCCCAGGAAGAGATGAGTTTTTAAGTAACAAAATTTGACAACCGGACTAAATAACGAGGATAAACATTTGTTATTATCATCACATTTATTTTGCACATCAAGCCCCATCTCGGATGGATATTTACTGGATATTCTCCATGAATCCTGACAAACGTCTGCAAGGTAGGAAGCCTTCCTATTTTATAAATTGGGAAACTCAGGCAAGGAAACGTCTAAGTGACATCCCCAATTCACACAGCCAGTTCAGAGTTTCAGCTGGGAACCAAATACAGGCAAGGTCCAGAGTCTACATTCTACTTTTCTTCCCCTTTCCTCTCTCTTCCTCTTCCTCCTTCTTCTTCTCGATTTACATAGGGTAAACATGTTTTGGTGTCCAGATCCATGGGTTTCAACACACACACACACAGATTTGTGTGAATCTTGTCTCTCATGCTCTCCTTTGTAACCACTGCTCTCTGACGGCCCGCTCTTGGCCCTCACCATCCGCTGGTCTTTTCCAGAATGCCTGGTGGATGGGATCAGTGACACCGTCTGTGACCTTTCCCAGATTGGCCTCCCAGGTTCATTCAGGGGTTGGCTCCTTTTCCCTGCCGACTGGTATTCTATCTTGGGATGGAACCATCGTCTGTGTTCACTCACCTGCTGAAGGAGAACATTTTTGTCGTGGTCTCCAATTTGGGGGCATTTTTAATAAAATTCTATAAGTACCTGTTATAGTTTAGATGTGGTGTCCCCCTGAATCTCCCATGTGAGACAAGGCGAGAGGGTCTGGAGGAGAAGTGATTGGGTTACAGCCTTAACCTGATCCGTGAATTAGTCCCTGAGGGGGTTAACTGGGTGGTGACTGGAGGTGGGTGGGGTGTGGCTGGAGGAGGTGGGTCAGTGGAGGTGTGGCTATGGAGTGTATATTTGTATCTGGCCAGTGGACACCTCTTTCTGTGCTTTCTGATCACCCCATGAGCTGCCTCCCTCTGCCACACTCTCCCGCCATGACGTTCAGCCTCACCTTGAGCCCGAGGAATGGAGCTGGCCCTCTATAGACTAAGACCTCTGGAACCGTGAGCCCCTAAATAACCTTTTCCTTCTCTACAGTTGTTCTGAGCGGGTCCTTTAGTCACAGCAGTGGAAACGCTGACCAAATAATACCCACGTTCGGAATTTGGGGCAAACATGTTTTTATTCCTCCATTTAAATATAAGGAGTTTTATTTATTATTTTACTTTTGTGGTGTAACTTACAATGTCATGAGAAGCTCCTGGCTGTTTCCAGAGTGGCAGCCTCATTTGACATCCCCACCAGAAATGACCCAGATGCTGTGCGTCCTCGTCAACACTTACAACTGTCAGATTCAAAAGGATACCCACTTAGGCCTTCTGACAGGGGTTCATGGATGCCTCGTGGTTTTAATTTGCATTTTCTTGATGATTAACAGTGGCGCACATCTTCTCCTGGGCTTGTTTGCCATCCATCTCTTTCCTTTGGTGAATCTTCTGTTTCGAATCTTTGGTCCCCTTTTAAAACAATGGGTTGTTTTCTTACCGATGAGTTTTTAAGTGTTTGTAATGTATTTTAAATGCACATTCTGTTAGATGAATGGGTCTTAAATGTTTTCTACTGGTTTCCAGCTAATCTGTCCATACTCTTCACATTGCTTTTTTACAGAGCGAAATTTTTTTTTTAATTTTAATGAAAATTTTCAGTTTATTATTTTGTGGACTCTGCATTTGCTGTCAAATACAAGACCTTTTTACCTAACCAAAGAAACAAACATGGATTTTTCTCTCAAGTTTTTTTTTTCTTTTTTGGTGGTGCTGGGGATTGAACCCAGGGCCTTGTGCATCCGAGGCAAGTACTCTACCAACTGAGCTATATCCCCAGCCCTTCTTCCAAGTTTTATATAATCATTTTTTTCCATTTATGTGTATCTTCTATTTTGAATTAATTTTTCCCAAGGTGCAAGATATAGGTCCATGTTTACTCTTACAGGTGGCTGTCTATTCTAACACCATGTGCTGAAAATGTTATCGTTTTGAATTGTTTTTGCAACTTTGTCACAAATAATTAGCCATGTATTTGTGGGTCAATTTCTGGATGATTGCAGGGGTTGGCCAAGTTTTTCTTGAAGTGCTGTGTAGTAATATTTTAGGTCTGTGGGCTGTGGGGGGTCTCTGTTGTGTGACACTTACCGTAGACAGAAGAATAGGAATGGAGAGGCTGCATTGGCTTTGGGACTTAAAGAAAATCTCAGATTTCTATCTTAGGCTCTGAAGCTCTCTGAATTTTCTGTCATTTGAATTGTGGATAAAGAGGAGTTGAGTGTTTTGGACTCTGCCTTTGTCCCATCCTAAAGCTCTTTAGGACAGGGCTGTCATATTTGAGTCTGGGTCAGAATCACCGAGAGGACTCATGGAAGCAGTTCGCGGAGCCCACCTCCGGGGGGATGTCTGGACCAGTGGTCTGGGGTGAATCATGGGAATTTGTGTTTCTAGCAAGTTCTCTGGTGATACTGGTCCTGCTGGTCCTCATTAGTGCAGCATTGCCTGCCCGGGAAAGTGCGCTGAGCCATGTTTTGTTTTGTTTTTTGTCCTGGGCATCTCTGGATTTGCAGTTTAGGATACTTGTAGGGAACCCGCTTAGCGCTCAAAGATGTGCCTCCTGGGAGTGGACGTACCCCAGGCATGACAACTAGAATCACAAGGGATGTGAGCTGGTGATCAAATGTTGGTGTACGATTCTAAGATGCATCCTGAAGGTCTCTGAAGGTCCAGGGGAATGGTGCCCAGCTGTCCACTGTGGCCGCCAGCTCGATATCCTGCCTCAAGCCCTTGTTCCATGAGTCCCTATCCACACCCTCCCCTCCTGTTCCTGGGTTCACTTTGCAAAACAAACTACCGGCACAGAAGCCTCTGACTCAGTTTTTGCTTTCCTGGGGGAGCTCAGTCCAAGACATTTACTGTGGGTCTCTTTTCCTCTATCTAAATCAATTAAGTGGCTTAGTGACATTCACCTGGCAAGAGAAACAGAGTTCCCCAGACTCTGTGAGCAGAGGTGATGTGACACTCGTTTTGGTAGCCACAGCACACAAGCTAGTGGTTGGCATAGATGGTGGGTGTTCAGAAAATTATGAATAAGTGAAGCAGAGGAGTATTTTTAGACTTAGAAAGTGAGGGTGAGCGAAGGGGATTGGGCAGCCAGAGGTGGGTGCTCTGATTGAAAGGAGAAGCTGGCTCACAGGAGTAGGTAACGTGCTGGTTAAGACCTCAGCCGGAGTGTGCACTCCAACATTGCCTGGCTTTGTGGCCTGAGGCAAGTTGCTCTTTATATTTTACTTCCCTCATCTGGAGAGCAGGGGTATAATAACATGCACCTCACTGAATTTTATTGAGACAAAAGTCTGGGGATGTGTACTAAGCACCTAGCACTTGCCTTGGCACCTATTAGGTGTTTGAGAAATGTCAGTTCCCTTTGTGGCCGGCTACTTGCCTATTAGGGGTACAGAGGCAGGAAGCTGGAATGCAGGACACCTAAGATTTGTTCTACTTCTAAGATTGTAGGAGACTATGCAGGAGCCAGGTACAAATTATTAATGTTAAAATGAAAACAATAGTGCTTATTAGTAGTAGCTAATTATAAGACAGTGTCTGCTGTATGCCAGGTGCTATTCAAAAAGCTTTATTTTTTTGACCCTTTTGATTCTCAAACCACTTTCTGGAGGTAGACTCCATTATGCTTCCAATTTTACACATGATAAAACTACAGCACAGAGAGGGTAAGCAACTCGATCAAAATCACACAGTTATTAATAGGCAGAACTGGGATTTGAAGTGAGGCGGTGTTTCCCTTACTCACTGTGCCACCTTGGTGGATTTGAACTAATCTGTACTAGTCTGGTCATGGAGACCCCAAGTCTTGACTGCCACATCCCCTTGGTACTTAGACTAGTTGGGTGCAGGCATTACAATCTGCAGAGTCATTTCACACGTGTCATTTGTTTGAGCTTAAAAAGTGGGGAAAGGAAGGGGAATACAAGGATCTCCATAGCTCTGGCCACAGCTGATACGCTCACTCCACGCTATTTGATCTCAGGTTTAATGAACCTTCAGAGGGGAGAGCATGAGGTGTTGTCTCAAAGGAGAGTGGAGGAGTGAATATCTGCACACAAACAAATGCCAGTCGTGAGTTGCAGAGGCCATGGTTTGGGGGAATGCACAAAGGGGAGGTGGTCACTGTGCTGGGGAGGTGGTCACCATGCAGGGGAGGTGGTCACTGTGCTGGGGAGGGCTGGGGGGCTCCAGAAGAGGCCTCACCAGGCCAGCATCTCTGGGCTACCCTCCTTCCTCTGTCCTTGAAATTGCTTTGTGAGCCTCATCATCTTCTCCCAAAGGGGAACGGATTAAAATAAAAAAAAAAGGATGACAGCCAGCACATGTCAATATGTAAGCGATGGAAGGAGAATCATTGGTGTTTGCACAGAGCATTTGCCTCCTGTCCATTCCTGGCTGTTTATTTGAAAAGTTACCCTGAAGAATGTCAGGTTCTGTTAGGATCTGCAAGGAGTGAGATTGAGAGGCCCAGGCTCGGCTTGGCTCCTCTCGTCTTATTTGTGCACATGGCAAATGCAGAAATCCGGCGAGAAGTTTTTTGTTTTAAATTGGTCTCTTTGATGCGCCTGAAAGTGATGGATCAGGCTGCTGGCTTACTACCGGCAAAGACCTCTGTCTGTTCTCGCCACTCCACTCGCTCAGCCCTTCCACGGAAGACAGGGGACAGGCCGCCAGGAAGAAGAGGTGACTGAGTCCTGCTGACGGTGACTCTCAGGGGCCCTTCCCACCTCGGCCTTCCGCCTTTAGTGTGGTGGGGCGCGTCATCCAGCTCACCTGGCTCTCTGGGCAGCTCACTCTTTGTTGCAAAGGGGACTGGTGGGGTCTGTCCTCCTCCTCCCACTCTTTCCCGGGAGGCACGGTGGGTGAGCATTTCCTGATCCCTCCTAACCCCAGAGACGCCAACGTGAACTTGGTGCCTGATGCCGTCCAGTGGCCACTCCGGCTCCTCTTTCTCCACGTCTCTGTCCTCAGCTGCATGCCAAAGGGCATGACCAGGCCACCCAACTCCTCTGGTTTCAGACTAGGGTGGTCTGGAAGGAGCTGGAAGGCAGGATAAGAGTGCTCTCCAGCGGGGGCCACTGGTCGGCCGCCGCCTCCCTTCGCGGAGTCTGTGGCTCTTACAGGATGGCACTCCGTCCCCTCACCTGAGGATGGTGACAGCTTCCACTGGACCAGGCCTGCTTGCTTTTCCTAAATCCTCCCACACCCCCTTCAAGGGTCACTGTCCAGTCCTCTGGAACCTGGCCTGACGGTCAGCCTCTCTCCATGGGCAGATTACCTTTTCCAAAGTTGCCTGCACCCACGTACCTCTGATTCCACGGGCTCCCTTCCTGATGTGATGTGGACACTTGTGGGTCAGGGGATGGCGGGTCTATGTTCCTCCTCATTAAATTTGGGCAGGACAACGAAAAAAAGCAGAAATGGGACCCTGTGACTCCCAAGGCTTGGTCCTAAAGGGCAATGTGGCTTCTGCTCCCCCAGGGGAGGGCCTCCCTGCAATCTGCAATCGTGGGCAGAAGGTCTCACTGTCCACATCTGTCAGGTGAAGAGGCTGCAGAGGTGGGAGAGGGACGAAGAAAATGACTCCAGACCCCTCAGGCCAAGGGAACCTCAGGTGGCGAACATCTGAAGTGTCCCCAGGAAGGGGGCGGGCTGCTCCGTCTCACTGCTAATGAGCACCCCCACAACTGAAAATCCAAAATGCTCCAAAATTCAAACTCAGAGTTTTTGAGTCGTGATACAGTGCCACGAATGGAAAGCTCCACACCACCGAACTCTGTTTTAGGTACAAAATCATTAAAAATATTGAATAAAATTAGCTTCGGGCTATATGAATAAAAGGTCTATGCAACATGAATCAAATTGTTGGTCAAACTCGGGTCCCATCCCCAAGCTATCTCATTACGTATATGCAAATATTCCAGAATCTGGAAAATGTCTGAAATCTGAAACATTTCTGGTCCCAAGCTTTTTGGATAAAGGAGTCTGTCTCACGTTGAATACAAAATGCTAGTCTCTGTTGTCACTCAGAGCACCCGGCTTTGTTCTGTGGAATCTGCATCCTTTTTTATTTTGAAAAGATAAAGAATACTTTGCGAGGCCCTGACTGTCCATCACGAGATCCCATTTCCCAGAGTCACTGGGAATGCGTTGCCTCCCCGGGTGACGACCCTTTGGCCACGCTGCTTATCACCCGAGTTGTTCTGTCGGGAGGTGGAGAGATTCCCAGGCATGTTTTTCAAAGTTCCCCCGTTTGACGCTGGAAACCTCTTTCACTCATTGAATTTCATACGCATAGGCCATGTGCTCCTTGAGGTCAGGAGCTATGGCGATCTGTCCATCTTTGTACCCCTCGGTGCCTGCAGTTTAATAAATGGTTAGTAAAAATCGGTCGAGTGTCCGAATGCGTGTGTGTTTCTCTCAGGCAAGAGGTTTCATCGGGGCTTTCTCTCCTCCTTCATTTCTCATTTGAAAGGGACCTGCATCGTTGACTCTGACCTCTGAGTGGACATAATTCCCTGTGTTGGGGACAGACATGTTATGCTCAGGACAGAGAGCTCATCCCGCCCGGTTTGCCAGCTGCGGTCTGCTGACACCATCGCCCCAAGTTGTCAGCTGCTGACCAGCTCTTCTCCCATCTTCAAAGTCCTTTCCACCTTTTCAAGGACTGCCTCCAAACCACCAAACTGCAGCCAGAGGAGCTTTCCTAAAAGACGGAGTTTGGATAAGTTTCTCGCCCTGTTTAAACTTCCATTAACCCCTGGGTTTCTGCAGGAGAAACCTCATCTGTGCTGTGCATAAGACCTGGCGTGACCCCGTGAGCCCCTCCATGGAGAATTCTCACCACTCCAGCTCTGGGCCTCCAAGGCCCCTGGCTTTTCATCCAGCCTGGACAAAGCGGGCCTTTTATGCTTTGTCACTTTGTACCTGCCGTCCCAGAGCTTATTCTGCCGCCGCCTACCTGAGCCTTTCAATGCCGCCTGCTCTTCTCCCCAATCCTTTCCTAACTCCCCAGGCGGGAACCTCTGCTCCTCTGTATGTCCTGGGCATTTTGTCTGTGACTGTATCTCGGTACTTGGCTCACTGTTTGGTCACTTACGGGTGCACATGTCTGACTCCTCCATGAGTCTGCAGGCTGTTTGGGGTCCAGAACCGTGGCTCAGTCCTGGATGAATCCAGGGGCTCTGCTTCTGCTGCTGATTACCAGACCAGAGGCTTTAAGAATCAAATGACTTGAGATTAAAGCCTGGTTCTAGGCGAAAAGTACTGGCTCTGAGACCAAGGAGACTTATTTAACTTCTTCCAAGTCATTTTTTTTTCCTTTAACATAACAACAATAGTACCTATGGATAAACCTGTATTAAATAAGATGACCCATATAAAGTACTTGGCATACAGTAATAGCTTAATAAATATGACCTGTAATTATCATTCATAAAGAACAATGACCATGTGCTAAACATTAGCTCATTAAATCTCACAGCAATTCTACTAAACAAGCATTATTATTTCTCATTCTACAGAGCCGCAGGGAGCATAAGGCGCTTCCCGGGTTTCTGTGATTGGGATGTGCTGGAGTGATCAGCATGGGTTGCTTACTAGGGGGCCTCTGTACAAACTTGTTGAACCTATTTAAGCAGTACAGTCAGCCTCTGTCCTCCCTGGAGACCAACGTGCCCTTGTGAATGCCCCAGGGGGTCTGTCCAGCCTCCTGGCCTGAAGCGCCTTCCAGGTTGCTCTTCTAGGCCAAGCTGCCTGTGGCCTGGTTTGTTTGTTTTTGACTCCATTGAAAAGTGTCTTCAGGCCCTTCCCAGGTCAGTGAGCAAACTCTTCCCATCTGCCTGACAATTAAGATACAAAAGCGGACAGCAGGCAAACCCCTTCCGGTGCACTGATTCCAATCAGCGATTCTGCTCCTAATGACCAGGCAGGAAAGAATTCCCAAACGCAGACCACACTCTGGAATAGAGAGTCATATCGACGCCAACCTGTGGGGAGAACGTTCTGTCCCTTTGCCAGAATAATGTCTGGGAACAGGAATAAAATCCTCCTTCCCTGTATATTTTTTTTTGTCCTTTTAAGGAAGAGAGAACTCAAAACAAAGGTGTGTAAAGTGGTAGCTATTCCCCCAAAGCCATTATACGTCTGCGGGAACATGTCTGATGGGCCACCCCCTGCTGTCATCAGCCACATGATCTCATGGGGCCTGAGAAGAGTCCTGGGAGGGAGCCCTTGTTACTCCCATTGGGCAGATGAGCAGAGTTCAGAGGACTGACCTGATGAGGACCGAAGGATGTGCTCCAGGGTGCATCTGACTTACAACCCTCGACTCTTGGTCAAGACCTCACAAGAATCCCAAGTCCCCAGGTTGTGGCAATGGGGATGCTATGCCCAGGTGTTAACTGGATGCGTACCAGGTGTGAAATTCGGGGCTTTCTCAAACACTGGAATCATTTAGCTGGACATGCGCCTTGCTGCACAGCTACTGACATTTCTCTGGGATTGGCGAGTCTGCTCGGAAGTGTCATAGCCCAGGCCTGTCCCTCGACACTGCCTCTCCATGGAGGCCACTGAGGTCAGCAGTGGGGAGGACAGGATGGAGCTCCTGTTCCTTCAGGGGTGAGCCAGTGGGTAGCGCCTTGCCTCTGTGAAGCTGGGTTCTGCACTTGGAGAAGGTCAGCGGAGACTAGAAACACTCTCCACTCCTTCCTCCTCGACTCAGCGGCCTGAGGCTTACCTGCAGAGCAAGGGCATTAGTTTTCCAGACTCCCACAACGAAGTCCCACAGACTAGAAGGCTCAGACCACAGAAATCAAGTTTCTCACAGTTCTGGAAACTAGGTGACCAAGACCAAGGTGCGTGCAGGGTGGTTTCCCCGGAGGCCTCTCTGCTTGGTTTGCAGAAGGCTGCCTTCTTCCTGTGTCTTCCATAATCCTCACGTCTTCATGACTGCGTCTAAATTGCCTCTTCTTATAAAGACACAGTGTTAGCTTTGCATCACTGTGATCAAGACACCTGACGAGAACAACTGAGAGGAGGAAAGGATTCCGTTTTAGAGGTTTAGTCCGTGGTTGGCCGACTCCAGAGCTCTGGGCCAGGGGTGAAGAAAAACATCATGGCGGACGGGAATGGAGGTCAGTTCATGACAACCAGGAAGCGCAGAGAACTTGAATGCTAGGAGCCAGGGATAAAACAATCCCCAAGGTCACCTTCCCAGTGACCTACTTCCTCTAGCCACAGCCTACCTGCCTAAAGTTACCACCCACTCATCCATTTCAATTATTAATGAAATGGTTCATATGGATGATCAACAAGATAGATGGATCCACTGATTAGGATTCAGCTTTCATAATCATTTCACCTCTGAAGTTCCTGCAGTGCCTCTGACAGGAGCTTTCAGGTGACACCTTATATCCAACCACACCAGACACAGGTCGTGATGGGTTGGGCCCCAACCTAACACCTTCATTTTATTGTAATGACTTCTTTAAAAATCCTGTCTTCAAATACAGTCAAGCTGAGATGTTGTGGGTTAGAACTTTGAAATATAAATTATGGAGTTGGGGAGAAATACAATTTAGCCCATGACAGAGAGCCAGTAGATTTTCAGTTTCTTTTTTAAGCATAACTTGAACATCCTTAATTAATTTTGAGTAGGTTCATAAGGGGAAGACCCAGCCCTCTCTATCTTTGGGTTACCCATCTCTAGAACTGGCAGCGGGTGTAGGAGTACTACGGCACAACACATTTGAAAGGATAAAGCAACTCAGGTGCTCAAGAGTTACTTTCCACCACCACGGCACCAAGTTCTCCCACAGCGCCCCAGTTGTGGCTAAGTCCTGACTCGATTTCCCAAATGTTTCTGGCTGCTCCGTGGGTAGGTAAACGCTAGGGTGTAAGGCAGTTCATGTTGGGAATAATTCTGCTTGAATTTTGTGGGGTTGGACCTTTGTATCAATAGGGGTAATACCAAGTGTCACCAAATCTTGCTTTCTGTTCCTCTTCCCGTGTGTGCAGGTGGGTTAAAGCATCCACTCTAACTACTGAGTTCCAGCCAATGGTACGCAGTGATGTCATCTACTCCCAGGCCTGGTCAATATTTTGGAATGATTTTTCACTTACAGAAAAGCTACAAAGATCACCTAGACAGTTCCCACACACCCTTCACCCGGCTTCCCCATGTCAGCAGTTTGCACAGTGATGGGCACGGTGAAAACTACTACATGAACCTCCACCCATTTAATACCATAGGCACAGACTTCACTGAGCCCGGGGCCTGGTTTCCACTGATGTCATTTCATATGTGCCAGAATCCAAGCCAGGATGCCACGTGGCGTGTTGTCCCCACGTCTCCTCAGTGTCCTGAATCTGGGATAACTTGCTCATTCTTTCCTTGTTTTTCATGAGTTTGACACTTTTGAAGAGAACTGGTCAGAGAGTTTATAGGATGTCTCTCAATTTTAGTTTTTTCTGGTGCTTTTCTCATTATTAAACTGGGATTATGGGATTTGGGGGAGAAAACTACGGAGCCCAAGTGTCTTTCCTATTGCTCTGGATCAGGGCAGATGACATCTGCGTGACTCAGCTGACGCTAACCTTCACCTCCTGGAGAAGGCGGAACCCGCCAGTGTTCTCCACCAGAGGGGCAGCAATTCCCCTTTTCCATAATTTATTCGTTGGAAATGAGTCTGGAAGTCCGGGCCCTGCTCAAGGGCTTAGACTAGTTTTCCCTCTGCTTATTTTTAACTTCCTTCCCTGACAGTAAGAAATCTCATTCCCATTATCTACGATTTATTTACTTACTTGTTTAACCTTGGTATACAATCAAAATGGCATTTTTGCAAAGCTAATTAGGTCAATTCATTTTTTCCCTACTCCCAGCAGGGAGGCTGTGTGATATATTTGTAATACAGCTAGATTTATTTTTCACGCTCTGTATTCCATTCTGGGATCTCTGGACATCCTAGCTCCTTTTTAAGCAGGGTTTAGTTTTTTTTTTTTTTTCCTGACAGTAAAGTTTACTCTGTAAGAATTTTGAAAAAACGCCTGGAGTTATGCATCCACCACCTCAGAGCCCAAAGAATAGTCCACCACCCTAAAACTATCCCCATGTGGCCTCTGCCATCAGCTCCCTTCCTGCCAGCCCCTGGCAACTATTGATCTGTTTCCTGTTCCTGTCGCTTTGTCTTCATTATGTCACATAAATGGAATCATATACTATGACCGTGTGAGGGGTGGACTTCTTGCACTTAGCAAAATACATTTAAGACACATCAGTATTGCTGTTGAATCCACAGTTTGTTATTTTTTATTACCCATAGCATTCTAGTGTGCGGACGTGCTGTGGTTTATCTATCTGCTTAGAACTTTGGATTTTTTTTTCCTACCCAATAAAAATGTTGCTGCTATGATGGTGAAGACCTCACGGCATCCTTATTTTTGTCTTGCCCAAACCTTGAAGCAGCACACTCAGTAGCTCTTTGTAAAGTCCCTGCAAAACACACACACACACACACACACACACACACACACTGCTGTTCTCAAACCACTAGTGAGCAATGTCTATTTTGTTAAGGATGTTGTAGAGAGAATTCCAAAGAGATTTACATGGTACATCAAACACTGATTGGTTGGGTATTTTCAGATACTCCACCAATTCGTGTGTGTGTGTGTGTGTGTGTGTGTGTGTGTGTGTAAGAGAGAGGGAGAGAAAGAGAATAAGAGAGAAAGAGAGAGTGTGTGTATGCGTTTAAGAGAGAGAGAGAGAGAATATGTGTGTGTACATGTCTGAGTCTCCTCTCTCCCTTTCTCCACTCAGGACTGGCTCTGACTTCTGGGTCTCACTTTCTAGTTCCTTAATCTTCTTCCTCCCGTTTCCATCACTCTCCCTCATTCCCTCTGGACTGATGTTGCAGAATAATTTTAATTCTGATTTCTCCGACCTTATATCCCTTCAAACATCACCCTGCTCGTCAGATGGAAAACCGCGTAGCCACCAGAATCTGTCTTTCTCAGGAATACGTGTAGATTCTGATATTCTTTTTTTATATATAACTTTAAACCATTGGTGTGAGAGCTTTATGAATGAACGAGGCAACGTATGCGGGACACTCTGCATAATATCTGGCACATGTGTAGTGACTCTTATTCTTGTCCTTTTATTATTTCTACCAGCAGTAAACGATGATGCTCCATAGGATGCTCCCAAGCAAATTAGCATTCCTTAGATCTTCATGGGATGTTTTGCTTTTGACAAGAGAGAGACTTTTGGCCTGTTCAAGGTTGATGCTCAGACTCCAGAAATCCAGGAGTGCCTACCTCCAAAGTCAATTCTCGAAAGCCTTGCTAAGAGTGATTATTGATTTACGCTCTGCCCACCCCAGGGGCGAATGCTGCCTGCTTACTAAGGGGGAAAACCTGCTGACTACTGGCTTGGTAGACATTGCTAGGTGCCTGGAGAGGTTTCCTGGCAAAGGTTGAGAAGCCGGAATGTACCCATCTGTCAGGGATTTTGCAGGCCCAGCCCAGTTGGGAGGCCAGGGCTAGAGACATGGGATGGATCTTTGCTCACATCTCCACTCTTCTGATACCCACAGTCCGTAATGAGATTCTAGTTTGCTTACTGTGCATCTGGAAGGTGCATACAAAGTGCATTTCCGGTCCCACTTGCTCTAACCCACCAGCTTCCCCTTCCATAGCAGCCTTGGACTCCATTTCTCAGGATTTCCATTTCTCAGTCTAGCAGCTCTGATCACCTAACCATCCCTTGGAGACTCCTTGAATCTTTCTCTCCCTGATCCCACGCTCTCTTCTAGTTTGGAGGATTTTGCCTCCACAACATCTCTGAGCTCCATCACCCTCCACTGCCTCTAGAAAGATCCTATTCTCATCAGATCTTGAGGTTGCTGCAAGACTGGCCTTTCCTCGTCTCACTCCTGATAAAATAAAGCAAAGCGAACCCCAAGCGGCTCCCTCCATTGGTTGAGTTTTGCCGTATCACATGACATGTATTTCTCAAATGGACCACATGTACACTGCTGGTCAGCCGTTTCTTGGGTTTTTCTTGACCTGTGCACTGCAATGGAGACAGCCCTTTCGGGAAGAGGATAGTCCTTCTGTCCAAGACAAAGAGAGGGAATGTGGTGAACTTTTTTAGAAAAGATTTTCCTGGAAGAACATAAACGACTTTCATCATACTTTATCAACGGAAGCAAGTCTTTTGCCAAACCCAATGTCAGTGAGATTCAGAATCAAGATCGTACATGAAGGTGGGAAGCCAAATGTCCCTCAGCTGTTGGATGGTGATGTGCTAGAGTCTGTAAACAAGTCAAAGTAACACCTGGTATTTTGCCAGGGGAATGTTAGAGTTTGTAAACAAGTCTGGATGGTGCCTGGCAAAATGCCAGAGGGAGTGGTTTGAGAAATAACAAAAGTGAGCCATTAAGTGTGGAGATTCCTTATTGGTTGACTGATGTATCTAGTTTATGTTAATTAGATAAGCTGTGTGGAATGTATAAATAGCTCTGTTGTCCTATAATAAAGGGCTCCCACTCCTGCTGTATCAACGTACACAAGTTATTCGTCACCTCCCTGTTATTCTGCTGCAGCCGGACTGCGACAGTGATGTTCTTTTATTCTCCTATTATCTACAGGCCACAGGGCTTTTGCCTCAGATCTGAGATAAAAAATCACCAGTTTGTGTTTTTTTCCATTTATTTATGCTGCACTTTCCATAGCTGCACTTCACAGCTCCACTTTCCATAGTTTATCCAACCAACATGTTTTCATCCAATGTCTGTGCAAATAACTGGGACATATAAGATGCAAATCCTATCCTTGAAAAGTTAATAAAAAGAGAGAAGTAAAAAAAAGGCTTTAAAAGCTATCTTATAGGAAAATTCGAACACATACTATACATAAGAGAATACAACAAACTCCCTTGAACCATCCACCAGCTTCAACCATTATTGATTCATTTCCAAAGCACAAACCTTTGTCTACACCTCCTCAAGTATCTTCTGCATTGTTGGCCTTTAAATGGAATTTTTATTGATATGATTGTAGATTTACATGACGTTGTACGGTATGATACAGAGATTTATGTATCCTTCACTTAGTTTCTCCCAATGCTAGTTTCTTGAAAAGCCATATTCACATCACAACTAGAATATTAATGTTAATTCAGTTCACCAGTCTTGTTCCAATTTATTCTATTTTAATTGTATTCTTATACTAACTTGTGAATGTGTATATATGTGTGTATTTATTGTATCTATTTTACTTTGAAGCAAATATGAAAAATAACATAATCTCCTTCAAATTATTACAGTATATAAATATATATATACATATATGTATACACACACTTATTATGTATGTATAGATATATTTACAAAACAAGGAATCTAAAAAATAGTGCTATGACTGCCATACCTTAAAAATTTCACAATTCTTCAAGACCATCAAATGCTAAGGTCATTCTTGAATTTGCATTTTCCATAAATGTCACTTTTTAAAATCATTTGTTTGAATAAGATCCACACCTTGTGATTGGTCGGCATGTATATGAAGGCTCTAAATCTAATGTATATTTTCCTCCTTTGTCTTGCTCTCTTTTTTACCCCCTGCAACTGTATCTTTTGTATTTTAAAGCTTCCTATAGTTTGGATTTGAGTGATTGTGTCCATGTGTTACACTTTAAAATATTTCTCTCTATATATGTATTTTCTATATATGGTAGTTGGGTTCAAGGTGTGGTCAAATTCAGGTTCAATTTTTCTTTTTCTTTTCTTTTTTTTTTTTCCACATGACCCTTTCAAAGGAGGAATGCAAAAACTGGCTGTCATTTTTAGGCCGTTGGTCACCATGATCAATTTCTAAATTTGTTCATTAATCGGGGCTTACAAAATGGCAACCCTGTAATTCTGTTGTTACTTGATTTATTGTGTAATTGATTCAATACAAAATTATGGATTCTAGAAAACTCAGCTTCTCACTGTTGTCCAGCTAGAGCAAGGGAAATCAGGTATTTAAAAACAGTAAATTGAGTTCCCTAATAGCTTCCAGTAGTGACCAGTTACTTTAAAAACTTCAGGCATCGTTATGCCCTGGTGGGTGTGAATGAATGGACGTATTTCAATCCGATGGAGTTATTTTCCACTGATGTTTTATTTTTGGCAAATGGGAGTCTCTGGTGCTGAATTTCTTTGACACGGCTCTGGTCGTCTCCTAGTGTTCTGGGAATCTGGTAGAACAGTGTTAGGTTCACACTGTCCCAGGCCTGGAATTAGTCATTCTTCTCAGGAGCTCTGATTTCTTTTCCTGGGAAATGGTATTTCAAGACTACAGTCTGTGCTCTGGGAAGGCTCGCTGCTGTCAGAGTGTTCATTACCCTAGGCCGTGCTTCAGTCAATGGGGCTAAGACATTTTTTTTTTTAAGAGATAAAATAACACCATGACTTTATACGGATATCTCCAATCCAGTGTCAGTCTTGCAGGGGTTTGTCCTTAATCTTTTCTATATTACATCTGATTTCCTTTCTTCCACCCAGAGATGCTTGGTCTCATGAAAACCGAGAAAAATAGAGTACTGCAGAGGTTTGCTTTATCATTCCACACGCCACAGAATAACAATATCGCTGCTGCTGCCAAATTTGTGATTATTGAAAATAATTACATTTTATTTTGTATTTTGGGAACCCTTGCAGTTGATACTCTTGTATTTTAAAATTGTTTAAAATAATTCCTCCCTGGGATGAGTCCACTACCATTTCAATTCATTCTTAGTGCTTTTTTGTTGTTGTTATGGTTTAATTGATTGTTGAGATGTATTTTCAATTTTTAATCATTTGTTTTATTTTATTTTATAATTATATAAAGTACTTCACGTTTATAAGTAAAATCTACAAAACTAGATACATTCTCATAACTCTAGCTTCTGTCTCTGCACCTGTCATCCCATCCCTTCCCTCCCTTGTAGAGTTTTATAAAATGTATGGTTTATCTTTAAGTTTTAAAAATTGAAGAAAATATGTGTTTATACTCAACTCCTTTTTTTAAAAAAAAATAAACAGGAACATATTATAGACTGATGGTAGTTGTACACGCTTGTAATCCCAGTAGCTCAGGAGGCTGAGGCAGGAGGATCACAAGTTGGAGGCCAGCCTCAGCAATTTCGCAAGGCCCTAAGCAACTTAGTGAGGACCTATCCCAAAATAATAAAAGGGCTGTGGCTCAGTGATTAAGTGCCCAGTATCAAAAAAGAAAGGAACGTATGATATATAATTTTCTAAACTTTCTTATTTCCCTTTAAACATATATCTTAGGGTTCTCTCCATAATAGTATAGAGATATTCTTCATTTATCCTTTTTTAGTTATATATAATAGCCTTATTGAGTACCCCCAGGCCCCTCAGTTTTAGATAAGATCTGTTGGCTATTGGTTCTTTGCTCTGAGTATTATTGATATTAGTAAATAATCTCTTTTTCCTCCTCTCTACCTCTCCCAGTAAATATACTTTTACTCTCACTTAACATTTACAATCACCAGCTTAATTTAATTTTCATTTGATTTCCCCTTTTCCTACCTGCTCTTGATAGCTTAGCTGTATCAATGTCAGAGCATGTAGTAGTCCGTACTGTGCACACTCCCTTATCAGTCAAGCACACGTGTGTGTGTGTGTGTGTGTGTGTGTGTGTGTGTGTGTAGTGTTCTCCTCTGGTCTTCCTGTTGCTCTCTTTACAGTGATTTTGGCCAGCCAGGGCCTGCACACAGGTGAGCCCACTCAGGAGAGAATAGTCCCCTAGCGTTTTACTGATGGGAACGGTAGGTGCCCTTTCACACCCAGAAGCCCACAGAGCAAGGTACGAAAATCCTGTGCTCACATTTTCTTCCTCTGATTATTTTAAAGATGTTAGTCTTTTGTCCTAACGTAGGATCAGAAAGTTGGATGACCGTTTGCTATTCTTTCCCTTATAAGTGATTGGTCTTTGTATTTGGACATCCCAAGACATTTTTTTTTCTTTGAAGTCAAGAAACTCTATAAGATTCTTTATGCTTTACTTCCACCTTTTTAGATACGGCTTCAAATTTTAAAAGCATATTTTAGGCTAGATTGCCTGAATTGTTTGTTCTTTTTCTCTGTCTTCTTCTACCATTCTAATTATATTGGATTTTCTTTTACCATCTTCTCCATTTCTCACTTTCTTAAACTATTTCTTTTAAGTTCTTCTCCCATTTTGTCTTCTCTTTCTTGTATGCTATCACCTGTTTTTTATTTACTCTCTTCTGTAGCTTCTAGTTCAGTCTTTAATTCTGAAAAGCATTTATTCTTTCGTTTCTTATTATTGTGGAGTTTTATCCCACTTTTGAGGATGTTGTATTCCGATCGATGTGATTCTCTCATACTTTCTATTATTCCTTTGAATTTCTTTTCGTTTTCATTTTGGAATATTGTTATAAAGTTTCTTTCACCTATTCCTATAAAAAGCCTTTTGTGGTGCTTTATATGTTAGGAAATTATTCTGCTCTGAATTCACTGATCTTGTATTGATTATGACACAGTTAAGCATAATCTCTTTCTGATGATATTAATTTTCCTCCACTGTTTGGATGGAAGGTGGGTAAGGATAGATTTTCCGGCCTTAAAGTTCTGGGGTTCTCTTTTCTGTTGTTTTTGAAAAGCATCAAGATGTCAGTGACTTAGAGCCCCCCTCTCCACCCCTCCACCCCCCCCACCCTTCCACCCCACCCCGGCTTCTCCTTCCTTCATTCCTATCTGGACTTGGGTGTTCTTTGCCCCAGTTGCCCCTGCCCTGCTCTTGATTTTGGCCATTCCCAGGAGACCTCTGCCGTGTGAGACTTGGCTTGAAAGGGGGTAGTACGTGGCTGGTGAGCTTTGGATGTTCCTGGGGCACAGACTCCTCAGGCCTCTGGGGCTTCTGTGGACTCCCTCCTGTTCTCTTGCAAATGATGGCAGCCAACCCCTCCAGAATCCATTGCTGCTGCTGAGCTGATTTCTTGCACTTCTTAATGAATCTGTGGTGCTATTTGGAGGTTCTTAGAATCACAGTCTGCCAGGAACCCCACGGATCCCTCCTGCCTTGCACACAGCTCCTGCCACACAGCGAGAGTGGCCATGGATGGCCTCCCCTGGGTCTGTTTTGGTTTTGCATGATGTCTTGTCACCGGCTTTTGTCCTGTGTTTTCTTGGTGGAGCTTGGGTCTGCCAGCTTCACTGCTCTGCAAGTTTTTTTTCCGGGAGGGGATTAATTAATTGCATCTCAGGAGCATCTTTCTGGGGCTACCAAATGTGGTCTTAAAAGGACTACCATGGCTTTCTAGCCCCAGGCCACCCCCTGAGTTCAGAAGAAGCAGAGACAGTGGGTGATTTGAGGGTAACAGAAGGTCGCCTAGAGGGAGTCGTTGGTTAACTAAAGGACAGCGAGATGTTCAGGCAAGGGGACCAGCAGGTGAGTGGTCAGTGGGTGGGGATGTGGTGTATGCGCATGGGGCATGGCCTCTGGTACCTGCCCCGGGCCAGCTGAGGACTGGTTGAGATGGTGTCCCACCTCTTCCTTCTGTACAGGATGCCTGCTTCAGTTTCCCTGAGCCGCAGCCTGGTTTTCCAAGATGGATTGGTTTTTATATATTGCTAGTTCTCACCTCTCTGGTCTCTGTGCAATTCTCATTATTCATTGCTATTTACAGTCCTCTCAATTTAGAGCCATCTGTGAAGTTAATTTCAGTGCTGTTTACTTTTTTCCCCCCAAATCATTAATGAAGATAAAACGTTCAATGGAGCCGAGCTTTGCAGACATATCTGGGAAATTCCACCCAGGCTCCCTCTGATTCCTAGTCGTCAATCTTTAAATCTAACATGTTCTCACTCCTTTGGTCAGTTGTTCCTGGGGATATGGGGTTTAAGTTTGTGTTCGTTTAAATTCAATTTTTTTTCACAAAGACTCCATTAGGAAACTCAGCTCTAGTCTTTGACAGAACAATAAAAAAAGGTTTGATCTCACTAGTAATCAAAGATATGCAAATGAAGGCATTCTGGAGGAGTTTGTGTTTTCCACTGATAGAATTTGTAAACATTTTAAAAGTTAGCACCCACTGCTGGTGAAGTGTGCTAAAATTAATATTTCTCAATGAATTTAGCAATCGATATTGCAATTAAGCCTCAAGACCCATTAGAGGGTTTATCTTCTCTTCCCACAATTGAGAATTTATCCTGAGAAAATAATTCTAGAGGAAAAACAATTTGCATGAAAATAGTGGCTGAGTATTAATTGCCAGTTTACAAAATGAGAATTATGAATATTCACCAGCCATGAGAGAATTTTTAAATAAATTAAGGAGCACCCACTGAGTGCTGGTGAGCAATCCCACCGAGGGGGCTCTCAACTCTTGGTGGCTCTTGTCCCTGTTGACTGGTGTCTGGGTTGCTGCTGTCCTCCTCTGACACCGCAGGGTGCTTTTCCTCCGTGACGCCGTGAGCACGATTCTACTCTGCTGGTGAGAACCCCAGTGGACGGATGAGCGGCCAAATCATTATCAGGGAATGGAAGAAGGCCCAGAGTCGGAACTTAGAGAATGCTCGAAGCTAGTTTACCATGAGTGAGAGCCTGGTGAGAGCCGGAACTCGACTGAGATGGAACTCAGACAGGAATGTTCTCGGCAAAACTGTCCACCACATTCCCAAACTGGAATCCACCCAAATGTTCATCCATCGATGACTTGGATCCATAGGCAAAGGAATATTATTAGTCAATAAAAAAGAAGAACTAAAATCAGCTACCACGTGGATGAACCTCCGAATCACCAAGTGAAAGAAGTCAATGTTCACATTGGAAGACTCCGTTTACGTCAGATGTCCAGAGTACCCAGACCCATGGCCACAGGAAGCAGGTCAGGGATGGTTTAGAGATGAGGGGTGCTGGGGCAGTGAGGGGAGAGTGCTAGAGGGCATGGGGTGTTTTGGAGGGGATAAATATCTTATGAATTTGGTTGTGGTGGTGGTTGCTGTAAATGGTCCTGAAAACCAGTGACTTACACACTTTAAATGGGTGAATCGAATGGTATGTGACTTATATCTCAATACAATTTTTAGCAAAAAAGAGAGAAAATATCATGACGACTCAAAGCCCAATTAGGTAACCATTCTCTATGATGCGTAATAATTGAGTTTATAGCAAAGACCAAAGGAAAGAAAACACCTCAGTATCAATGCGACTAATGCTTTCATAAGAAAATCCCAACTTCATAACTATGCCGTAGCTTAGTACAACTCTGATTATTTTTAAGTTCCCTCATTTTACAGTTTTTGGACAGGCAAAGCATTTTGTGTTGATTCATAAGACTCTGGTCAACCACCTGTAACTTTTTTTTTTCTTTTTTTTTTTATTGGTTGTTCACAACATTACAAAGCTCTTGACATATCATATTTCATACATTAGATAACTTTTAAACTAAAGAATTCAAACCATTTGGTCTTTTGTTAAGTTTAGAAACTACATTCATTGAAATTAGGATTGGTCAAAAATAACAGAAACCTTGAGGGATAAAAATTATTCAAACAAAATGGATAGAAGCTCCTTTTCCGTCGTGTAAATATTGATGAGCCAAGGCAGGCTCTACAGTTCCGTGATCACTGAGGACCCGGTTCCTCCCAGTGAGTTAATCCATCATTTCAACCCTGCATCTACTGAATGATCCCTAATGGCTGCTCAGGCCTTGCCAACACATCAGCATTCCAGCCAGGACAAGGACAGAGAGGAGGATGCACAGTTCTTTAAGAAATGGATTTATTCTAGAAATAGGACACAACTTTCTGCTTAGCTCTCTTTGCTGGAACTTAGTCCTATGCTATATTTAGCATCTAAGGGAGGTAGGAATATTCTTTTTTTCTTGAGTGACCAGGAGCCCAGCTAAAGTTTGAAAGTCTTGGTGCTATAGAAGATGGGGACTAGCATTTCCTAATGTGAAGCATCTCTGCCTCTTATTTTTTCATATGCCTCTTTCAAATATGGAAGATGCATTCAGAATTCATGGGTTTGAATTCCAAACTGTCTTGTAAGATCTCTTACGGTCCACAAAAAAACTGTTCCCTCTTCTACAAGATCAGAAATTAAAATACTCCCACCCTGTGAGATGGGGTGGGGGGACAACGTTAAACTGTTCATCAATGTGGAATGCATTTTGTCACCTGTAAGGGGGTACACACAAACGACAGACGCAGCTTGGGCAAGAGACACATGGGAAGATGTCATAGCTATTAAACGTCGAGCCTCCCTGGGGGAAGTCAGACTGGACTTTTCCAAAGCTCTGGCCTCTCCAGGGAACAGTCCCGGGCTCCACCGTGAAGGTCAGGGGAGGCAGATCTCTCTGAGGCCTGGGGCTGAGTTTTGAAGGAATGGTCTCCCACCAGACGCCCCTGGCTGGTTGTGGGGAATGGAATGTGCTGGCATCTCTCAACCAGGGTGGACAGTAAGCCACCGTCCCCATCTCCCGGAGAAGGAGGCTGGGTCCCTGGGGGTGTGACTCTGAAGGGGAAATTGTGACCCTGGTCCTCCCTCTTCTCTGTTTCCCGGCTGCCCTGAAGCAGAAGCTCTGCCTCTCCAGTAGCCTTCATAGTGCACTGCCTCCCCCCGGCCCCAAAGCCACTGGACCAAATGACCGTGGACAGAAACCTCTGGAACTGTGCGCTACAATGAGTCTCCCTTCCTTATAAGTTGATTATCTCAGGCATTTCGTCCCAGGGATAAAAAGCTGACGAGCACCCTCATCTGGAGTTCTCCTTCTAGAAATCTGTAGAAAAGCAACGTACATCCCCTTGGAGGCCTGAACAATTCATGGACTCTCTCATTCTCCGAACAATCGAGAGCCTTCCTGGTACCAGCTCTTAGCTAAGCCCCGTGAGATTCAAAAGAGGCCCAAACAGAGTGTCTACCTTCAAGCAGCTCGTAGTAGCAAAAGGGATTTGAAATACATAAAAATCATGCTGGCTCACAGGACAGAGGTGGATATAGGCAGAGAGGGCGTCAGACCTGTGTGCAACAAAACGAAAAGAATGCGTGAGCGCTGGAAATAGAGGCTCCCTTAAACTTGGACCTTCTTCGTGCACCAAGCAGTTTTAGAAATATTCACTGAAGGGCACAAGCCCTCAGACAGGGAGGGTGCGTTCTTGAGAGTGAGGTTTTCTCAGAATGTTCTGAGCAAGAGTGAGAGATTGTGCCAGACGCTGTGGTGCACGCCTGTCATCCCAGCAGCTCTGGAGGCTGAGGCAGGAGGATCGAGAGTTCGAAGCCAGACTCAGTAACGGCGAGGAACTGAGCAACTCAGTGAGACCCCGTCTCTAAATAACACAAAAAAGGGCTGGGGATGTGGCTCAGTGGTTGAGTACTACTGAGTTTAATCCCCAGTACCCCCACCCCTAGCAAAAAAAAAAAAAAAAAGAGATTTTAAGAGGGAGTCTAATGTTGAAATATGGATGGGGGCTGGGGAAGGGGGCGGGCGTACAAAGACATCAGTTTTATTATTAATAAGATTGATCCAATCTAGGCTGGTGGAGAAAAAAAAAGAAGGACTTACATCAATAAGACAAATGGTACCTCCGGTTACCTTGAACTTGGTATTGACAGAGGGTGAATAGAGAGATTTTAAGAATCAATGAAACTATTTCTAAAATCTCAAGGCAATTGATTGAAAGACAGCGAAAGAAAACAGGCAAAAAAAAAATTAAAAAATAAAACCCCAGCCTGTCATTGCGAGCGAGGCCACACTGCTGGTCACCTGCTCTGATATCTGACTCTTCACGCAGCCTTCAGGAGCAGAGAAGGCAAAGGCGTCACGTGATCTGAAAGTGGACTCGGCCCGTGTTGTGTCTGTATTTATAGGAAGGGAACGATCTAGCTCACGTAGTCTAAGAAGTTCAACCTTAATGTATGAAGTCAAATCGGCCCCCTGGTGATGGTAGATTCTCTACCGTCTAAACCACCCTACAGTAATTCCTCTTACGTAAAAAGGGGGGAAAAATAAAGAAAAGAATCAAAGTGTTCTGATGCTAAAATGAAGCACATCCAGCATAGCACGCTCCAGTTTTGCTTACGGAAACTCCTGTTTTCTCCTCTGCAAACTCCTAGTTCACTTCCAAATTTCTCAGCCAGGATTCGAGGGTCCTGCTGGGCCTTAGCCTCAATCAGCCTGAACCATGGTTCTTGAACTTGGATTATTGAATAGGCCTCGTATTTCTGAGTGAGCTAGGAATCAGCTGGACTCTCGTGGGTCACTGTGTATGGTACCTCTTAGTTCCTGGGAATTCTCAGAAAGTAGGCTGACCTGATTATCAGATTGTGGCCGGCCCCTTATCTCGTAAAGTCACGGTCGGTCTGGCTCTCACTTCCTTCTTGCCTTGAACAAAAGGCTTCACAGATCCTTTGCCATGGACTTGGTTCAGTTATAGGAGATCCTGTGGGAAGCCAGACAGAGAGGATTCCTGGAGAAGACGGGGGACAAACAAATAGTTTCATAATTTGTGGAAGAGATAAAAGTTAACCAGAAAATTAAGATAGTAAAGTCTAGACTTTGGGGCAGGTGGGAGAAGAGGAGAATGAGTTTTCATTGAAGAAGTTCAATGGTACAGAGACTGAACATAGTGGAGAAGCAAGCCACTCAGGAGTTGAGGAATGGATGTTTTAGGTAGAGGGAAAAGCAAGGGCAAAGGCCCTGTGGTGGCCACTGGCTTGGGATTTTTAAGAATTAGCAGGATCATCTGTGTTCCTGAAGGAGAGTGTGCAAGGGTGGGTGGGATGAGACACAGAGAGGTGAGGGCAGGAGTGGAACCACACAGATTCTGTCCCAAGTGATCTGGTGGACAGTGGTCCCATCCCATGAAATGGGAAGAAAGAGCAAGATAGGGGTAGAAAATCGACAATTCTCTTCCAGTCTTTAAATTTGAGATGAATAATAGACAGGTGAGCATAAACGTGTGAAGGAGGCTGTCGGGGCCACGAGGCGAGTTCAGGAGAGATCAGAGCTACGGAGGACGTGTGAAGATATGGGACAGATGACATCATCGAGGGAGGAAATAGAGATGGAGGATTGGGGGCTGAAGACAGGCCTGGAGACGCTGGGTGGAGTACAAGACGAGCCGGGTACACCTCCGGCTGCCGCTGGTCCCGTAGCGTGAGCCTCTGCCAGAGGTGACCTCACAACTTCCCAGGTTGCTGGGAGTACGATGTTCTCTTGTTGGCTGGGCCCTGGGGTTCCTTGGGGTCCACCCATTGAACAGAATCCTTCTGAGAATACAGTCACCACCGAGGAAAGCAGAGTCGGAAGATGAAGAAAGACTTCTGATGACATCCCGCAAGGACCTGTGCCCAGCCACACCAACTGACCTGTGTCCTCTGGCAGGTGGGCCAGGAGGACTCTCTTTTCATTGACATCAGTTTGATTGGACTTTATGTCCCCTGCAGCTGTCCCCCATCGCCCTCCTCTGTATCCCATGCAGGCTTATCAATGTGTCTAAGTCCCCAAGGGTATTAAAGTCACAGCCGGGTGCAACCCCAGCCTCCTGGTCAGCAGCCCAGGGCTCCTGTTCACTCCATCTTCTTGTGGGTGCCACTGGGTCATGTATGTCTACAGTTGCTAGATGGCCTTTGGATGTCTACAGAGTGCTCTGTGTGTGTGTGTGTGTGTGTGTGTGTGTGTGTGTGTGAGTGTGTAGAGGTGCGCGCACACATAGGTGCACAAGGTGCAGCTGGGTACCTACCCCCTGGGTTCCTGTAAGCTGAGTGCCACCAACGTACCTATTTTGTTATGGGCTGGCTTGTGTCCGCCTCCACTTTATTAGTTGGTACCCTAACTCGGTCACTTCACCAACGCAACTCTACTTGAAGAAAAGGTCTTTAAGGAGGTCATTAAGGTGAAGTCTTTAAGGTGAGCTCTACTGCATTTGACTAGTGTCCCTGTGAGGAGAGGAAGTCTGGGCACAGACATCCACATGCAGAAGGGGGAGCCGGGAAAGACAGTGCTACTTGGGAGCTCAGGAGAGGCCAGAAGAATCCCACCGTGACAATGCCCGGGTCTTGGACTTACAGCTCTCAGAACTGTAAGAGAATTAATTTCTGTTGTTTTTGCCACCAGTCTGGGTGTGTTTTTGCAGCCTACAAACTAATGCACGCTCTGAGAGAGGAAGCTAAGGACAGCAAGTTCCCGGATGGCCTCACACCTCGCGCTTTGGCACAGAGGTCTCTGAGACCCCAGACTCATCCGCTGAACAAACCTTCACTGAGTCCCTTCCCTGTTCCAGATGAGGCTGAGTCCTGGGGAAGTGGCTGGGCTCAAGGGAAGCTTCCCTGCAGGAGCTCATGTCTACTGGGGAAGGAACCTCGGCGTGCCAGGGATTCCCACAGGGGAGCATGTGGGCCTGGACTGGGCGTCAGGGCACCTGAGAAGGTCAGGCAGACTGCCTCAGGCCACAGGCCACATCGCTACTTAAAGCAATGGAATACGGGACAGCAGGAGAAAAGCCCCACGCCCCCCACGCTCCTGAAGCACACCTGCCCTCTCCAAAGGCATTGGGAGGTGACCTTTCCCAGGACACTGTGCCGGCTAAAGCAACTCATGGCGGGATGCTGTGGGTTGTTAGTTCCCACCCCTGCCTTGAGAGCCCCGGGGATGCTGCAGGCAGAACCTGGAGATTAGAGCTGGCTCAGCAGGGTGTGCCAAGCTCCCTGCAGCGACCACAGGCGGACACAGTGAGCAGGTTCCCGGGCGCTTTGTCTCCTAGCTGAACTCCTGTGACTCAGGCCGGCTTCCTCATCCTGAACCCTCCGCCTGCCTTGACCTCACATTGTCATTTAATCAACTCTTCAACATCCTTGCTGACGTTTTGGATCCCCGCCAAAGCTGCAGCTGGATTCTCACTCTTTGTAGGTCCTCTGACCTCAGCGTGCCTCCCTCTTCTGAATTTTGAATTCAGTGGAATGCATCAGTCATAGGTCCTGATATTGTAGCGGGCATCCTGGGCCAGAGGAGGGATTTGACTTTGGGAGTCCCAACACACCAGGTTTGGACCCTCTCCCCAAACATCAAATGAAAAAAGGAAGGGTGGAGTAGGAAAGGAATTTTAGCGTTCACTCTGGCTGTCCCGGGAAGACAAGGGCCTGCTGTCCTCAACCCTGTCCTCAGCAGGTCTGACCTGAGCTTCAAGTGTCAGCCAGGGGAGAGCCGGGCGGGGGTGAGAGGTGTGCATCATTAGCTTTTTACCACTGTGGCCAAGACATCTGATAAGAATAACCGAGAAAAGGAAAAGCTGAGTTCGGGCTCATGGTTTTAAAGGTTCAGTCTGTGCTCGGCTGACGGCCTCACTCCAGGCCTGAGGTGAGGCAGAACGTCGCAGTGGAGAGCATCAGAGGAGCACATCTCAGCCCAAGGTGGCAGGGAAGCTGGGGGCAGGGGGCACAGAGAAGATGCACCCTCCCGGGTCACACCCCCAGTGACCTACCTCCTCCAGCCACAGGCCACCTGCCTGCAGTCACCACCCAGTGGGTCCATTCAAACTAGCACGGACTGGTGAGGTCACAGCTCCCATAATGTGATCATTTCACCTCGGAATATTCCTGCATTCACACAGGAGCTTCTGGGGACAACTCGCGTCCAAACCGCAGCAGAAGTACTCTAGTTGGAACTGCGGTCTGGTTGGTCATCGTTTCAGGACTGGCTCTTCAAGGAGTCGGCTCCAGGGAAGTCATTATGGCTTGAGGTTGTAACCTGGTTCCCGTTGATATGATTGCTTCTGCTTAAGGGGGCAGCCTCAGTTCCTGATACGGGGGCTTTGCTCTCATTGAGGAGGGCAGTCTCATCATGGGGTAATCTGCCTGCAGGGCGCCTTGTTCCTGGCAGGTTTAGGGCACTGACTGGAGACTTCTAGGTGCCACTCTGGGGGTCTGTAGAAGCTGACAGTTGGTGATTGTTGGTTGTGATACCCATGCAAATCTTTTTTTTTTTTTTTAAAGGGGCACTGGGGATTGAACTCAGGGACACTTGACCACTGAGCCACATCCCCAGTCCTATTTTGTGTTTTACTTAGAGACAGGGTCTCACGGAGTTGCTCAGTGCCTCGCTTTTGCTGAGGCTGGCTTTGAACTCACGATCCTCCTGCCTCAGCCTCTTGAGCTGCTGGGATGACAGGCGTGCGCCACTGCGCCCAGCCCCATGCCAATCTTGAAAAGAACTTAGTGACTCTTATCTCAGTGCCTTTAGCCCTGAAGGGGGACAAGACAGGCTAGGTAGATTCAGGGTTAACTAAACTTACCAGGTTCTAGAGGATAGACCTTGAGTGATCAACATGACTCTCTGCAGACCTGAGCTGGAATCTGATCCGTAGTTGAAGGTAACAAGGCAGAGATGCCCAGCCTCATCCTGCTTTCAGTTACCCGTCAGGGATCTGCGGGTCCAGGTGAAGAGTCGGTGTTTTCAGCAAAGGCAGCCTCTTAACACCTGTTAGAACTTCACAGAGCTCCTGAGCATGGGTCTCGGATGGGACACGCAGATGAGATCCTTGCTCCTCGCCTACTAGCTGCCCACCTTTGGGGCGCTTCCTGGACTCTCACCTTGTGCTGTCTCTGACCCTCCCTTTCTCGGCCTTCCTACGACGTGGGCACCATGAGCCCCCCTTCACTGTGTCGCAGTAAAGCACGTGGTTTCCTTCCTCGGGCCTGAAAGCCCTCACTCAGAGGAGGTGGACGGACACTGAAACACAACCTGCCTTCCCACTCGAGATTTAGTGCTGGATTCCTGACTGGCCTCCGCCCACCAGGTTCTGGACACGCTCTGGATGGGCCTGTTTCTCTGCCGCTTCCTGCTGCCCTGCGGATCCTGTGTTCCGGGTCTCCCGGGTCCGGCATCCCGCCTTGCTCCCGGCTGCCAGGGGCCGGCCCGGCTAGAGCGAGTGCAGCTGCGATGAGAGCCGTCCTCAGCACCGGGACCGTTCAGCGTGCGCTCGGCACTAGATGGAAGGGTTCTGGATCTTTCTGATCAAACCAGAGAAAAAAGAAATCCAACCTTTCCCTCCCATGACCCTCTTGCTCTTGCCGGCACAGCTCTCTCTCCCTTATTGTCGTTGACAGATATTGCTCCCAGTGGCAACGCTTTGTCCTGGGCTCCCCTGAACTTCTGGAGGCGCTCAGCTGCAGCCTTCTGCTTTACAGCACCCCTATGGTGCTCCATAATTGCCCGGAAACACATGGCGTCTCCCATCATGTTGCTTAATTAAAATTCAGTTCTCTTGAAAAGAGTCACAATTAAGAAGTGGTTTCACCTTCCTTTCTCCTGCTGTCCATTTAGGGCCCCTTGGTGGTGACGCTTCCTTGCTTAATTCTGGACATTGACTGACATATTCTAGGAGCAGTGGATGAAGGTCTGGCAGTGGTCCCCATAGCCACGCCCACAAAAAAAAAAAAGGCACTGTGTTCTATTAGGACCAAACCAAGTGACACTTTTTATGAGTTACCTCATTGGCTGTCCCTTTGCCAGGTTTCATGATCCTCGTTCATTCTGAGATGGAACAGAGGCTCAGAGAGGTTAGGTAGTTTGCCTCAGGTCACCCAGCTTGTCAGAGTAGATAGAAAGAATTAAAATACAGCATCAGCTGTCTTCATCATGTCATCAGAGGAAACACTAAAGGAATGAAGGGTAGCTGGATGAAAACACACTCATAAAGGATGCACGTTCAAATATCGGAAGGCTTTTGAGAGAAATTAACCAGTGATTAATGGTGGGGGGCGGGGGAATCCTCAGCCTGTGACCCTCAACTTCCAAAGTTTTTGAGAACTTATCAAAGAATTAGCATGTTTTATAGTTTCTCTATTTTCAACATCCAGAGCAGGGCAAAACCGTGGTTAAACACTCTGTGCCCCAAGAGTTATAAAGGCACCTAAATAACACTAGTTTAGTTAAAATGTAATTTGCATAAATAGTGACTTAAAAACCAGCGTCTCTGAATGCTCTTGAGAAACATGGTCATCTTGGAGATGCTGCAGGTCTCTGAGGACTCCGAGGAGCTGGATTCTGACCCCTCGGATGGACTGCAGTTAGCGTTCAGGAGTGCTGAAGATTACTTCCTTCAGCAAGAGTCTCTTCTCTTTGCAATTCCAAGGCTAAGTGTGGGTTGACCCTGGCTCCCGTCCCCACTCCTCCCAGAGTAATTATCTCTCCAATTAAAGAACTACCAGAGACAACTGAACCGAGGTTCTGCACAATCACAGCTGGCCGGCTTCGAGCCTCCTCCTCGGCTTTGATCCCTTATCGCCCTAAGCACACGCAGCCCTCTCCGTAAGGCTGGCTGCTCTCAGCATCGCGGTGTCTAATCAAACGTGTTGCACCTCCACGGAGGTAAATTGAGTTTATTGGAGAAGGGAAATTAAATTAAGTCTGTTTAGGAATTAATTGTGACTGTCTAAGCTTAATCTATCATATTATCCCATTGTGGTGTATTGGGATCAAAATTCACTGACCCGGTTTAAAAGAAAAAAATACGACCTTCCCAGCTAGAAAATAGGCATTTTGTTTTGGCAGAATAAACAGCAAAAGGAGGAGGAAAATTTAAGAATGAAAAGGCACAGGATCCCCAGGTACCAGCTGATGCCCTTTTGAAAAGAATGTACATATTTTACATAAAAGTGAAAGAAAGTTACAGACACCAAGATGTCCCTTAGTTTGATACATCTGGGTAGGTTATGATAGGTGTTTGATAAAAGCTTATTTAAACTACTGGAAAATTGAGTGAATGGATGAATGAGTGAATTTTTATCTTTTTTTTTGACTTCGGTACTAGGGCTTGAACCCAGGGGCAATCCTTAATGTAAGTAGCATTTTACCACTGAGCCACATCCCTTGTCCTTTCTTTTATTTTTTATTTAGAGACAGGGTCTTGCTAAGTTGCTGAGGCTGGCTTTGAACTTGTGGTCCTCCCGCCTCAGCCTTCTGAGCTACTGGGTACAGGTATGCTCCACCACGCCCACCATGCTCACCATGACCCAAAGGTCTTTACTGGGTCCCTGCTGAGCTGCATTACTTGGTAGGTTCTCTCCATTTAAGTGCAAGCACAGCATCGATTAGTTACTGACTGTATACTGAGACCTGTGCTAAGTGCTAGGGACACAAGACCCAGTTTCCCACCATCTAAGCACACAGTCTTGGGGGGACATGAGGACAGATACAATTATGATAAAATAAACCTCTGGGATTGGGGGATTTGAAGTACAGTGGAAGCCAATACAGGCTGAACATCTCCAACCTGAAAATCTAAAATCTGAAACATTCCGAAATCTAAAACGCTTTCGGTGCCAACATGACCCGACCAGCGGAAAATCTCCACATCAGGAAACTTTGTTTCCTGTACAAAGTTATATATGTATAAGATGTATATGAAACAAATGAATTTCATGTTTAGACTTTGGTCCCATTCCCAAGATACATATCTATACACACAAATATTCCAAAATATGGGGGGGGGGAACCCAAATCTGAAACACCTGGGCTCCCAAACATTTCAGATAAGGGATGCTTTGAGCTGTCGTGAGCTACAGTGAGAACCAGATCTCAGAGATTAATCACAAAGCCTACTGACTGGGACTTGAGGATCTTTGGTGGGGGTTAAGAGAAGGAATACAAATATGAGTAAGTCGGTTATTGTTAGGGCTATTGATCAAGACGGCTCTACTTTAGGGTCATTTTCCCAGTGTAATCATAATTCCAAAAGCATCCTCTTTGGGTTGATACCCTGCACTCTCTCTAGTTATTGAAAATGCCCATAAGCTGCTGATGTCTTCAAGAGCGTGGCAGTTGGTGGCTACCAGCTGGAAGTTTCAGAAGGTAGAGGATAAAAGGCGGCCGGCAGGCCAGGATGATTTGGTTGAGAGCTCTCGTGCTAAATAACCCTAGGCTTTGACAAAAGTCAATCCAAAAGTGAATCTCAACGTCTTCACTTCCAGTATGTGGCTCCCCTAAGAAACCGACGCTTGGTGATATCAGTTGCATGGTGTGCTGCAGGTCTCTGTTCTTTTTTTCCTAATAGTGCAAGGGAGAGAGCCAGCAGATGGAGGTGCTAGGTCAGTGGCCAGTCTGGCTTGGGTAAGCATTTATTGGCCACCTACAGGTAAGGATGCCTGGGAAGGAAAGGTAATTAGAAAACCTTTTGCAAGGCATCACCCAGTTGGAAACTAATGAGTGATGAAGACCTAGGAAAGAAGAGAGAGCCTAATTAGACTAAGTGGGAATTCCTTCGGGAACAGAGACGTGTCAAGAATCAGGGGGGAAAAAAATTTCCAGAAGCCTTTGAAACCAGATAAATCCATTTATCAGCTTAATACAAGCATATGATTTCTTTTACATAGTGAAATATTAATATTTTCTTTGCCAAAAGGGAAACAAGAGGATTTCAGTCTCATCTCTAACCTATATATACACTGAGAAGCTAAATGATATTCAAGAAATAAAAAGAATGAAGAAATCTGGATAAGAATAGAAATTTGCAGATAGGACACAGGGACTAAGGGACTATCACTTTTTGGTGACTTAGTTCATGTTTCTCCTGCTATGCTTTTCCCCTCCCTCCCACCAAAATCATGATTATCAGTGAGAGCTAGAGTTATTAGCCTTCCAATAATTCAGAATAAGAAGGTAAGCTAGGCAAGGAGCCGGTAGGCTATCGGAGTGGTGCATTCCAACTTTCTAGTTGACTTTGATTGAAGATACTCTGCTACTTCCTCTGGGTAAATTTGTTGACCAATAGGAACCTTGCAGAAGGCAGGCACTTATTCATGCATTCCTTCACTCATTTCTCTCAACAAAGATTTTTAGGGTACGTGTGCAGATGACAGAGATTGGAGATGAGGACGATGAGAATGAGGTGTGAAGCCTTGGGTAGGGGTCAGATATCGGGGAAAGTTTTAAGGACTTTGGATTTTATCTAAAGGTGAAACAAAGTCCTTGAGTAGTTTAAATTAGGAATAAACCAGGGAGACATCTTGAACAGATCCGTCTAGCGGCAGTGCTGCAGGTAGACCAGATGGTCAGATAAGAGGTAAGGTGAGACCAGGCCTGAGTACAAGTCTAGTCTGGAAGTTCTCTTACAGCAATGAGAGAGGCAGAAAGAAACAGATTTCAGAACTGTCCAGCCTGCAGCACCTCACAATAGAGTTGCTTCTGCTGTCTGGCCATACGAGGGCTGAGTCCAAGGGCTTCTACCCAACCCCAGGCTAGAGAATTCTGTTGCCAAAGTTTACCTTCCTCTGAACACCCGGGTTGCACTCCTTGCCAACTCTCCCTAGACCCTCCTAGCTCTCAGTTCCTGGAAGACAGATTGCTTGTACTGTAGAACACAAATCACTGAACTCCAGCTTTGAGATGCTTCTGAGCCCATCCTGGGGCGATTCCAATCTCACAGGCTAAGCTTCCATATTTCTTATTGAGCGAGGAGGGTGCATGCAGTGGAAAATCTCAGCGCCCGTGTTCTTTTGTAAAGTACAAGTAAAGCAAAGGGTCCTAAATAATTTACAACTGTCCTAAATTTTTCCCAGCTCTCTCCCTCCTTCCATCTCTCCAAGGGATGCAAATAGCAGCTTCTAGCTCTCTAAAATGTTCATACGTCTAGAAGCTTTGGGAGAATGGAAGAAAAACTACAAGTGTTCCCTCTTTAAATATTCCTCCTATCATATTTTTCCCCCTCATATCCAATGATGGCAGGTAATAACCACAATTTTGGAGACAAATGTGATCTAGTGAAAAGATCTTGCATTTTTTTTTTGTCATGGTTGCATGGAATTATAGAGTGTTGGAGCTGAGATTTGAATTTAGAGGCAATCTACTTTAGAGATGGAGAACATCTGGCTATAATTCTCTTCGCCCACATCCACAGTAGACGTTGCCAATCCGTCTCTGTAGTCTTTTTCTATGAGCTCAGGTGTAGCCTCAAATCTTTGTCAATACAGTACCTAAGTGACTACTGACTGATTGGAGTTGGCACCCAAAATGAAACTCATTTGTCATGTCTGATCTAGACCCTGCCATTGCGCCGGGGGAAACAGAGGCGGAAATGACCCCATCAGTGGGTTTTGATGCCCACACCTGCCTCCAGGTTCTTTACTCTGACATCAACACAAGGAAGTTCTCTTTCAACCCATGTTCTCAATCTTTTTTATGCTGTGCCTCTCTGTCTCTGTGCCCTGCCCCCACCCCCGAATCTCCATGTCTCATCTTTCTTTGGATCTTGGAGCAGCTCTCTGTTTTCTAATTGTCTCTGAGTTACTGTCTGTCTCTCTGCCCACAGCTGTGTCTCGAGGTGTCTCAGCTCATCCCCTGAGCAGCGTTGGGGGCCCTAGGGGTACTTCTCGGCAGCTCCATATGCACAATAGGAGGTGTAGCTCCCCTTCTGCATCAGAGCTGTTTTACAGGTGTTGCTCAGCATCATGGGAAAGATGGTAGGAAAGCCTGGCTTTAGAGAAAGAGCTTATTGGAAGATAAAATAGTTGTTTGATTTGTGGTCATGGGGGGAGAAAGATTTTTCTTCAATAACAGAGATGGTCAATTTATTTGTGTATAACAGCCCTCCATTTAAGTAGCAGCAGGGGAAGGGTCACTGTGGGGGACAATAGGAACCACACGGGAGGGATGGCTGTGTCGAGAGGAGGATGCAGTTGATTCAGTTCTCTGCACCTTTCTCTGTGGCTTGTTGGCTGGGGAAGAGCGAGTGGTCTCTTGTGGGTTTTCTCAGCCTCTGGTGCCTCAGAAGGACGTGGCCAGACTGCATTTTGAAACATGCCCGTAGTACCCTCATGCTCCGAGAAGAAGGTCCTGGGACACGCTCACGTTCAAGCTTCTATCTGATTCATGGCCCAAGAAAGATTGCCAACAACACGTGTACGTCATCTCCCAACTACTATGCAGTTCCTAACCCAAGGACCTTCCTCAATATTTGGCCCATGCCTTTTTGGAGATAATGAGCTGATTTTCTGGTGCATATGATTGCTCAAAGGCCAAGGGATGGTCTCAACATCTACCACCCAAACAATAGGGGAAGTCTAGTTTAAAAAAATGCTTATGTCTTTATTTTTGTTTTTATTTTTCTCGGTTGTATCGAGGCATAATTGACCCAAATCACACATATTTAGCATCTAGAAGAGGATGTGTGCATATGCCCATATACATATGTATCTATGTAAATATATGTAAATATATATGAATATATAAAAATATGTAATTAAATAAATTTATATATATATCTCCATGTTGTGAAATGGTTACCACAATCCAGTTAGTTAACATGCCCATCACCTCAGTTGCCTGTGTGTGTGTGTGTGTGTGTGTGTGTGTGCATCTGTTTTGAGAACACTTGAAATTTACTCTCTTAGCAAATTTCAAGTATATAATACATGCAGTTCTCTGGAAGTTATGCCTCTCAGCTGAAGGTTTGTGCCCTCTGATCAATATCTCACCTTTCTGCTCCCTACCACTCAGGTAACCACCATTCCATGCTTCCACAAATTCAGCAACTCCATTTCTCTGCCCCCCACCCTTCTTCTTATATTCTACATATAAGTGAGATCATGCAGTCTTTGTCTTTCTGGGCCTGGCTTATTTCACTTAATAGCCTTCAGATTCAATCATGTTGTTACAGATAGCAAGATTTCCTTTTTTTTAAAGGTGGAATAATATTTCACTGTGTGTGTGTGTGTGTGTGTTTGTGTACACACGCACAATCCTTTTGTCTGTGGCTGGACATTCCGGTTGCTTTTGTACCTTGGTTACTGTGAATACTGCTGCAGTGACTGCGAGCGCACAGGCACCTCTTCTATGGAAAGCATCCTCTGGTGGAGGCGGGTGGTGGAGGTACAGTCTTGGCGCAGCCTCGCTGGTCTTGCCAGCTCACCAGGCTTCCCAGCCTTTCTTGTTTTCTCTTTCTCCTGGGGAGTTCCTGAGTCTCAGGGCACAGGGTTTCCTTTTCAAGGGAAGAAACTGGCAGTGGGAGTCTACAGCACCAGAGCTCACACTTGGTTGCACATGGGATTGCCTAGAGAGTTTAAAACAGTGCTAATGCCCGATGCCACCCTCAGAGATCCTGGTTCAGCTGGTTTGGGGGATGGGCTGAGGATGGGGTTTTGAAAATTGCATGGGGGTGGTTCTTCCGTGAAGCTCCCAAACCCCTGATGCGTAGTTAGCAGCACTGATGAATGCCTCGACTTTCCTCCTTTGGGTTACTTTCAGAATTTCTAGAAAATGAGAGTTCAGAGTGTCCTGTTACTGCTTCTGTCAGTGATTAATCCCAACTTTGGATGTAATTAACTCTGTGATTGCTAATGAGCAAGAAGTAGGTGGTGCAGGTATTGGCCTGCTTTCCTACATAGGTACATCTGGATTTACTGTGGCAGTTGCCACATGGGGCGGGAGTCTCTGTTGGTGGGAATGGAGCACTGTCTCAGGTAGCTGACACTGTGTGTCACCATGAGCTTAAGAAACATATCTAGCAGAAAACATACAGCTCATCTTTTTCTAAACTGAAGTAGCAATATCTCTTTTGCATGAAGATGATTCCCCAGATATAAAGGTCGACCTACAGGAAAACGAGCACAGCCCAGGTGAAATTTGGGCCACTCAATGGAAAGGCCAAACTACTGTTTGTGTGGGCACCTGTATGTGGACTTGAGACACTTTGGTGACTACTACAGAGTTACCTAGCCTCCGAGCCTTCACCCTCTTATAAGATGGGTTTAACGAAACCTGCCTAAAAAAATGGAGGACTAAATAAATTATGAACTTGGGGTTTATTGTACCAATTAGGCAAGAATTAATCCTAGAGTCTTCAAATCTGCAGGAAAATATAAAAGCTTCAGTTAAAAAATTAGTAAGAACATGAGTAATTTGTTCAAGAAAAATATATGTGACTAGTAAATGAAGGGAACATAATAATAGCGTCACTGGTAATCAAAGCATTTCAGCGAGGACAGGAATACCATTCTTTGTAGTAAATTGCCTGTGATTTACACTGTGGCGAGATGCGTTCTCTCATACCACACTATTGGGAATATAAATTGATTTACTCCTTCTAGAAAGCAATTTAACAACATCAAGAGCCTCCAAAAAGTTTTTTTTTTTAAGCCAACATCTTTTTCTGAAGGAACTAAGTAGAATTATTTATAGATGTTGCCCTCAGTGTTATTTATAATAGCGAAGAATGGAAATAATCTAATTACCAAAAATATGTAAGAAGATAAGTAAATTAGGATGCATTTTCAAAATATGGTAATGTACATACAAAATTAAATTCATAAAGATTATCTAACGACAAGTGGTCAGTGAAAAAGCAAAATAACGAACTTTATGTTTCGATGTTATCAATATTGTTTTAAAACTGTGATATCTTACTAGAATGCTTTTGTTTTGCTAGGAACAGATGCTTCTCAAACTGGATCAGATAATAAAGAAAATTTATAGGCTCCTATAGGATAAAATGTCTAAAAACAAGTCAGACTTCAAAATTATTTGATTAAGCAGGCCAACATTTTTTGTTTTAATCAAGGATCCACTTTCCTTCTAAATTCTTCTTCTGCCCTCAGAGCTGCCCTCATCCTTAGGTGATGAGTATCCTGTGTAGACCACTGTGGCCCACAGAGAACCCCACCTTGGCCTCCCCCTAAATTCCCCCCTCCCATCTCTCTTATCCCCTCCCTCTGTCTCTTCTCCTAGCCAACCGAGTGAGGAGGTTTTTCTGACGGTCCCACCTGCAGAATTCCCTCCGTATGGCATAGACCTGATTGAGAAGGGCCCACTCCTGAATCGATGCCTGACCAAGGAAGTGGAACTGTACCCAGACCCATTAGATCCATTTCTCATCTCAAGAGGCTGGGTTTCCTGAGATGCATGAGAGCTTGGAGAGGAGAGCTGAGCCCCAACACAGTTCCTGCTCAGTCAGGGAGGAACCCGGAAGAGTGGACACTGAGCAGACCACCAACGGCGTTCACCTGGGTCTTCATCAGTCCTCGAAGACACACAGCTTCCAGTTGATATGACCGCCAGGAGTCTGATGGAGAAATGACCTTAGACATGGAGGAGGTCAGTAGGCCAAATGCCGGGTGCTAAGATTATAACTGGAGCTGGATTCTACTTGGAACTCTCTCAGGGCTCATGGCAACAAGTGCAGGCAGTAAACCAGCTGGCCTGTGACCTTGATGACAGGTGCTCCTGCAGTGGGTCAGAGGCCTCACTGCCTGGCTGGCTCTTCCCTTCTCTCCATAGGACATGCTGGATCCTATCATGGGATGAGGCTGTCGAGGTGGGGGAGTGGGTGGGTGGGGGGAACTGCAGGAGGCTGTACAGCGGGAACTTACCTTTATGACTTACACAAGCTTCAGTGAAATTCCACCCGGTGAACCAGGCTGGGGATGTCCAGAGCCTTGTTTTGATGACACCATGGGAAGAAGGGGTTAAATAAAATCTAAGATTCTGAAAACCAGTTGGCTTTCTGAATTCCTTGTATTCCGAGGATCCCAGAAATCTAAAGAAGCTGTGTATTGGCCAGGGTTCTCTAGAGAAACAGAATCAACAGGAAGTATCATCATAAAAAGGGGATTTATCAGGTTGGCTTACGTGACCAGAAGCTGGACAGTCCACAGTGGCCGTCTGCAGGCTGGAGAGCTGGAAGAACCAGTAGCTGAGCAGTCCAAGAGGCTGAAACCCCAGAACAAGAGGGATCAAGAGTGCTACCCTAGTCTGAAACCAAAGGCTCTGGAGAATCCACTCTGGAAGACTGAAGAATCGAGAATCTGACACCCTCACATGATCCCAACAGCAATCAAGAACCTGTTCAAGAAGAACGGAGTTTGCATCTGCTGCTGTTTCCTTGTTCTTCCAACTTTTATTTCACCCAAGCCATCATCCTATTGGTTGGTGCTGCCTACACTTAGGGAGGGTCCCCATTTCAGTTGGCTATCCCACATGCCAATCCCTCCTAGACACCCTCACCGACACACCCATCATCCTCTGAATCCTTGGCATCTCTTCATCCAATCAAGCTGATAGTTCAAATTAACCATTACCATGATGCCCCCTAAGAAGCCTGTGAATGCATTCTTGTATTCAGTTGGCGTTTTAACTGAAAAGTAATAATGACAGCCAATTGTCTTAGTTTTCTAAGTACTGCAAATTGGGAGGCTTAAAACATCAGAAATCTATTATCTTCCAGTTCAGGGGACTAGACTTCCAAATCAAGGTGTTGGCTGGGCGGGGCTCTGTATGGAGGCTAGAAAGAAAAGCCCATCCTTGCCCTTCCTAGCTCCTGGAATCTCACGGCACTCGTTGACTCTGGGGCCCATCCTAGGGGAGTCTCCAGGCTCTTACCTCTGTGGGCATTCTGTCCAGGCTTCCTGCTACAGTTTAGATATGAGGTGTCCCCCCAACGCTTCCTGGTATGAGGTCCCCAGCCACTTTCCTCTACCACACTCTTCTGCCACGATGTTCTGCCTGAGGAATGGAGTCTGACATCTATGGACAGAGAGTCGGAAACCGTGAACCCCCAAATAATCTTTTTCGCATCTAATTGTTCTTGTCAGGTCTCTTTAGTAACAGCAGCCAAAAAGAACCAACCAACAAAACAAAACCCTGACTACAACGCTTCCTCTTACGATGAGGACGTCAGGAATATTAGATCAGGTTTCATGCTAATTATTTCTCAACTCGACTGCATCTGCAGAGACCCTGGTTCCAAATCAAATTGCCTTGGCAGATGCCAGGGGTGAGTGAAGTTCACAGATCTTTTGGGGGAACTAATAATGCTGTATGCCTCTACTGTTCTGGGGGCTTAGCTATACTTTTACTGATAGAATTCTCACAGAAACTCTATGAAGTAGTTATAATGATTCTTGCTTTTTATGTGAAGAGACTGAAATTTTTAAGGTGTTAATTAACCAGCCCAAGGTCACAGTTAATAAGTGGCAGTCCTGGAATCCAAACCCAGGGAATGCTTGTTCAGAGCCTGTGATCAGAACAACTACTTGGAATATCTGACATACAGTCTTGATTTGGCTAAGTACCAGCAGCAGTGACTTGGAGCACATTGCCGCTCTTCCGTGAACCTATTTCTTTTTTGTTATTTGAGAATAACAATGCTTTTCTTATTATTAGTAAAAGGCAAAAGACTTATACAATCTGAAGAGAAACCAAAGTCTTTCCTTATTATCAGAAGTTTTCAATGATGCTTCTGTTATAAACCCATGTAAATTTGGGGTATTATTTGGGACACACACATGTCCATCTCTGACTAGGAGGTAAAACTCCTGAAAGGTGGCCTGTCACTGTATCAACGTATCATCAAGGGATGGCCCACAAATTCTAGCACAGAAAAAATAGCCAAAGTGTCAAATAATTAAAACAAAAATAGGTGGATGGCTATTGAGTTGGGGAGACAGAGACGAGGAAGTACGAGATCCCAAACCTGGGACACCAGCTCTAATCTGTCTTAATATGGACCAGAAGCCACATGAAGAGAGAGATTTCTGTTCTGAAACACGGTTTAATTTATTTTATTCACAGAATCTTCTGGTAGAGAACTTTTCAAACTTACTTTTGACTCCTGTGCCTGGTTGCTATCCAGCAAATATGTTCTGGATGAAAAATTGAGAAAATCAAGAAGAGAGAAGGCATCTCTTTCTTTTCTCCCTTCTTTTCTCCTCAATAAAAAGCCTCTCCGAGGATTTCTGTTGGCTGATGTGCAGGAGCAGAGCACTTGGAAGACAGACCATTAGCAAGTGCATTGCGACAGAGGAGCAAGAGGAAGGCCTGGGTGCTGGGCACGGTTGGGACAGCATGTCTGTCTGCTGGTGGCCACCTGATGGAACGGGGCTGGAGATCCCACGAAAGGTAGATGCCATCCTGTTTAGAAGGGGGGTGAGCGCCCAGGGCGAATGACCGACAATCAGGACTCACATTGTTCTGAGCACTGTGATGATGGCATCTCCTCTGGGATCTCGGTGTCATCACAGTGACAGAAGCCCGGTTTTATTCATCTCTGTCTTACAGAAGGGGACACTGAGGCCAAGAAAGGCTAGTGTTGCCCAAGGCTGCAGAGCTGACAAGAGGAAGAGGTGCCACAAACCCACCTTGGCCACCAGATCCTCCCCACACTGTCCACGGGGCTGCATCGATGCCAGAAGAGCCCTCGTTCCTGTCCCACCTCCATAAGCTCACGAATGAAGATCATCTTAATCGTCCATTTACCTGAAAATGCTTAAAGTCACCAGCGTAATAATGTTGTTGAAAGTGGTGATGATTTGGGACCTTATGTCCTGGAGACCTGGGTGAGGCCAATTCTTGTCCAACACAATTAGGTTATCTTATAAAGGGTGTGGTATGACCAAAGAAATTTAAGAAGTGACCATTATTTGAAGGGGCTTTAGTACTAAACCTCGAAGTTGAAGTGTGGGCTGGGTCACATAGGTCAGGGTTCAGCAAGCGTTAAGTAAGGCAAGAGACTTTACTGAAAATACTTGATGCTTTGCAGCCCATGGGATCTCTCTTGCCAAGACTCCACTCTGCAGCTGGAAGACAAAAGCAGGCATGGAAGATATGGAGATGAGTGGGTGTGGCAGTGTTGCAATAAAACTTTATTTACAAAATCATGTGTTGGACTTGAATTGGCTCAGACGCCGGCCCTTGAAACAGAAACTTCTGTTTCTTTCCTGTGCCGACAGCTTAGCACCCATCTGGAGCAGCTCCACGCTGTTGCCTCTTAGGCTCAGACCAGAGCTTCAGAAGAGGCCACTGCAATGCGATGAGACTCCCCGCCAGCCCCAGAGGGTATGCCATTAGGGAGCCAGAGAGATGAGACTGCTGGCCCCGAAGCCTGGGGCTACCTGCTCTAAGCTTTCTTAATATGGACCAATCCCCACAACAGGGAGAGAATTGCGGGTGGTGTGGGAGAGTGGAGGGGAGAGAGAAGCAACTGGGCCTTTTCAAGTTCAGAGGCAGACATAGCTCTCACTGAAGAGGAAGAGGAAGAGGACCAGGGACCTGGTGCCTCTGTACTGTAGAAATTCATGTCTTGGAATCCAATTCACCAACTTGGCACTTCTCCTTTATGAATACTCATCATGATTTCTCATAGGGTGGAGATATTTGTCCTAGTTCATAACTAACCCTCAAAGGACAGAAATGTGGGCAAAGTGGGAACAGAGACCAAGTCAAGTGGAGCGCCCCCTAGAGACCAACACATACATTATATGCTCTCAAACGCATTCTGTGCATTTCCTGTAACTGACATGATTCTACTCTTCTTTACTCTAAGTAATAGTCCGCTGAGTACATATACCACATTTCCTTTATCTTTCCAACTGTTGATGGGCACCTAGGCTGGTTCCATGACGTGGCTCTTGTGAATTGTGGCATGATAAACCCGAGTGTGCAGGTATCTCTGTCCTCTGCTGGCTTTAACCCTCTCAGCCATGTGGCAGGGAGTGCCGTAGCTGGATCATATGGAAGTTCTATTTTTAGTTTTCTGAGGCACCTCTAGGCCAGATTAAAAATGATGAATGTTCCAAGTTTTCTCTCATATGTAGAATCTAGAAAAAAAGAAAGAAAACAGCTGACATAGAGGCAGAAGGAGGGCTATTAGTAAAGAAGAAGGGGAAGGGGGCAGGGGAGGGGGAGGGTGGGTAACGAGGGGGTGGAAATAAATCAACTATGTTTTACACACCTACAACTATCACACAGCAAAACTCACTATTCTGTATAGTTAATATGAACTTAAAAATATATATAAATAAACAATTCTACAAAAAATGGTGGAGGGGGGTCAGAAATGCTCCACTCGGTGGGAGAGAATAACTGACTTTCCCTCTCAGAGTTCAAAGCGCTGCTGGCTCTTCTCACATCCAAGCCCCTGCTGTTTTCCCAGCTGCTCAGGGAGGAGGCCAGTGACCCAGGGGGGCTCTGAGGTGCTGAAGAAGAGAAGCAGCTCACCCTCTCATTCGAGAGTCTCCAGACGTGCTTCAAAGGTAGCTGCCTGGGTGGCTGCATTTCTGTGTTGAGTGCAGGCAGCTGTACTCGGTGGCTGCAGCTCAGATGTGGGGCTGAAATCCCTGAGGAGTCTACGGAGGAGTTAAGAATATTCAGGTCCCATGGAGGAGGTGGGTGGAATGGAGAGAGCAGGAGGGAAGAGAAGCAAAAGCGAAAGTGCCCTCTGGGGTCCTCACCTAATGGAGCAGAGTGGACAGGAGGGCCCCTGCTGCTGGTCACCTTTGCCTGTTCCCGTCTCCACCTTCTCCTGATTCAGCAGCCCTTCCCACATCCCACGGATGTGACCTAAGTGGGAATGGCTCCCTGCTACCTAGAGCCAGCAATGAGCACGTGAGCCAGGCCTGGGCCACCATTCAAGTACTGCTGGCCAAAGTGGTTCAGGCTTGAACCCTGGACTCTGATTGGCCTGAGGGACCTGAATTCCAGAATGTTTCCTGCCGCAGTCTGGCTGGGCACAATTCAGGAGCCACTTGTCAAAAGAAACGAACTTTATTTTTAGAACACACACACCACACCACACAGCTCCTCAGGAAAAACCCTCAGAGCCCAACTGCCTCTCCACCTTCCCACAAGCCTCTCCACCTCCCCCACTCCTCCTGCTCTTGAGGCCAATTGGCTGGGTCATGGGGTGGAACCAAAAAAGTCCCCCAATGAGCAGCTCCGTGGTCTAAAAGGGCGGAGAAACAGCCCAATGAGCATCAACACAGAGGAGCCAATCAGTTGGCAGCTAGAAGTTTGCTGGGGCCGCTGTGAGCCAATCATCAGCTGGCAGCTGGAAGTTTGCTGGCAGCTGGAAGTTTGCTGGGGCCCGTTTCAGCTGTGGCTCTCAACAGTTTGCAGGAATAATTGGGAAACCGCAGCTCCTCTTCTACAGGGATGGTTACCTGTAAAGGTAATTTAAGCTTGAAGGTGCAAGTCTCGGGGTGGGGCAGGTTTATTTAATGGTGATGTCAATTCAGTGAGAAGCAAGACCAAGAAATAAGATCGAGATGGGAAAGGAAGAAGAGAGAGAGGCCATTATTTAAGCAGCTGGCCCCAACGGGACAGAAGCCAGCAGCTATCCTTTTCAGGTACCTGAGTCAATAAGCTCTCATGAGATTGGGATTTCCTATCAATTGCCACTGAAAATGGCCCGTCAGATGAGACATGCACGGTGTTCAGGCTGCTTAAACAAAGTGCCATAGACTGGGGTTAATAAGCAGCAGAACTGTATTCCTCACATTCCAGAGACGGCAGAGCCAAGATAGCAGTGGTCACAATCGGTGTCTGGCGAGGGTCCACTCCCTGGTCCTTACCCAGTTGACCTTCTCCCTGTCCTCACACAATGGCGGAGGTAAGGGAGCTCCCGGGGTCTCTTTATGAGGACATAACTTCACTCATGGAGGCTCCATCCTTGTGACCTAATCATCTCCTAATTCTGATCACCCTGCAGATTGGGTTTCAACACGTGAACTGGGGAGTGGGGGGGATGCAAACCTGGCCTATAGCACCTGGTTTTTGGAACAGGGTGTCTTTGTTCCCTTTCAAGATTCATGACCTTGGATGGGTCTCTTTATCTCTGTACCTTTTTTCCTCCTTGCTAAAATAAGTACTAATCGATATTCAGGATCGCTTCCTTTATGAATACTCATCATGATTTCTCATAGTGAACAATTGTCATATATGCCCAGTACAAAGCTAAGATACTTATAACATTCGTTCCTCATACCAGTCTTATGGGATACATACTGTCATTATCCCCATTGTACAGATTTACAAGCTCAAGTGTGGATAGGCCAATTCTCCCGAGGTCAGAGAGTCAGTCAGTGGTTGAGCTTAGATATGAGCTCATGGTCTGTTCCATAAACAAGGTTCTCAGACCCCTAAACTATTTGCTATGTTTATTTGAGAACAAAAGGTTCTGGTGGATGGACGGCAGGTGTGGGGTTGGGGGAGAAACCCTGGGAACCCGGAGGCCCACGTCCCACTCTCAGTTCTGCTACTCCGTTGTTCAACCCTGAACAAGTCACCTCTGCTCCTAGGAAATGGTTTATTTTCACGTGTTCAAGCTTTCTCAGGGTCTTTTCTTGAACTCAGGCCAATAAAGCTTCCTGTTCTATAACCATGGTAACTACTTATTTGGGGAAAAAAAAATCGAATCCATCAAGATTGTGAGTTGTAAACCACAGAAACCCACACTGGGCTTATGGAAGGCGGTGGGAACGCACGGATCCAAGGCAGGCTGGAGGACTGCACAGGGAAATTGGAGCAGCTGGAGAGGCTCAGGGGCACTCCTGGCTGGACCTCTGGAAGAGGTCTGGAACGCACACCCTCCCTGGGATGACTGACCACACTGTCTCTTCCCAGGACTCACCTGAGTCCTGCAGAGAGCAGCCAATTGGTCATTTGGTGGGTCACAAGGCCACTCACTGGCTGTCCCATGACAGGATGAGGGAGATCCTATAGCAGAAAGGATTCTCCAGTGCGACACTCCAGCCAGGGCATGGGTGTCCCCAAGATGCATGGGTAGAGGTACTCCCCAATAGGTATTCAGGTGCTTTTATGAAAGGAATGACTTGTAGGAAGCCAAATGATAAATAGCCCTTCAAAAATGACAGTTACACTTTTAAAAACTCAGCAGAAAATTTAGAAATATTTTAAACATTTCAAGAAAAATCAAATAGCTCTTCTCTATTTCTTCTCTTCTTCTCTCCCTTTCTTTCACTTTCCCATACTTAAATATTTTCTTGACTATTCATTATGTTGACTGACCTACTACATTAACTCTCTAGGACCCAGACTGCATGGATTTGTATCCCATCTCCACCTCTACACTGGTATGTATGGTTACATAACCTATGATACCTTGCTGGGCCTTGGCTTTATCACGTGGTATGTAGTAAGCATCCTTTGATGCTGTTGTTATTGTTGACAGCAAGCTTATAAGGAATAAGACAGAAAGTTTGCCTTCTAGGTGTGCACACTCTAATAGAGGAGATGGAATTGCATCAATGGGTGCTTTAAGCACTTGCTACTATATAAAAATACTAGCAAAATCACAGTGGTCTGCACAGTGCGCCTGTACTTTTTGCTCATGCATATGTCGAATTGGCTGAACCTTGGCTGATGTAGGTTTGGCTGGGCTTGGTTTCAAGATGCAGTTTGGGCATAAATCTTCTCCATGTGTTTGCCATCCTCCTTGGACCAATATTTACCCTTAGAACATTCTTCTTGAGAAAGGCAGAAATGCAAAAGGCCCAACTTGTCACACTTCCAGCCTTTCCTTATATCCCAGTCTCTGGCAGTCCTATTGGCCAAAGCAAGCCATATGTCTGAAACCAAAGCCAAGCACTCATGGCGATGCCAAGAGTGTGGATATACAACATCTCAATGGTGGAGTAAATATGCAAGGCAGGTACCTCAACCTGTGCCATGTTTACTTAATGCTGAGTAGCAAGCCAGGGGATATAGATAAAATTGTCCAAATCATTAAAAAAACAAAAAACAAACAAAAAAACTCACTTGTTGAAAGTTCAAGGGCATATTGTGGAAAAAGAAGTGATTGGGATGAATCTTGAAAGATGAATTAGGAATTGGGTGCCCAAGCATTGGGAAAGAGACGGATGACAGAATATTGAAAACAAAGGCATAAAGCAGGGGTATGTCCTGGAATAATGAGAAGTTTTACTTGAGCAGATTTCTTGGAAGAAAGTTATGATTATCAGGAAGGGCTGGGACCAGAGAAGTCAATGTTTGCTGACTGAATACGGCCTGTGACTTGGAGAGACCAGAGGGTGGACATCCAGGAGCGTAACCATCCATAACTTTTACCAGTGAGGGAAGACTTGGCTGATGATTCATATGGGAAAAATACAATATAGCAGCTAATAAGATGGCAGCCCCCGAAGATCAGGGAAATGTTCTGCGCAGGCCTCAGCCAGGCTGGCAGCATCATTAACCATCTGGACACGCAGCAGAGAGGGGGGCAGGACAAACTGGCCTCCGAGAGCGAATAATGAAGAACCTATTTATACTATTCGCCCTGGAGAGTCTGGTGCCCTTCTCAGTTCCGAAGGAGACAGAGTCCAAGAAGGTCATCGACTTTGCAGGCACAAGAAAGACAACGGTACTTAGAGCCGCATCATGAGGCTGAGTCTCAATTCTATCGAGTATTGACTCGTTGACCTTGAACACATTATTTGACCTTTTTGGACCTCAGAGTCCTTGTCAACAAAATGGGGGTTAATAATCCCTGTGGCTGACCTAACAGACCAATTTGAAAATGTGATCTGGAGTAACAAAGGTCTTTGTGGGAGAGAACTATGGGTGGAGGAAAGGGGTTGAGGGAAACCGCGTCCTCAGCAGCTAAGGGATCCTTGAAGTGGGCTCAGCAGGGAGGGAAGGAAGCTGGTGAGCACTGGCTGGTCTGCTCACCCTCTGCTCTGGTTTTCTTGGCGGCCTTTCTGTACTTCACGGCTTAGGAATCTAACAACTGCTTTCTCAGTTGAAGGGCGGTTTCTGACATAAGATTCTCACAACTTGATGTGTGTAAGACTTGAATTCAGAACCAAGGTGAGTGGGAGGAGCAGCACACGCCAAGTGTGCGTGACCCCCCCCCTCTTCTCTCTCTCTCTTTGGTCTGGACTGACTCTGGACCCAGGGGTCAACATTCTCATGGAGGTATGCTGACCCTCAAATGGCCCTTGGGGTGAATTGTTCTTGAATCCAACAGTTGGAACTTTGGGCTCCCGACCCCTGGATTATGGCTCGTGTGATATGACCCTGACAGCAGTAGTTGGAGCTCTGGCTTCCTGATTCCTTAACAGTTCTGTGGCTTCATAGCTTCCTTGGAGAGCAAGGGGTGCTTGTTCACAGTTATTACTAGGTACTCCCTACCTAGAACTGACTTCTCTAATCCTTCTACTGACGTAATAAGCTCCTGTCTCCCTGCCTCACACACCCTTTTACAAAAGCAAAAGAGTTAAGGCAGGCTTTCATCCAAATCTTGATGGAGCCCTGAAGAGCACCTGAGGGGCCATGTTCATAGGGACACTGCAACAGCCACCTGCTTAGTCCTTCTCTGACCTCTTTTAGGTTCTAACTTCCAACAGCTTTCTAGATGCTTTGCACCTTCAGGCATTAATTACCAAACAGTTTGCCTGTGTGATGGTTCATTTTCGTTCTCAACTTGACTGGGCCAAGGAATGTCTAGGTAAATGGTAAACATTACTTCTGGGGGTGTGGGTGGGGGTGTTTATAGAGGAGATCAGCATTTGACTTGGTGGACTGGGCAAAGGAGGTCACCCTCCTCTATGTGGCTGGGCATGGTCCAGTCCACGGGGGGCTGAGTAGATCAGAGTGGTGGAGTGAGGTTGCTTCGCCTCACTGAGCCGGGCCATCATCTGTCTTCTCAAGCTCTTCAGACGACTGGTTCTCAGGCCTTCACACCTAGACAGAAATGTATACCACTGGCCTCAAGCTCCCAGACCTCTGAACCACACCACAGGCCGTCCTGGATCTCTAGCTTTCCCATGGCAGATTATGGGATGTAACCTCTGAATCACATGAGCTAATGCCTTAAATCCCCTTCTCTATCTCTCTCTCCTCTTTCTCTCTCTCCAGATGGTTTCTAACTTATGATTTTTTGACTTTCTGCTACTGCAAAAGTGATATGCATGCAGGAGAAGCTCCCAGCCAGCCCCACGCTCTCGAGGTAAATAGCTGATACTATATCATATACTGTGTTGCCAGCAATACTTAATAAATTACATGACACTTTATTATAAAGTAAGCGCTGTATTGTACGATTGTGCTCAACTGTGGTTGAATGCTCACTCAAGGTGTGCTAGGAGAAGCTATGAGGCTCAGTAGGTTAGGTGTATTAAGTGCCTTTTTTGACTTATGACGTTTTCCATTAATGATGGTTTATCAGGACATCTCCCCATGGTAAGCTGGTGGGGGGCGGGTCTGAGAACATCCATACATTCAATTAATTATGTTTCTCTGGAGAAGCCAAATACAGTCCGCCTCTTGCTGCATACTGTAGTCAGATTTATCTTGTTAAAAGTAAGTTACAAATATATTTCTCGTGAATTCCAGTTCTAAAATGGCAGAGAGATAGTATTTCTTCTTTCTTGTCTTGGAGATCTCTCTCAAGGCAACAAAAGTTATGTGGAAAGAAATAAAAGCTCCATCTGCGATGAAACCAGGAGACATCTGTAATCTAAACTACTATGTATGGGGGGAGCTGCCAAGTGCAGTGAAGATCAAACAGGAACAGAAAAGATGCGGGCACAGGATGCTCACAGCCGTGGAACTTGGAATGACGTGGCCAAGCATGTTTCTCCAAGGTAGACGGCTCGTCTGGAGGGAAACCCCACGAGCCCTCATTTGGTGCAATGGGAATTAGCATGGGGCTGATGTCAGGAGAGTCTCTGGGCCCAGGTTGGCCTGGAGGAGAGGTGGGAGAAAGCAAGACTGGATGAAAAATTCACCTGAACAAATCATAAATGCAGAAAACAGGCTTCGGGGCTGGCGGGGTAGCTTATTAGTACATATCCAGGGATTTTGCCTGTGCCTGCTGAAGGGTGGAATGGCACTTCCTAGAAGATGCAAAACTGGTGGGCATGAAAAACAGTGGTATGAGGCCAAGAGAGGATGGGTGGTGAGGGGGTGTTCCATGGGTTTTGCTGTAAAGGGGAGCAGAGTCGTAGGGTGATGGCTACAGGACAGTGTGATAGGGGGTGTGTGAGTGTCAGAATGCTCATGGTAATTACCTACAGGGTAGGTGCTATGATGGAGATAGTGCCAATTGGTACATACTAATCAGAAAAGGGAGAGACAGATGTGAGGGCACATAGGATCATGGGAGAAGGATTTGAGTTTTGATGGAAGCAGGTAGAGTTCCTTTTGGCAATAGCAGGAAAGACTTAGAGTACCTGGGATAGGGGCATATGTGGTGGATGGGGCATACTGGAATTCTCTTCTTATTCCTCCTATTTTTTCAAAGAAACAAGCAATATTATCAGCTGAGAATGAAATAGGAAGGTGTTATGGAAGAACGGAGAAGGGAGAACATGCAAAGTCCCTGTCTGGGGTGCAGGGTGAGGGACTAGAAGTGCTAGGGATAGTGAAGTGTTCCTGAAAGGCTGATGGGGATCAGCGATCATGGGTGTAAGGCGAGCCCCGGCAGCTTGGGCTGGCGTGTGCGTGGGCTGTTGTGTGTCTGTATGCACATGGTATTTTCTCAACACATCTGCTTGTCCAGGTAAGAAGAAAGTTGTATTTAGCCAAGTTTAAATAAAGGGACAAAAGAGAAAGAAATTCAGAAATGCACGCATGAATGGCGCTTGGAATCTGAGCTGGGTAAGAAGGGAGGCAGGTACGTGCAGTGCAGACAGGAAAACAGCCGTTTCCTGGGTGCACCCAAAGCCCTTTTTGGAATAAATAATTTATTGGTGTTGGAATTACAGAAAGAATGAGCTGGAAAGTTCAAGGACACTGGATTGGGGGTGCATGGAATTAGTAGTAATGATAAGCTCCACATGGGACTATTAAAAATGAGGAGCCAGGTTAGGGCAGAACGGGATTTTTGACATAGTGGACACAGGGAGTTTAGAAACCATGGTATGGACACGGATACCTTTCCTAATAATGCTGGAAGGAGTCACAAGGACCCAGATGCTCAGATCTTTGAGGGAGGGAAGTGTGTGGGCCCAGATTTATGTAGATGGCTGCAACAAGGAGAGGTGGTGAGTGATATAAACTGATGGTAGGAGCTTTAAAGCCAAGGTTTTTATGGGGAGAAAGGAATAAAAATAGTTTGAAGAAAGCAGTGATGAATAAGGAGAGATACCCCATCTCCAGGTCCTATGATACAGGAGAATGCAGGAAAGATTGGCCTCCTTTGAAAGGCTCTGTAGAAGATGAATTGTCCTGAGGTAGGGCCAAATTTCACTTAGAGGGGGAGGATAAAGGGGAAATTTAGAGAAGAGGTTGAGAATAGAAGGGATCTTGCTGATAATGGACTATTGAGTTCCAGAGGACAGAGAAGAGAGCTTTCCATAAAGGAAGAAAGATAGGTGGTGGTGAGATTAATGGCTATCCTTTGCCACGTGGAAACGAGAATCCAGATGACGGGTGATGATATGCAGAGTCTAAACTTCTGTCAGACATAAATAGAAATATGAGATGGTGTGGATTTCTGAGGTCGTTCATGGCGGTGAACTTGGGAGCATTTCCTGTGAGTCCGCGAGGGAGTTTGTGAATGCGTGTGTGTAGAGGGATTTGCTGGTTGTCAGGTTGATCTTTTCAAGATTAAGCAAGGCTCCAGGCTCTGCCATTCTGTCACCAAGTGATACCATGAAACATATCATTGAAAGCCACCTTTTATCAGTACTTATTTAAAAAAAAAAAAACCTTAATGAAACAATCACCTTCGTAAATTGAGAGCTTAAAGTTGACACATAACAGATCCTGGGCAATATGGGAAAATAACAAAAGGAGTTTAAATGTCAGCTGGTAGAACGCAGCGGGGGGCAGGGTGGGGAGTGAAAATAAAACCGTCAGAGGAATGAAGGTTTACTATTGGCAGAGACACACCAGTGAAGAAGGCATGGGGCTGGGGTGCAGCTCAGTGGTAGGGCGTTGTCTAGCCTGCACCAGGCCCTGGGTTCCTTCCCCAGAACGGCAGACGGACAGGCATGGCCGAGAGAGAATCAGTGGAACGGAGGAGAAGACCAGGAAGAGTCACTTAAACAAAATGGCCAAGGATGGAGGATTGAAATGAATTAGAAATAAAGTGGCAGCCATTGAAGGAGGACCAAGGAGAAAACATTATAGATTCTTCTACTTTTTTCAAACATAGGGATGCAATATGTTTTTAAAAAGTAGAACAGAAAAATAACCAATATGTAATTCAGTAAAAGTTTCCAGAAATTAAATATCCATCTATCTATCGATCTATCTATTATCTACCCATCCATCCATCCATCCATGTTTTAAAAGGAGTCACCCAGGAAACTGGCCCTAAGTGATTGACCCTGAGATATGTATTGGTTAGGTTTACTGAACTTCAACAGTAAGAACAAATTCTTTAAGCCACCAGGAAGAGTAAAAAAAATCCTTTGAAAGGTTTTAATTTTCTCCATTGCTTGTAAAATCTCTAAGAAGAAAAATGTGACAAGAGAATACTTTCGCGTGGTTGAAGGGCAGAGCTGTGTGTGAAGGCCAAGGACTGCTGTTCTTGACTTGCGGAAACTCAGGATGTTTTTCCCAAGAGTCCTGCAGAAGCCGCTGGGCGATGAACTTGAGGACGGAGGAGGAAGCATGGAGAAGAGGCTGACAGTGAGTTTAAAATCCATCTAACTGTGAGACTAAGATGAAAATAAACCTGGGGATTATGATTGCAGAACAAAACCTATAAACTGTCACAGTGCAGAAGTGACACAGTCAAGAAGAGCCGGGACGAGCCCAAGGTGGGAAACCCCATGGAATGGGCTGCTCTCCTCGTCTCTCTGGTCAGACTCAGTCAGTCACAGATCCCAGGCAGGGCTGATAACTCATGGAACAGATATATTAAAAAAATATAATAACCAACTGAAGTTGGGTAGTTATGGAAGGAAGAGGAAGTGGAAGGAAGGGCGACCACAGTTCTTGGTAGGGAGCCGACACTGGCTGGAGAACAGAAGAGTCGGTATGAAAGGGAGGGTTGGCTACAAAGACCATCCCCAGGACAGCGACAAATCAGCCCTTCTGAAACACCAGCAGGAAAATGGACCCACACAATTAGAAAGAGAATAAAAGGAAATCAGACTTCTAAATGAAAGATTAAAAAAATCAAGTGATTAGAAACAGAGTGCAGCTCAGTGCTAAGGCACTGAATTAAGAGAATAGTATTAAATTTGATTAGGGATGGGTATTGCTTTTCCCAGTCTTAATAAGTCCTCCCAGGTGGAAGGAGCTCTTGCTGTACCACTTCTGGTCTCGCTGCCTCTTCGGGCACTTGGGAAGGGGAAGTGATCTGTCTCCAAGAGAAGTAGAGGGATCAGACTCACCTTAGCTCTTCCTGTCTCTCCTCAAGAGTTAGCTGCCCTTGGGGCGAATGTACTATAAGCATCCTGGGGACAGTGACGGTAGACACGGGCTGGCAGGGTTGCTTGTGTCTGAGAAGGTACGTCTCTGAAATTCTGGGTTCTGCATTACAGGACTGACTTGTCCACACCTAGAATCCATTCTTTCCATCCTATTCTTTTTTTTTTTTTTTATTAACAAACGTGATATTTGGGGCTGACGCTCTCGTCTTTCAAATTATTTAGCATTCAGCTGTGGGAAAGGCACCTCATTTGTTGGACCTCACCATGAGACCCTCATAATGATGAGTGGGATCTTTTGAGTGAATATTTGGGCAGCCTTAGAACAGGATCTGGCACATAGTAGGCAATTTGTAAGCGCAGTTAAATGAATATGTGTGACATTTTAGAATGTCAGAGAAAAATGACATCTCGTCAATGGTGGTGTGGCTTAAAGCGAGGGGATGGAAACGTAGGGACTCTGTAGCTATCTTCTATCTCGGGCAACCAGCTCTCCAACAGGAAGAAAAGAATGACCTAGATAACGGGAGCTTGGCAGAGATAAGGAGACTCGGGGACCCAGAAGAGGCTGAGCTGTGGCCATCTCATTTTCTGGTTGGCTTCCCAGTTTCTAGCTCCAGACCTGGGTCTGGCTCTGTGGTGCTCCACTCCCTTGGGTTCTGTGAGACCCTCAGATAACCTCCCAATAAATCTTTCTCTTCAAATTTTGCAGCTTCCGCTCATTTAAAGTAGGTCGTCTTTACCTGCCCTCCATAGATTCCCGACTAAGCTTTGAGATGCTGAGGTCCACAGCAGCTGGAGAACGCTTTCTAAGTTTACAAATTTCTGAGAATTTAGAGTCTGGGCAAACAGCCAGAAGGCTCTGTGGGTTGAGAGCAGGGAGACTTTCATGAGCAGGAAACAACCACTGGGCTGACTGTAGTGGGCAAGTCTGAAGCCCAACTATCTTAGGGACCATCCGACTTGGAGAGAAGCCACGAATAGCTAGGAATATTTTTTCAAAAATGCAAAGTTGAAATCTCAAACTTCCCACCTCATGAATCATCCGCAAAGTGTAGTGCTCCTTAATGCTAACCAGTCGGGTACTACGTTAATTCATTCTACTCTGTAGTTCTCTGGAATCTACCAGTTTCACAGATGGGGTTCGAAATAAAATAACAACCTGCCCTGTTCTAATTCGAGTCCTCGTTTGCCTGTGCCCTGCTTTCCCAAGAGCCCCGGGTGACTGATTGCAGACTCCAGATTTCCAAAGGCTTAAACTAATAGATATTGCAAGTGTATATTTTGGGGCTGGAGGTAACCAGTATGCCAGCACTGGATGGGAGGAGCATGCACTGTACAAGCTGAGACTGAGATGAGCTTCTGCATCCGTGGGTGAAATAATTCCAATTAACAAGCAGATTCAAACTTGGGATGAATACAGTGAAGATGTTGCCCCACCCCCATCCCCCGTATCCGCACCAGTGTCTGGCGTGCATTGGTGAGCAATAAATACTTGGTTGAATTTTGAACGTGGTCTGTTGAACCTCTCTTATTTCTTCCCATAATACACATTTCTCTCTTTGGTGGCACTTAATGCAATAATGATTTCATTTTTGCTTAAGTATTCACTTGATCAACGCCTGTCTTTCCAACTAGAGAAGCTGCAAAGGTAAAGGGGCAATATCTCAGTGCATTGCCATTGCTATAACAAAATGCCCGAGACTGAGTCACTTGTAAATGTAAAAAGAAATGAGAATTCCAAGAAGACTGCTCTGGCAAGTTGGTGTTTGGTGAGGACCCAGTCTCTACTGGTGCCTTATGCTGTGTCCTCTGGAGGGGATGAATGGTGTCCTCAATGATGGAAGAAACAGAAGGGTAAAAAGGCCTACTCTTCTTTCCAGTCCTTTTGTATGATCCCTAATCCCATTCATAAGGGTGGAACTCTCATGGCCTAATCACCTCCTGTGGGGCCTACCTCCTAATATGGCTGCGTTGGTATTACGGTTTGGTTCTGGAATGATCCCCAATGGCTCGTGTGTTGAAGACTTGGTCTCAAATTCAGCAATGTTCAGAGGTGGCGCTTTGGGGAAGTGAGGTGATCATTGATGTATTAAGCCATTGATGGATTCATAGTTGAATGGACCATTGGGAGGTGACAGAAACTATAGGTGAGACATAGTTAAAGGGAGTAGGTCCTTGGAGGTGTGTCCTTGGGGACAGTATCTTCTCACCAGCCCCTTCCTTTCTATTTCCTGGCTGCCAGGAGGTGAATTCTTTTGCTCTGCCAAGACCTTCTGCCATGATGTTCTTCCTGACCTCAGGCCCAGAGCTGAGGAGTCAACCAACCACGGAGTGAAACCTCTGAAACCATGAGCCCAAATAAATCTTTCCTCTTCGAAGTTGATCTTCTCAGGTATGTTGCCATAGCAATGGAAAGCCGACTAACAGAACTGGGGATTAAGTTTCAACATACATTTTGGAGGGGACAGAAACATTCAAACATAGCAGATCGTGTTTCTATTTGCTTACAATTTTTTTTCCCAAGTGCCTAGCCCAGTGTTTGAATATTGTCCAATCTTAATAAATATTTGCTGTATGAATAAATGCTGTCTTAACTTCTGCAGTGTGTGCTTGGCAAACACTGGGCTCAGAAGGCTGAGTATTTAATCCGGATGAGGTCAGTGTCCCTACCATTTGAATGATCTTTTGGCAAATGATCTTCTCTCCTGCCCAAATGCGAAGGGATGAGCACCTTAGTATTTGGCCTATTTTTTTTTTCTCATCTGCCTAGAATGAAAGGGTTTTTCTTTATCAAATCAGGACCTGTCCAAACTAAAAGTAGCAATCTCAGCCTTTGCTTCAACAAGGGGAGACGTATTATGTAGGATCAAAAGGTGCATTTAGCAGCAGGGACACTGCACCAGTCACCTGCAGCTGTTGCCATCTAGGGTGCTTTCTATTCTCTGCGTAACTTCTCTCTTACTGTCACTTCTTGTGGTTAACTGCATCTGCCTGGACGCCACTGCAGTGGGACTGAAAAAGGAAGAGAACAAGGAAGGCTCGCTGCTACACCCAGACCCAGCCATGGGGCCCAACAGGTGAAGCTCTGCCCTGGTGCTATGGTGGAAAGGGATTCTACACCTTATTATTCTTCTTTACCTGCTTTATTATTGTTATTCACTCTTGATTGAGAAAGGACTGCTTAGCATGCTGCGGGCCTGAAATCATGCTCTGGAAGGTCAACACCAGCAGGACAGGGGCTCTGCACCTTGTTGGTATGTGTGCTACATTTGATGGGATGTGGGATGATGGTGCAGATTAGAGGGTGGTAGTTGGGGATGATCTTTATGGCCTGGACACATATCAGGATGAAATGGGGACCCCTGGGGCGAATGGTAGAAAAACCAGGCAGGCGGGAGGAAGAGATTGTGGGGTTTCAAGTGATCCTGAAAACAAGAATCAGCCCTGAGAGGAAGGTGGCTTGCATTCACAGTAATTCACCTTTACTTCAATTGCAATTGGCAAAAATTTAATTTCCAAAGTTGGGAGAGGGAGGAATTTATTGACCCAAATGACTGGATAGTCCCCATAATAAAGGGAACATTGAGGCAAGCGTGGATCCAGAGACTTGGGAAATAACCCCAGGAAATCAGTCTTTGTCTTTTGACTTGATTTTTCTGTACAAACACTTCATTCTTAGGAAGGCTTTCTCCATGACGACAAGACTGCTGGCAGTTGGAGACTGACACCCCAGAGTTGTCAGATTTAGCACATAAAAATAAAGGAGGCCAAGTCTGATTGAATTCCAGATAAATAGCTAATACCTTCTCTTAGTGTATGTCCCAAATGAAACGTGAAGCATGTCCCAAACACCATATAGGATTTACTTATAAAAATGGTGTCGGGCATTCTGGGTTGTCTCTGGTGACTCTGTGACATCAGCCTCCCTCTCTCATGGAGTCTGTCCTTAAAATTGTTCTGAGAGGTCAGCGTAGGTTGTGGTATCCATCAGCTTTCTATCGCTGTGACAGAATGCCTGAGATAAACCGCTTAAAGGAGGAAAGGCTCATTTTGTCTCTCGGTGTCAGAGGTTTTGGTCCAGGGAGAGTTGTCTCTGTTGCTTTTGGGCCTGTGGTGTGGCAAAAAGTCATGGTGGGACGCTAGTGGAAGCAAAGCTGCTCAGCTCAAGAGAAAGAAAAAGGGGCTGGGGTCCCAAATGTCCCCTTCAAGGGCACATATCCAATGACTTAAGTTCCTTCCAATGTACCCCACCTTGGAAATATTCTCCCACCTCCTTATGGCACCACAGCAACCTTTAACAGCTTGGGGGACGCTCCAGTTCTAAGCCACAGTGTTCAGGCCTTTATCCTTGTGGTCAAGGACTTAGGCTCATGTAATTAAAGACCAGAGAGGCAACGGGTGATTCAGTAAGTCTGTGCCAAACACTGGCTTGTGCACTGTTTATGTCAGCTTTTTCCCTGCTGAGACTAAAGCACCCAACCACCACAACGGTAGAAGAGAAGTTTATTTTGAGGCTCACGGTTTCAGAGGTCTCAATCCCTAGACAGCAGGCTCCATTCCCCAGGGCTCAAGGTGAGGCAGGACATCATGGAGGAGGAGTGTGGCAGAGGGAAGCAGCTCACGTGAAGATCAGGAAGCAGAGAGGAAGACTCCACTGGCCGGATGTAAAATATATTCCTCAAAGCCACACCCCCAATGACCATGCCCTCCAGCCACACCCCACCTGCCTTCAGCCACCACTCAATTAATCCCATCAAGAGGTTAATCCACGGACTGGGTTAAGGGTCTCACAACCCAGTCATTTCTTCTCGGAACCTTCTGGCACTGTCTCCCATGGTAAGCTTTTAGAGGATACCTCACTTCCAAACCATAACATGCACCCACTTCAGATGCTGGAGATCCAATTGTCGACAAGCAGAGCGACAGATAAGGGTCAGGAGCAAAGCGTCTAGTTGAGGATGGAGTTGGGCAGGGGATGGGCATATAGGTTTGTAAATAAGTAGGATGACCTTGAATACTGACAAGTGCTCTCAAGAAGATTAAGTAGGGTACTGTAGTAGGAAGTGCACGGTGGTGTTGTGTGAGGGTTGAATCGTTCCCCTCCTCCCAAAAGATCTGTCTAAGCCCTAACCCTTGGTACCTAGGACTGTGACTTTATTTGGAAAGAAGTTCTTGGCAGATGCATCATGTTACGACGAGGTCATCTTCTATCTAGGTGGATCCTATCCAACCAGTGGTGCCCTTATGAGGTGAATTTGGACGAGGACACAGAGGGGACAGTACTATCTGAAGGCACCTACAGAGGAGCCCATAGTGATGGAGGCAGAGATTGGAGCCATGTGTCTACAAGCCAAGGAACACCAAGAATTGCAGCCATCACCCAACATCAGCAAGAGAAGCATGGATCACCGGTACCTTCAGAGGGACTTGCCCCCACGGACACCTTGGTTCTGATCTCAGGCCGGTGAGAGAAGAGATTTCTGTGGTTTTAAGCCATCAGTTTGTGACCATTTGTTTTCTCAGCCCTGGGAAGTCAATGCAGGGCATAGGGGTAGGCGGGGTGGTCAGGAGGAAGCAGCATTTCCGTTGAGACCTCAAGGATGAGGAAGAGACAGGTGTGAGAACTCATGGAGGAAGAATATTGAAAGAAAAAAAAATTGCAAATGCTGAGCCCTGGGGCCCTTGGGGCCTGCGTGGTGGGGGCATGAAGAGCAGCGGCAGCGTGAGAGGAGGGCCCTGAGAAAGCAGGCAGGTCCTTGAGGGCAGGCAGCCCTTCAGAAGAGGCTCAGGCACAGCAAAGACTGGATTTGCCTTCCTGCTCTCCTGCCTCCTCACTGTGTGATCTTTTTTCTCAACTTCTTGAAATACCCACTTGAATTTCTTCAAATATAAAGTGTCTATGGAAATGTTTGGGGATCCGTTAAGAGCTGGCCCCTGGGACTTCTTGGTTTGCTATTTCTGTGACTTTGGATTTCCTATGAAATTTTGATTCCCAGCCTAAATCCCCTCGGATTTCCACTGCTTTTTGTAATCGTTTGCAATCTGCCGTGCTTAGCTCTCCTCGAATGTTTTTGCCTTACAGACTGGTTTTCTGCCCATGTTCCCCGAGCCTCTAACAGTCTCCTTGTCCATTCCTGGCGTTGCTGCTCCATTCAGGGTACTGGATAGCTTGTGGCTCCGAGACTGACTCCGTGAATGAGCACCAACCAGCGCAGCAGTCACTTAGGGCTGTGAATGAGCCTTGAGCAGGGAACAGATTTACATGGAACATCCATAATTCTCTTAGAACTAAACAGTCTGCAACTACCAAAAAGATGTGTTTCGGGAATCCAGTATATGGGGTGCAATATCACTGACTCAAATACATGAAATTGATCCCATGACCTCGACCTTAAGATGTTGCAGAGCCAACTGACCCTGATTCAAGTGAAAAAGCCCCTCTTTAGTGAATAAGAATGACTTTTCCTTAACTTAGTGTTTCTCAAACCTGAGCAAGCATCAGAATGACCCAGAGAGCTTGTGACGGCTCAAACTGCTATTGTTCACCCTCAGAATTCCTGAGTCAGTAGGTCTGGGGTGGTGCCTGATGGTTTGCATCTCTAACAAGTTCCCAGGTTACCTTCAGCCTCCTGGGTGGTGCTGGAGTTGTTGTTCTTGAGACCACACTACCCCAGAGTAACAAAGAAGGAAGCCGCATACAAAAACCCATCGAACCAATGGGGAATGAACATAGGTCAGAGTCAGAGTCTCCCGGGAGCTTGGTAAGGAGCAAAGCCCTCTTGGGAGATGCATGCACTCAAGACCTCAAAAAGCAGAGCTGAGAGAATTAACAAAGGCTTGGTGGGTGAAGGTTTGGACTGAGGAGGCCAAGCTGTGTTTACAGATGTGTTTAAGATCTAAGGTCAAAGTGGAGATGTGGAGGACAAGCAACATGAGAGGCCACGGGCAGGACCTTTGTTTTCACCTAAACAGTCAGTTTATCACCTTTTGATCACAAACCACGGTGAGATAGAGCATTTTACCCTGGGGACTCCCTGTCAGACACATTTTCTATACTCATGTGCACATACGTTTGTATTCATTGGCCACAGAGCTTCATGAAACATTTCCTAGGCATGCTGTGCACCACGGGTTTTCCTCCCTATTCCACATGGTTCTATACTACAGGGAGGCAGTATGCAGAGTGGTCAAGAGCGTGACCTCTGACATCAGGGTACCTGGGCTTTAACCACCTCCAGCAGCTTAACCTCACTGGGTCCCAGCGTCCTCACCTGTAAAACAGGGATGATGATGGAAATCCTGGAGAAGAGCGGGAAGCCTGTGAAGATGGCTACAACATGGCGGTGTGTTTGGATGTGAGTGTCAGCTCTTTTGCCGTGAATTTCATTTAAAGTGCTGGTCTTCGGGTGCTCAGTTGATTTCAGTACCTCCTGATGATGCTCAGTTGATTTCAGTACCTCCTAATGAGCTGTTGCTGCAGCTTTGAGATCTTGAACAGAGCTATGTAAGTGGGAAAGGGGCATGGGGGAGGGATATGGGGGTTTCTAGCCATGGCAGAGAGGCTCTTGAATGTCCCAGGAAAGACTTTGGGGGTCATTTACTGGGCAGTCAGGTGCCACTAAAGGTTTTCTTTGAACACAGTGGTGGGGTCAAAGCTGCCTTAACCTGTCTGCAGTGCAAAAGCTGTACAGGAGTGAAGACCCTCTACAGGACAGACAGGTGGGGACAGATGGTGAGCCATGCATGAGGTACAGGCAATGGGACTTGGAGTGAGGAGGAGCACAAGACCAGAGACCACACGAGGGCTGCACTGACAAAGCCCTTTTCATTGACAAGGGGACCAAAGCTCAGCTGTCCCTCTCTCCTGACTTGAAGCTAATATTTGAAGATCCGTAACTCCCCCTGTCATCTCAACTGCAAGAAACTCAAGAGGGGGATGTTAGCATCCTCTGAAAATGTAAAGAGGACGGGAAGAAGCCTAACACGAAAGAGGAGTTCTTTTTAGTCCTTTCAGAGGACTAATCTTGGGTCTGCTCCTCAGCAGTCCCTTGGACCTGGCAGCAGTTATTCAAATGAGATAAAATTCCTCAAAGGCCCAGGAGAGTAACTGAAGTCTCTCTGGATGCTAGAGAATAATCCTCGGAGATTAAAGCAGCATCTGTGACCAGACCTTCACAAAAGATCTCCAGCATGAATCCAAGTTGCTAATTAGATCCTTGTTTATGATGCTAGATTCTTTCAGAGGCTTCGTGGGGGGTAGGGAACATGAATGAGTGGGGAGGGGGCCTGACACATAAGAGCCGGTAATTAATCTTCTCTGAGGCTTAATCACATCCTGAAATTTCAATGTTGTTAGGAGTTTTGAGTTGGTCTTTTTGGGAGCCTGTGATGTGGCAGAATGGAGCCAACCCTGAATTTAGGCAGAACAACACTGTGCTGTTGCCTCATCAGCTGCACTCTGGGTGTTCTATCTACTGTGGTCTCCATCCCAAGCCTCTGGTTCCAACTAAAGATGGCTCCAACATGGTCCAGCAGGTGTGGTGCTGGCCTTGAAGTGCATCCTGCCCCTGCAGCACTCTGTCCACTGAAGACAATACCAGTGTCTTCTTGAGGTCTTATTACTTGGTCTCTTGTTAGCACCTGCTCATTCTTTGACTCAGTAGCCATAAAATGAGCAAGGATAGAAAGTTTGCTACAGGCCTGGTTCTTTTCTAACTTCCTCCCTGTTCCTTGCTCATGGCTCACAGCAACCCTGTGAACTATATTCTATCTTCCCAGTCCATTTGGAAGAAGGCGACACTGAGACACACATAACCTGGGAACCTTCCCCACGGTCACAGAGCATCCAAATCTAGGGTCCCAAACTCAGGTGCTCTAACTCCAGAGTGCACAATTTTTCCTTCTGAACCTGTCTCAGTCAGGACACAGAGACACGTCCTACTTAACTCTTGTCCAGGTGGGCTTTGGCCCACGCTGTTCCTGCCCAGGTCTTCTTTAGTACCTTGGTCTCCCACTGCCTGCTGTGTAGCCTGGACATGGAAGGCTGATGGCCTTGCCTCTGGAGAGCCAGCACCACTGCAGGACATACCTAGGTCCAATCAGTGAAGCCTCATCTTCCTCTTTTGAGAATCAGGACACCGGGAATGTCTTCCATGTTGGCTACATCCAAGAGATGGAGGAGATTCTTCCCAGGATGAGTCTCAGTGAACTGAAGTTGGGCAAGATTAGAAAGTCTCCATGGATAATTTTTTGGGTTAAATAAACAAGTGAAATTTATATGGATGCAAACCAAACAAAAGATGAAGAATATTCCAAGGAACCTCTGAGAAACTCATCTGGATCCATAAACTCTTGTTCCTTCCATCTATCATTCCATCCATCCATCCATCCATCCATCCATCCATCCATCCATCCATCCATTCATTCAATACACACTAAGTTCCATTTGCCATGGCTGCAGACACTGTTCTAGCCACTATGGAAAGGAGAAAGATACAATTCCTGCAAGCTCTCAGCTTATTGTCTAGAGGGGAACAATGTTTTCCCCCATCAGAGGGTTTGGGATTTAGTGATGTGAATGAATTTCTCAAAGTTGACCAGCTGGCAAATTATAAAACCAAGTTTTAAAAACCTAGATCTTTCTGATGGGAAAGTTTAATGCTTATAATATGGGTTTCTTTCTTTAGCTGAGAAGAAAATATGGAAGAAGAGCATGAATTTTGTGTATGGAGAGTACTGTCCAGGTGCAAGCTTCCCCTCCCCCCTCCCTAACATGGATATTAGATGCTGTCAACTACATTTTGTTTCCTGCTCCACAGTGCCTCTCTCTTTATGTAATTCTGTCACAGCATGCGGCACCATGTTGTAAATTGTATCACGTTGCATGGCAGCTCGCCCAGTCCTTCACCTGTACACTACCTCTCTCCATCCACCCCATCCCAACCATCCCACCCTACCTCATCCTCCTGCCCTTCCATCACCTCCCACCCCATCCAAACCCATTCCACTCTTCTCCATGGCTCTACATCCCCTCCCATCTTATCCTAGCCTGGGCTTTTCCATTCCTTCCCACTCCATTCCTTCCCCTTCCATCCTGTTCCTCTTTTATCATTTTCTATTCTGTTTATTCAATCCCATCCACTCCACTCCCAACAATATGACTGAACAGAAAGCAGCATGGGGTTCTAGGACAGAGAGTCAGAATGGGACGATGGGGGCTGTGGTGCCATTTAATTATGTCAAAGCCCCGAGTAATTCATGTCCCCTTTTCATGTTCCTCTGTTCCATATCTGAAAGAGGCTCTGGTTCCATCTGTGTTTTCAACCCGAGCTACATTTTAGAATACCTTGGAGAACTTCAAGAAATACAGAGCCTTCCCTGCCCAGCAGGGTCTTTAGATTGAGTCAGTCTAAGGCAGATTCTGGGTGCTGAAGTTTTTAAAAGACCTCCCAAGATGAATCTAATTTAGAGCCAAGATTGAGAAGCACTGGGCTCAGGGATCACCGTTCTATTGCCTGTCCATCCGATGAACTCATCCAAACAAAACGAACTCCATTGCTGCGTGCTGGGGCTTGGGGAGTAGGATTCAAAACCGAATCTACAAAGATCTTGTTGATAAAATGTTTTTGTCTAGTAGACTCAGACATGAGAGGAGGAAATATAATGTGGAAAGTCACAAGCTCTAAAGTGACTCAGGTCAATATGTGTAAGTAGAAGGATACAAAATGCGCTCATTTCCTGGCCTATGTTCCTGTCCTGCTTGTCTGTTGTCAAGCCATTTAACATCTCTGTACCCTTCATCCTCGAGGTGGCAATGTTACCTATTGTTCCAAATACACCTTGGATTGGCTAGAATAATAAGCAGCAGGCCCCACCTTGAGTTGGGGATATGCAACTCCATCCAGGGCCAGGTGGTATGGACCACCACTGAGAAGCTGAACAAGTTGCACTAGTTATTCAAGAAACCTTCCTGTCAATCCCCTCAGATGCTGTCCTACACTGGGTGTCCTACACTGGTGCACCACGCTGTCATCTTTGCAGGAGGCAAGGTGTCTGTGGTCTGTCCGTTTTGTCTGAGCTGAAGACAGCATCATCTTAGCTCTCTTGGGCCTTCTTGCTGCAGCCGAAGTATTAAACATGGTGGCTGGATCCTGGTCAAGATACATTGTTTCAATTCTAACAACAGCCTATTACAATCCATGACAACCCACCCACATGCACCAGTTGAAATGAGAATTTTTAACACTCACATTCTTAATACTAAGGTCTACTTGTTAGAGAATCATCAGTAAATGATTCTCACTGCAGTTCTGGTGCATGATATTCTCATGGGTTAGTGTCTCCCTAGAGATGGGAGGGTCCTGTGACTATAGTGATTGAGACAGTGGTTTGTGGAGGGAAATGAATAGAGTCAAATCAGGCCCCACTCATTTTGAAAATAAGCAAAATATACACCTCATCAGACTCACCTGTGACCATAATCAAACACTCTTCTTCTTGCATTGTCTATCAGAACCAGATGAGAACTTGCTTTCACTTCTCTTCTTTCTCAAATTTGCCCTATAAGAAATGAGGGTTTATTTATTTTTCCTTCTTTTTAATTCTGAAGTAGTTTAAAGCTTACATAAATGGCAGGAAGAGCAGAGAGAAGTGTTTGACTACTGTATGCACCTGGTTTCCAATTGTCATTAGGCTCCATCATGCCATAGGGTACTTTCTCCTCCAGCTCTACTTACCTGAGGAGAAGATTCTGGAATTCCATCTAGAATCATGTGATGCTTTAAGCTGTGCCTATCTTTTCAGTGTCTTTGAATCTGGATTAGTTACCCTTTCTGTGTTGTTCATAGAGATGTTATCATTGAAGAATACAGGCCAGTCATGTGCAGAATAGGCTCCAGTTGAGTTGGTCAGATACTTCCTCATAGACCCAGCTGTGATTCGGAGGCAGGAGCACCTTAGAAGGGAGGTTCTACCTCAGAATGCCACATTGGGAGGCATGTGAGTTTGGTGTGTCCCATTAGTAGTGGGGGACCTTCCTGAATGGCTCAAGTTCACCATTTTTCTTATTACAGCACACAGCAATAGCAGAATTGCACACAGTTTAGCAACTAGCTGATAATCCCCAGGTCATTTTGGCTTTCTTAAAATGCTACTTCTAGTCCATAACTTGAATACAAACATAGCTTGAAGCTTGCTATTCTCTCTTTTTTTTTTTTTCTGATGTCAGATAATCCTGACAAAATTTCATGGTGTTTTCTCTTCTAGCTCTGCTTACCCAAAGAGGAGACGGGGGTGAGACTCCAATGAGATGGCTAGTGAAAAAGTGTCTGCAGGCCGGTGGGGGATAGAGTCGACGAGCTCAGAGTAGGACATGAGTCATTTTCTTGAATTTCACCAGATGAAGAAAGGGATTTCAGGTGGTATGATGGTTCATGTGTCAACGTGACTTCTGAGGGACAATCAGTAGCTCACTGGACGTGATTTCTGACGATGTCCATAAGGATGTTTTTGGAAGAGCTTAGAATTTAAGTTGATAGGTGGAGTAAAAGGGATTGTTCTCTCTCTCTCTCTCTCTCTCTCTCTCTCTCTCTCTCTCTGGCTGCTTGAGCTGTGACATTGATCTTCCATCAGCACTCCTGGTTCTCAGGACAACAGACTTGCTCAGCAATCTTCACCGTTGGCAATCTCTGTGAGAGATAGAGAGGGAGAGAGAAAGAGAGAATGAGAATCCTCCCTTTTCTACCTTTTTGGGGTGTGTGTGTGTGTGTGTGTGTGTATCTTGGAGGACCCTAACACAGGTGAGGACTAGGGAACTAGGAGAGAGCCCTTACCTACCAAGAGCTGCCCAGGGCTCCTCCTAGGGAAGAATCTATTTCATTTTCTTTCCCTAATTCCTTGGTTACCTTTCCTGCTGCCCAGGGTCATGGAACTTCCTGATCTTTCGAAGAAGAGTTCTCAGAGTTCAAGCTGTTTATCTCCACCAGTCCGGGGAGTGTGACGGACTCAGCAAGTTTCCAACCTTGGTATTCAGACCCGTATCCAGGTTGTTAATATATATATATATATATACATGTGCTGTGTGCTGCTGGCCTCTCGGTGCCAGAGGGCACGGAAATATTAACTTCTGTTCATGCAGAGAATTTGCTATTGACGCCAATGCTTTATTTAAAAAAAAAAAAATTCACAGAAACCTGACAAGATTTTTAGTCTTTTCCACCTTTTCAAGCTGACTCAATATCTCACAGGTTATTTTTACCTTTTCTCACCCTATACTTCCAGGATTCTTTTACATAGATTTTTCCCCCTGATTAAAAATAAATCATTCTCATGGCAGAATATTTGGAAAAATCAGAAAAGTATAAAGAAGAAAACAATTCCTTAAATCTTAACTCCCTGAAGCATTTACTGTCGACCATTTTAGATATGATTCTAGTCTCTTTTTTCTCCTTTGTTACAATTTTTGACAGATTGAGAAAATTAACGACTTACAGTTTTGTCTTTAGTGATCCCTTGATTACCGCTGCCACCACTTCAAACTCTGATTAAATTCTCTGCTTAGCTTTGAAATCACCTGCTGGCCCCATCCAAGCACATGGAAGATGAGTACTGTTTGCTTCCACCACGGACCAAGAAGGAATTTGCTTGCTACACTAGTAGGTTTATGAGAAAACAATAGGGAGCACACACTTTGGGATAGGACATAGGTGTGTTAGAGTTCCCAGAATTCTACTTACTGGTTTTGTGATGTGGGCTAAGTTCCTAATGCTCCAGGTCTGTTTCTTCTATCTTAAAATAGGCAGAATGCTATCCACCTTTGTGAGTGATGTAGATTAACAGATAATGCACATAGATTCCATGACCTCATAGCACATGCTTAGTTGATGGTAGCTCCTTACCTGCAGAAGACACCTGCTTTGTTTCCTGCCATGGGTCTGTCTGCCTGGCCGTCTCTCGGGAGACTCCCAGCCCATCAGTCAATGTGGCTCAGGCAGAGCTGACTTCTCCCTGCGGGGAAGAGTGCACAGCCCAAGCGTGGTCGTACATAATGGGAACTTCCTTTCTCCACAGTGACTGGCTCAGAAAGGGCATGGAACCCACTCGGAGAGTCAGCTAGATGCAGTGATAGCACTATTGCTATGACTTCTACTTGCCTTGAAGCTAGGACCATGTGAGCCTGGCACTTGTGGGAGCTGCTGTGTCTACCCCTGCTGTGTCCAATAGTGTGACACAGACCTGGACAAAGACAGAGACAGAGACAATTACAGTGGGAAGTGGAGTTGAGGGACAGAGGAAGACTGCTATGTACCAGCATCATCCAATCAACTGGATTGACCCTTGCTTAAGTCTCAATGCACAACTGTCCCTGCAAATGAGCCACAGCACCTCCTCCAATCTCTCTTTTTTTAAAAATATATTTATTGTTTAGTTTTAGGTGGACACAGCATCTTTATTTTATTTTTATATGGTGCTGAGGATGGAACACAGTACCTCATGCATGCTAGGCGAGCGCTCTACCGCTGAGCCACACCCCAGGCCAATCTGGCTTCAGTTGGATGCTGTCACTTGCAATCAAAAGTGCTTTGACCATGACAAGTCTGGTCTCTGTTTTTCAAAAATCCAATGTCCCGCTTACCCCTTCCATGGAGCAAATTTACCTGCATCAAATGCCTCACTGGGGAGCCCACGTGGCCAAGTGGTTATACAGACAGGAGCACCCCCAGCCTGGGGCTGGATGCTCATCTTCACCAAATGCAGAGACATACGGACAGCCTGAGAAATCCTCCTGCACATTCCCACCAGCTCACTCTACAACCTGGTCGGAAGGCCTGAGGTCACAAAAGTTAATGGAGATCAATTCGCAGTTTGACTTCTCATCACACTATTTATTCCTAGTTAGGATTGAAGGACTCTAATTACTTACCATGTATTCCTCCATATTTCAATCACTCTTTCTCCCTCTCTTGTTTTAAGGGAACCCAAGTACTGATACACACCTCTTCTGTTTCATTTTCTTTGCTGTAGTGATAATTAATAAGAATTTACTCTTTTAACAAATTTTAAGTGTACAATATAATTCTATTAATTACAGACAAGATTACATAGTGGATCTCTAGGACTTACTCATCTTATGTAACTGGAACCTTATGTCTGTTGATAGCAACTCTTTATTTCCTTCTGTTCTCAGACCCTGCTTTCCCCCATTCTTCTTTCTGCTTCTATGAGTTTAGCTATTTTGGGGATCTCATATAAATGGAATCATACAACACTTGTCTTTCCACACTGGTTTATTTCCTTTTGCATAATGTCTTCAAGATTCAGCCATGTTATTGCATATTGCAAGCTTTGGCTGAACAATTTCCATTTGATGTATAAGCCACATCTTTTTCACCCATTCATCCATCAGTGGGTATTTAGGTTGTTACCACACCTTGACTATGGGGAATAAGGCTGCAATGAATGTGGCAGTGCGAATATCTCTTTGAGGACTTCATGTCCTCAAAATCTAGCATTTTGAGTTTATCAATACATCCAGCGTTTACCAGTCCTTCTGAATAAATACTCAGAAGTGGGATTGCTGGATCATATGATGGTTCTATTTTTAAGTTTTTGAGAAAACTTCATGTTGTTTTTCATAGCAGCTGTAATGTTCTCCTAGCACTAGAGGAGGGTTCTAATTTCTCCACATCTTTCTCGATGCTTGTTACATTGTTTCTGTTCTTTCTTTCAAGCCCCCACCCCCACCCCTTTTTGGATAATGGCCATCCTAAGAGTTGTGAGGTGATGTCACATGTGTTTTTTAAATCAATTTTTAAAATTTGTTTTAATTAGTTACACATGACAATAGAATACATTTACACTCTTTGATATAGCATACATTGACGGGCTATAATTTCTTCTTTTTATGAGTGTACATGTTGTAGAATCATATTGGTCACGTAGTCACACATATACATAAAGTAATAATGTCTGTTTCATTCTACTATCTTTCCTATCCCCACATCCCCTCCCCTCCCCTCCCATCACTTCCTTTTGATCTGCATTTCCCTGGTGATCAATGATGTTGGGCATCTTTTCATATACCATTTGACCATTTATTTGTCTTTGGAGAACTGTCTATTCAAATCCTATTTTTAATTGGGTATTTGTTTTGCTATTGAGTCATAAACATTACTTACATATTTTAGAAATTTTCCCATGTTGGATATATAATTTGCATGTATACCCCCCGCCCCCCCCCACACACAGAGTTTGCCTTTCTCTCTGTTCACTGTTCTGTGCTCTTCTGTGCAGAAGCACGGAAGGTGTGGAGCCACTTGGTTCTTGCTGCCAAAACCAATGTCTTAAAATCTCTTTCCCAGGCTTTCTTCTAGGGGTGTCGAAGTTGCAGTTCTATAATCAGGTCTTTATCTGCTTCAAGTTGATTTATGCATCTGGTATAAGAAAAGGGTCCCATTTAATTCTTCTGTATGTGGATATCCTGTTTTCCCAAGAGCATTTGTTGAAGAGATAAGTTTTCCTCACACTTGTGTCAAAGATCAGGTGATTGTCTAGATATGGTTTTATCTCTGGGCTTTCTATTCTGTTTCAAAGGTCATGTGTCTGTATTTAGGATCATACACCATGACCAAGTGGGATCCATCCCTGAGGTGCAGGAGGGTCAACATGTGGAGATCAGTTAAGTGACACACCACATTAACCCAACAAGAGATACATAACTCAATAGATGAAAAATAAAACAAACCATTCGACTACATTCAGCACCATTTCATGATAAAAGCTCTCAACAAACTAATTATAGAAGGAAATCATCTCATCATGATAAAAGCCATAGGTTGAAAAGCCCACAGTTAACATCACACTCAACGAGGAACAATGGAATCTTTTCTTCCAAGAAAGGGATGAAGGCAAGAATACCCAATGAGGCATTTCTATACAACACAGCTCTGAAAGTTCTAGACAGCATTCAGTCAAGAAAGAGAAATAAAAGACATCTAACTTGGAAATGAAGAAGTATAATTATCTCTAAGTGTGCATATGCATGCGCTCACACACACATCTCAACCTTTAGAACCAACACGCAGATGCATTAAAGCTGTAGAATACGAACCCCACAAACATCAGTGAACTTACAATGAATGAACCACAAAGGAAATTCAGAAAACAATCCCATTTACAATAGCATCAAAAAGAATAACATACTGGGGATAAACTTAGCTAAGAAAATACAATCCTTGTATATTAAAACTATAAAATATTGACGATAGAGCTCACTGTAGACATGAATAAGTGGAAGGATATCTCATACCTGTGGATCAGAAGACTTAGTATTGTTAAAATGTCCATATGACCCAAAGCAATCTACAGATTCAATGCCATACTTATCAAAATTCCAATGGCATGTTTTAACAGAATTAGAAAAAAAAAACAATTCTAAAACTCAGATGGAGCCACAGGGACCCCCACATGACCAAGACAATCTTGAGAAAGAAAAGCAAAGCGGAAGAAATTGTACCCCCTGATTTTGGAATGGGTTCCAGAGCCATAGTAATTAAAACTATTTCACTTTCAATCTTGTCCTTTTAGAGTTAAAACAGTCACACTCCTTGTGGCCATGTCCTGAGCTGCTTTCCTCTGCCACACTCTTGTGCCATGATGTTCTGTTTTCACCTTGATCCCAGATAGGGAGTTGGCCAACAATATACTGAACCTCTGAAACCGTGAGCCAAAATAAACCTTTATTTCTATAAGTTGTTCTTGTCTTCCGTTTTGGTGACAGTAATGAAAAGCTAACTAAAACATATCTGGATATATTGTCGTTTAGGTATGAGTCTATTGGGATGAAGGTTATTAATGATATATGTTTTCACTTGTGAATAACATATAATCCAGGAGAGACAACCCTCACCTCCCCCTCCCAAAAGAGTTTGCATTTGCTGCAACGCTGTCGAAGACTGTGAATATTTTTTTTATCTTTCTGCTTTACCACTTTTGCAGGTTGGCTTTAAAATCATTTTTATTTTAAAGAAATGCAAAATGGTTTCTGCATCTCCAGGTACCATATCCAGATCCAGGGAGAGAGAAGGGGGAAGGAATAGCTCCAGCAATCTGTCCCTTGACTCAATAAAGCAGTGGGAAACAGGGTCGTGTGGCAAGGAGAAGAAGCTAAGAATGCTCATGATTTATTACTTGGGAATGGACCTGTTGCTGCCCAGAATAACACTGGGTTCAGCTGCAAAGGAAAACTTAGTGGGGGTGGCTGCTGAGTAACCAACTAGCAGTGTGTGCCTTCGGGACCGATTTCTGAATAATTAAGTTCTGTTTGATGGGCTAAAAGTCATACATATGTCTGTGAGTGCTCTTTTATGTTCTTACATACAAGTGTGGGTCCTTGGAAATGAATCAATATAGAATAGTGCCTACTACCTCATAGGTATAAGCCCCAAGGCATGGTCCTGTGACCTGCTTCCTTCAGCCAGGCCTTACCTGCCTACGTCACCACCCAGGAGCCCATTCAAACTGTTCATTCATCAACTGGATTAATACCCTTGAGGTTACAGCCCCCACGATCTAATCCTTTTACCTCCTGCATTACACAGGAGCTTCTGGGAGCTGCCTCCCATCCAAACTCATAACCAAAGCCTCATCTCATTTTTTTTTTTTTTTTACTTTATTGTTGGTCGTTCAAAACATTACACAGTTCTTAATACATCATCTTTCACAGTTTGATTCAAGTGGGTTATGAACTCCCAACTTTACCCCGTATACAAATTGTTGTATCACATCAGTTACCCTTCCATTGATTGACATATTGCCTTTCTAGTGTCTGATGTATTCTGCTGTCTGTCCTATTCTCTACTATCCCCCCTCCCCTCCCCTCCAAATGGATGGCATTAGAGCAGATTATGCTAAGTGAAGCTAGTCAATCGTTAAAAAACAAATACCAAATGACCCCCTTGATATAAGGGGAGTAAACAAGGACAGGGTAAGGACGAAGAGCTTGAGAAGAAGATTTTCATCTCATTTTATATGATTTGAAATTAAAATTGAAACTTGGAGGAGTTTTTATAGGAGAAGATTAGGAGATCCAATTTGCAATCTCAGACTAGAAGAAAGGTGTGGGCCTCGGGCAAAAAGCAAACAAAACAGGCAGTAATACGTTTTAAATGGAAACAAAGTCTTCAGGATGCGCATATTTCATCTTTAAAGATTTCTCCTCTTTAACCACCAGCTTTTCAACTGGTGGGTTTAATCATTCTGGGTAATGGGCCTTTCACAGCAGCTTGGGGGCAGCTGCTAGCCTGCAGGGTCCCTTGTCGGGGACTCCCAGCCAGCGCAGCCTCCTCCCTCCTTCTCTCCACCTCTCTTTCCCCAGACTGTCACTCCTTTTAACATTTATTCCAGCCTCTCTGTGCCCCTCAGGATGTCCGTGTTTGTCTGTGTTGCTGGGCGGGGGAGATGGGAAGCAGAGATGCGGATGTGGGTGGGGGCAAGACTTGAGACTGCCCTGGGTTTCTTCAGGATCTGTCCCTCTGTTTGTCTTCAACAGCTTAGAATGGTTAAAAATATATATCAGATATCCTGTTCTATGAGGGTTAATATTGTGTTAATAGTCCTCATTTAGGTTATGTATCAGATTCCATTTTTCATGCTGACGATTTTAAAATATGATAACATCTCCTGTATCTCTTTCCTGACTACATAGACCTTTTCTATTAGCTTTGGATGCACCTGGGCCAATAATGCTTTTTAAGCTAATAGGTTTTATTACCTGTTATGAATTGGATGTGAGGGTTATGAGAGTCTTAACCGCATCAGGAAATTAATCCCCTGATGGAATTAACTGAGTGATAACTGGAGGCAGGTGGGGTGTGGCTGGAGGAGGCACATCATTGGGGGCGTGCCTTTGGGGTATATATTTGTATTTGGCAAGTGGAGACCTTCCTCTATCTCTTCTGCTTCCTGATCATCATGTGAGCTACTTCCCTCCACTACACTCTTCCACTATGATGCCCTGCCTCATCTTGAGCCCTAAGGAACGGTGTACCTGTCTGTGGACTGAGACCTCTGGAACCGTGAGCCCCCAAATGAACTTCTCCTCCTCTTCTACAATTGTGTTGGTTGGGTCTTTTAATCACAGTAGCATAAAAGCTGATTCAAACATCATCTCATCAAGAGAAACAGGGAGACAGAGGGTCCTACCGTTTTTACCTACTTACTTAGCTGCCTAGCTGTTTCTCTCTGTCCGTGCATGCATCCTTCCGGTCACCTGTGATGCTATATTCTGCCTAGCTCATAGTGAATACCTGACAAGTGTATGATTAGTAAATACTGTAATCTTGAATAGCCCCAAATTCGGTCCATTCTGTGATGGAGATTTTGTGGTTCTATTCTTTAGCCAACTTCAACTTCCAAGGTCTTCCTGTCCTTTAATCTGTACTTTTCCTATTCTAGTCCCTAACTCCAGGCCCTGCTCTGACCTCTGACCTCCACCAATTCATTCATTTCTTTCTTTCCTTCTTCCTTCTTTCTCTTACTTTCTTTCTCTCCTTCTCTTTCCTTCCTTCCTTCTTTCTTTCCTTCTTTCCTTCCTTCCTTAGATCTCCCTAGAGAGCTCAACGTTCCTTCTTTGCCCTGACTTGAATCTGAACAAAGTCAAGTAAACACACCTGTGCCCTCACATCCTCCTTCCATTCCTCTGCAATCTAGCCCTAAAAGGAGCTTTTTAGAAACAAACTTTGAATTTTCAAAACTGCATAAAATAAGACAGGTATCTGCCACATCTGTGACAAGCATTAACAATGGCATCTGTAGGGGGTAGATATTGGGCCATGCTGGGACACAGTAAGGGTGTCGGTGACAACAGGAGTTTGAAAGCAGTATCTCCCCATCACTCTGGTTTCTTCTTCAACAGCCCCAAACACCCAGCTCCGGATTCACTGAGGCTGTATCTTCCATCTCCTTCCAGCTGGACCTATTTGGTCTCATCAGGGCTGCTTTTCAGAGAGCAGGGATGGTGGGTATTTTAGGTTTCGGTAGCATCTGCTGCCAGGACCAGTCTTAATTGCAGTGTATGTCCTTAGAGGCTCTCCCAATTCCTGGGAGCACGATGTTCCAAGTGTTGAACTCGGTACTTGAAAAACTGTAAAGGGCAGAGGATGCCCTGGGCCCTCTGCCTGCCGCAGCATACAGGGTAAGCTCTGTCCCTGCCCCCAGTCCACTGCAGCTCCTGGCACTCCTCACTCTGCCTGCCCCCAACTCCTTGCTCACTGACAGTGCTCTCCAGCAACACTGAATTACCTGCAGGTCTCAGGCAAGCCCCAGTGTCTCCTGCCTTGGGGTCTGTTTCCCTTTGTCCAAAACTCTCACCTCTCTCCTCCCGTCCCCAATCTCCTTGGCCTGAAAAACTCCAGTTTCCCCATTAAGTCTCAATTGAGAGTCTGCTTTTCCCAGAAATTCTTCTTCGTTCCCCAGAGACTTAGAGCTGGCCCAGGTATCCTGCTTTGTTCAACACACCTTGCCCAGCATCCCGTGGTACTTAAATTACCTTTCATGTCTTGGTCTCTTATGGATAATTTCTATGAAATTAAGGAACCATCTTTCTCTGTTAGGTGCACAGTAAAAACACTGTGCATTAGGCATCTGCCAATGAACAAGAAGCTTAGGACTAAACGAATACAAGGCTCACACTGGCCTCCCAGCCCAATTTAGATCCAACCCATGACGGCATACTGCCAGGGAGGTGCTCTCTCAAAACACACACACACACACACACACACACACACACACACACACACATATGGCACCTCCGGGCTCCAGCATCGCTGCTCCCCCGGGCACACATCTGCGCACAAGGCTTGCCCATCCAAGAAAGGGACCCACGACAGGGGACAAGTGCCTTCCCTGTGACCCCTGCCTGGATTTGTCACCCCGAGGAGAGGAGAGGGGGAGAAACAGGCCTCACCACTACCAGGGTATTAGGTTTGGAGACAGCAGGTTTTAGGGAATTAAGAAATCTAATCAGCCTGCGCATAAACAGGGACTGGCGAACTCCCGGGTGTGGAAGAAAGCTGAAGTATCCGGAGGGAGATCCTAATTAAAACGCAGCCGATTACAATTCCTCTGAAAAAGGAAAATGAAAGGCCTAAGAAACATCTGCTGTGGATTGCTGAAGGACTGCTCAAGGAGGCAGAAAGTGGGAGAAACGGGCTCTGGGCAGCGGAAGGGCCCAGGGCATGCTCTCCACCAGGCACAGCTGGTGGGGATGAGAGCGGGCCTTGGGGGTGGTGTTAGCCAAGGGGCAGATAGGAGAGGTCAAGAGGTCAAGGCTTGGGGAACAGGAAAGGGAACTGGGCAAGGATCCCTTGCAGACCAGGAATGAGTCAGCCCCAAGCCTGGAGCGCTCTCCAGGTTGCCTGGCAACAAGCGCAATGGCCCGCCCCCTGGTGGGAGGGGCGTGCCTGGCATCACCTTCTCCAGTGCCCCGGGGCTGGGATCCCCAGGGCCACTCTGGATACCTTGCACCTGGGCTCAGTCGACTTGGTACCCAAGTCCCTTCTGCAAGGCCACATTCATGTTCACCCTGTAGACAGGCAGGGCGACAAGTGGGGTTCCTTTCCCCTCACCTGGAGCCAGACTCACAGGTTATCGGGCAGGGCGCAGGTGCAAGCACAGCTCACAGCAGGATGCAGAGAATGCAGGAGCCCCTGACATTGTCGCCCTTGTATCTGTGCTTAGGTGACTCCCTGGTGTTTGTCCCAGGTCTCATTCCTGATGAATATCTAAAGAGAAATGCAGACCTGACTAGAACATGCGCTCAGATGTCCTAGATGTAATCTTGGAATTGCTGCACTGGAGGAGAAGTGGGGGTCAGACAACCCCGCCTCCCACCAACATGGCAACATAAAAAGCAGAAGCCCGGGTAGAATTTGAGCAATTTTAGCAGCAATCCCGCCAGAATTTTCAAGGAATGGGACAGGAAATACATGCTATTGGTATGCCCAAAGGATGTGTTAGAGGGGAGTCCAGACCCTTCAAGAAGCAGCAGGGATGGATGTAGGTCCTGAAGTTGAAATTTCAAAGGTGAGTGGGAGCCAAGAGGGCCCCCTAAGAAAGACGAGGGCAAGGCAGGACAATTCTAAGGATGACCTGTAGACAGGGAGCACTCTTAGAAATCTGGATGGATCTCACATCAATGGTGTGGTTATGTCTCCAGGCATCCAATAATATGATGTTGCAAAATAAATTACACCAAAATGTAGTAGCCTAAAGCAAACACCGAGACCTCGGTGGTCAAGAGTTCGGACAGGGCTGAGCAGATGACTCTTCTACTCCGAACTGCATCAACTAGAGTCACTCGGAACACTGCCCTGGTGGCTGGGCTGGGCTGGCTGCAGGATAGAAGGTGGCTTGTTCAGGTACCTGGTGTCTTGCTGGAGATGGTGGGAAGGGTGGTCTCAGCCTGGCCACTCTCCCTCTCTACAGTCTCCGGGCCTCTCCATAGGTTTTGTCCTTCAGGGCAGTCTCGATTCTCAAGCTGCCCAGGGTTTCCTGACAGCACACCCAAGGAGGCAAGTGGAGCTGCAAGGTCACTGGTGGCAGCTTCACACGTTCCCCGGTATCATTTTTTTCCCCTCAAATTCTATTCATCAGGCAAATCACTGAGACAATATAGATTGGCTCAGACCCCTCCTTTTCAAGCATTTGTTTCCACAACAACTATTTATAGAGCTCTCGCCTTGGCCAACCCTTTGCTAACTGCTACTGGGGTTGCAGATGGGAATCCTTTCTGCTCCTGACCTGGAGAAGTTCATGGTCAAGTTGTGGAGACAGACGTATGTCTACTGACAATATCCATGTAGCAGGAAAGACAAAAAAAAAAAAAAAAGGCTACATTTGCTCTCGGCTCTTTTGCCCTGCCTCAGAGGTTTGCACACGGAGTCGTGTGTACCAGATCCAGCCTCGTACCCTTTATATAAATGAAGCTGTATTGGAACCCAGCCTTGCTCTTGTATTTGCATTTTGCCCAGGTCTGCTTTTGCACTACAATGACACTAGATTTGGTGCAAAGGTCATGACCTGCAAAGGCTGAGGTATTTGCTGACTGGTCCTTTCTCTGCAGCTATCTCAGTAGATTTGGCTGTAATTCCAAGAGCCATAAATCCAAATCTGGGGCAATTTTTCAGGATTTTTTTTTTTTAGTATATTTGAATACTGACACTTTCCCTAGATTTATTCCAATTTCCACCTTGATTTTCTCTTTATTTTCATTTTCAGATATAGCTTTACTTTTGTTATATTGTGTATGCCTTATATCATTTGCAAATTATATAACATTTCACTTATCCAGAACCTTCTATATATGAAATTTCTGATAGCTATTGCTGGTAATAGACCTATTGTCTAATAGTGAAAAAGTCAAGTATAAAATAACAATTATACAAGGCAAAAGGTGAAGCAGAAATGTGGAAAAGGAAGAAGGTTGAGAGCAACCATGGGCTAGATTTTATGTATGTTATTCATTTCAATTTCACAATGATCCTATAGATAGATATCAATAGGCCATTTTATAAAGGGGGAAAAAAACAAACCAAACAAAAAGTAAGGCTCAGAAAAGCAAATTGCTTACCCAGCCAAGGTTAATCATCAGGTGGTAGAATTGAAATTTAATTACAGATTTACTATTTAACCTATCTACTGAGGTTTTATTAATTTTTTATTACTGTATTTTCCATTTCTACCATTTATGTTTGGGTTCTCTTCAAATCTGCAGGTAATCATTTCATATAGTTATTATATTCCCGACTCTCTTGCTTCCTTTGTCTCTTTGAATATTTTAAATGTACTTAAGCTAAAAGCTTCATTTCTAGTCTGTCCTTGACTCTAAACATGTCACAATGTGCTGGGGAAAATGTAACATTCTGAGACTAGAAAGATAGCTACATTTCACTGAAACTTAGTTTCCATGTCTACAGAACAGTGCTGTTAAATTTTTATTACTCATGCTTTTGGGGTGCGAATCTGGCATTTGCTCCATCTAGAGCCCTCACTGACGTTTATTGATCGTGAAGTTTGTGATGTTTTTTACTACAAGCTCATCTGTAGCAGCGCTTGTTTTCCTTTATAAATTCTACATGCTTTAACTTAGAAGACGTTCTCCCAGGGGGAATGTAGCTTTTGCCTGTACAGATAACTTATAGAATTTACCTTTCTGAACCAATTTTTGGCACATTATCCCATTTGGGGTTCCTCAACCACACAGACAGTGTCATTCTGGATGCTGTGATTCTTGGTCAGGATTAGAATATCAATTAGTGATGACTTTTCCTCCTGCTTAACCGATAGGCAAGTTTCCTTGCACTTTCTGCAAGCAGAGAAGAATGAATTAATGTTGTATTTTATCTGTTTGTAAACTTCTGTTTCTCTATCAATTTTGTCATCTTTTGTACTTTGTTTTGAGGGGTGGGGGAGTACCCAGGATTAAACTCAGGAGTGCTTAACCACTGAGCTACATCCCCAGCCCTTTAAATTTTTTTTTTCCTTAAATTTTGAGATAGGGTTTCACTAAGTTGCTTAGTGCCTCACTAAGTTTCTGAGGCTGGCCTTGAACTTGTGATCCTCCTGCCTCAGCCTCCCAAGCTGCTGGGATTACAGGTGTACAACACCACACCTGCCTTTTTACTATCTTTGAATTGATATTTTTCATATCATATTTTTCTTACTACCAGTGCTAAAGTTATAAGCTTCAGTATTTTTACCCTTTTTGTTACATTGGATCTTTAGACATATATATGGTTAAAGCTTATCCTGTTGAATAATAAAAGGACCATGCAATGTTTTTGTGCTGTTTACTCTCAAATAAAAAAAGTAGATGTCTACGTTTTGTTTTTATAAACTCATACGTAAGACATAATTTAGTGCTTTGTACAGTTGAAGACTGTTTAGATTCATTCACATTGTTAAAAATGTTTAATTTTTTTTTTTTTGCCTTACCACCTCTCCTTTAATCTCATGCCTTTTTGAAGGTTAATCTTCTGTTTGAAGTATAAACTTTATGAAGGGCAAAAGTACTAAATATAATTTTTGTGTGTTTGTTTAAAAATGTCTCTTTCATTCTTATTCTTAAAAGATAATTTCTCTGAATGCAGCTATTCTAGCTGGACAGTGTTTTTCTTTCTTTTAAGATATCATTCCATGGTCATCCTGCTTCCATTTTTAAGGTTGAAAAGTTGGCTATTAATCTATTTCCTCTTTGACAGAAATGCACATTTTTTGCTTCCTGAGATTTGTTAGATTTCTGCACCCAAGGAACAGTACTTTTCAGTGGTTTTGAAATTTTTTTCAATTAATGTGCTTTTACAGTGTGGCCTCCTCTCTATTATCTCTTTTTAATTCAACAAATTGGCTGTTTGTTTGACCATCTTGTTCTATTCCTGTGTAATTATCGGAGTCTTCTGTGTCTCTTGATTGCTATTCTGGTAATTAATAAATCTTACCTTCCACTTCATCTAGATACTTGGTATCTCTGCTGAACCTATCATTCGAAATCATTTGTAGAGTTTCTAATTTTCATTTATTTGCTTATTTTTTTTTAAAGTTCCATTTGACGTTTTTAAAATTTTTCCTTATCCAATTTGATAGTTTGTGTGTGGATGGGTTGGTCTTTGGGTTTTGGTCTGTCTTTTCAATCTTATTTAGTTTCTTCAAATATATTATTTATGCCAACTTTTTATTTTAATATTAATTCCAATGTTAATCTTCAGTAAGAGCCTCATTCTGCTGTGTGGGTTTCTTGTTTTTTATCTTGATGATAGTGACTTGCTTCTATACATTACATAATTTGTTACTGTGAGAGCATATTTCTTGAATGTTATTCCTCAGAGACCTGAATTAAAAGTATGTTCTTCAAAAGAGGATTTTTTCAGGATTTTATTCTGTACTACCGAAACACTGGAATACTTTCAACTACGTTTTTGACTTGGAATACTTTTTGGATTTTATTTCCCATATGAATTCTAGACCCAAGCTCATGTGCAGATGGGCTTATGGAAGAGATTCCCGGAGAGGTTTTAATCTGCTTTATCCAGAGATGAGCAAACATTCCAGCCTTGCTTTCTAAAGATGAAACTTATTGTTTTATATTATTTTGTCTAAAGAACGTATGGCAATCTTATCTTTATTTATAGAATTCGAATTCAACTTCCCTGCTGAGCAAGTCCGAGGTTTCAGGTACTGTTCTCTGGGTGCATGGTTTGTTAAAACTCTTAAGTTCTGGGCCACCAGAGACTGGCAGATAGAGTCTAGAGGAAAAGTCATTATTTCTCCTAGAACTATTTCTCATCACTTCTAACCCTTGGAGATTTCCTTAAAATTTTTAATATTTTATTCAGAGCTCTTATAAACGCAGCAAGGTATCTCTGGTTATGAGTTTCATCTACGAATACAAAGTCATGGCTGGGTTTTCTAGCTTTTGCTGCCACAGACAGGAAAGCAATTCAGGCCATTTGCTTTACGTAGACAGAATCGCCCAAGAATCTGCCTTGAGCAGGTCTGAAGTCTCAGTTCCTATTCCTGGTTGAGTATCCAAACTCCAGTCTTTGCTTCTAAGGTGCATGTTCTGTTCTAAGGCCAACTGGCATGTTCCTATCAGCCCATTTTAAAAATTCGCTGTGTGACACTTTGGAATTGTCTCTTGAGGCTTTTAAAGGCTGCGGCATTTCAATTTTGTTGTCATTACCTGTAGCCACCCATTCCACATGAGAGGCACTGGAGTGATGGGGAACGGTCTCGGGCTCTGCTCCTGACCTCCCTGGGTCTTAGACACCTTCATGATCAAGTTGGCATAAATACTGTGCCTACCTCTTGGAGTTCCTGTGAGGATTCAGTCTGCCAGTCCCTGGGGAGGACTCAGCACAGGACTGTGTTAGTGTGAACTAGTACCACCAGGGTGCAGTGAGACCAAGGCCGTCTTCCTGCCTTAGGGCAGGCTTTCCTAAGCTCCCAGTAGGTGTTCTTTCCAAGCCACCATTAGTTCCAGCAGTGATAGAAGAGGTGATCAGTCGGAAGCTATGTGAGCCTTGGTGTGAAAAGAGAGATCTGCCTCCTAAATTAGGGCTAGAAGGTACAGGTTTAGTTGTTGAATAACAAGATCAATTTTCTACTTCATATAACCCAGGGGAATCAAAAGTAAATCAAGGGGATGGGGAGATTAGAAAAAAAAATTAAAATCCGTGTCCAAGTTTGTGGCAGGATGGATCTACTGGGAGGTGTTGATTGACCAAGAATTCAGATGAGAAGGAAGGCAGAGCCCTCCCAGTCCAGCACAAGTGTCTTTGTGTCCTTGGGGAAGAACAGCACAGTGCCCACGTGTGTCCTCCGAGTGCAGCTCCATGGTTACTCACCAACCAAGTACGGAGCACAATTTGAACCTTCTCTTTTCCAAGAGATTCTTAACGTGAGCTAGCACAGGCACAGTTACATAAACCATCCTGTGAAAGTCACCTGGGTGTGAACAAGAGTCCTGCTGCGCAGCTTCCCCGACACCTACCCCGTAGGAAACTGACCTGAGATGTGTTGAGCCATGAGGTAAGCGTTGGAAGACAGTCTCTCATTGAGTGGCCCCAGGGAGGTGTTGGGTGATGAACCATTTCCGTCTGTAATTACCTGGATGCAGGATTCGGGAGTGTAAGAGGGAGGCCTGCAGGTGTGCTCCAGCAGGAGGGACTGGGGATGCCCTGGAGGAGGGATGGGACAAAGGGGGTGGGTGGAGCCATGGGTTGGGCTAACAGTAACCTGGGGAAGGGAAGTGTGTCAGTCACCTTCCCAGCCAGCGCTGTGACAACCTCAAAGGAGGAAAGGTTCCTCTTAGCTCACCGTTTCAGAGGTTTCAATCCATGGTGGCTTGAACCCATCACTTTGGGCCTCTGGCAAGACAGGACATCGTGGCAGGAACCCATGATGGAGAGAAACTGCTGGGAAGGAGAGAGAGGGAGGAGGGTGGGGAGGGAGGGAGAGGGACCGAGAGGGACTGCTTCTATAACAAAGCCATTACAGGACGAATCCATCCGTAGATTAATGCCCGGATGAGGTCAGAGCCCTCGTGATCCCCTCTCTCTGAATCCTGCTGCGCGAGGACCAAGCTTTCAATACACGAGGCTGGGGGAACATTTAAAATCCAAACCATAGCGGGAAGTGAAGCAGGTGCTTCCTGCGAGCTGTGGTCCAGATGTGGTGCTCAAGGGAAGAGCTCACCCTTAGGTGGAATATTGTTCCTCCAAGACATCTCTGTGCCCCAGCTGGTCTCAGGTCTTGGGACAGACTCTAGGGAAAACCCTCGCCCTGTTTCCATGGCACCTGCCTCCCTCATCCTCCAAGCAGCAGCAGCCCGGGGTGCAGGGCAAGTTCTCCAAAATCTGGCAACCTGGGTGTAAACCACGCTCTGTGAGTTTCCAGAAATATACCTGTGTCTAAGCCACAGCCTGTCTGATCTTCTCACGGATGCAATGATGAGGGTCAGGGCCAGATGAGGCGGAGGTGACGGAGGAGCTGAGTGTGGAATATTACGGGGGCACCCAGTGTCCAGGGGAGGTCAGTGCCAGTTCACCGCTGGATGACCCTGAGAGCGAGCGCTTCCTAAAACGAGCCCCAGACACCTTGCTCACACTGGTGCCCTGATGATGATCATCGACCTCGTGCAGGTGAGAGGAGAACGAAATAAAAACCATGCAGGGAAAGTAATTAGCAGACTGCCTGACCCATGGGAGCCGTGAACGCTCACACACGCCCCGCTTCTCTCTCCCACGCCATCCCCAGCAGGTGCCAGTCTCACCAGATTGTGGGGAGGTGGCCGGAGGAATTTGCTTGAATTTTTGTGTGTGTATTTGTTTGCATTTGAAATTTAAAGCCTCTGAAGGGGGGAAAAAATAAAGCATCCTGTGCGAATAGATGCCTGTCCTTCTGAAAGTGAAAATGAAAATCAGTTCGTAGTGTGCGCCCTCCGACATTGGTAAGCAGTACTATACCTTGTGCTGTACAGAAATGGGATGTTTTATTATATGCTCTTAAATAACTAATCCTGGCAAACACTGATTGCTCCTGCTCAGTAACCGTTCATTTTCCCCCTTATACCTTCTGGAAGAGACTTCTCACGACCCAGGCTGTTCCTTGACTTCTTTGGAGATATGGCAAAAGCATATAAATGATCCAGGCCAATAGAATGGAGGGACCTTTTAGGTATAGTTGGGGAGAATTTTATCACCTCATAAATGGAGAGAACTGTAATCCCAGAGGCTCAGGAGGCTGAGGCAAGAGGATCAGAAGTTTGAGGCCAGCCTCAGCAACTTAGCAACGCTCTAGGCAACTGAGTAAGATCCTGTCTCAAAACAGAAAAAGAACTGGGGACGTAGCTCAGTGGCTAAGTGTCCCTGGGTTCAATCCCAATCTCTGGTACCAAAAAAAAAAAAAAAAAAAAAAGATGGAGAGACACAGTTGCATCCGTGTTATATAGTTGTAGGAGGTTCCGCCGGTGTTTGCAAATATCAGAGCACTGCTGCTATGATCTGAATATGGCTTGTTCTCCATCCCCTTTAAATTCATGCAGAGTTTAATCCCGAAAGGCAAATGCTAGTGGCATTAAAAGGGTAGACATCCCGTCCAACCATGATGCTTAGAGGTGGAGCCTTTGGAAAGTGCTTAGATTTAGATAAGGTCATTACGTTTGAGTCCTCGCGATGGAATCCTGTTGGCTTCATAACGGGGACAGGAACCAGACCCACCGAGGAAGGCATGCACGTTCCCTGTCTCTTGCTATGTGCAGGCTGAAGGTCATTTTCAGAACTGAGTCAATGCCAGGGCCGTGCCCTTGAGCTCCCCAAACTGTGAGCTAAATAAATCTCTTTTCCTTATAGAGTGAGCCTGCCTCAGGAACTTTGTTACAGTTATGAAAAATGGACTAATACCCGGCTCTGTGAGTGCTTAGAATATTGGAATTTCTGACTTGGAAGCTGCTTCAAAAGTTGAACATTAGCCCCCCAGGAAGCAAAATCGCCTCGGAACTTTTCTTTGGCCTTAAATTTTTTTTTTTTTTTGTCCCACCTTCATAGTTTCTGAATTCATCTTTAAAAGAGAACTTTGTCCTACCACCTCTTTGAAGATAGAAAGACACTCGACAGGTGCTGGGTAGCACAGTGGCACTTGGAGGAGACCATCCAGGTCTGGAGCCTCCAGGAAGGATGGAGGGAAGCTGAGGAGCAAGGGGGTGGGTTTCCCTCTGGTCCTGCCTTGCTCCCTGTGAGTGAGACGTTGGTGTCGTTTCTCTCATCTGCGGGCTGCCATTTGGGCTGTCAGAAAGCGTCAGTGGGAAGCTCTTGGCAACGAGGGTAGAATAAGCTCCCGGGAGCTCGTCTGCAGAAGCCCTTGTTGGAAGCAACCGTGGGACACCTGTGAATCCGCGACGTGTGCTTGGTGTCAGTTTCTGGCGTGGTGCCTTCATCTGCAGGTGTGAGGGAGAAATGAGAGAATACGCCCCCAGCCTGGGCTGTGTGAGGTCAGTGACAGAAGGTACCACGGAAGAGAGCAGCTTGGACCTGAGGAATCACAGAACCGTATTCTGTGAAATTCCAGAATGCTTCTGATCCAGGAAGGGATATGGGAGACCATCACATTTACTGGGCTCCAATCCAAATGTCATTTCACAGGTAGGCAAACCATTTCTGTAAAGGGGTCTGTGGCTAATATTTTTGGCTTCATGGGCTATCGGTGTCTGTTGCAACCACTCGGCTCTGCCCCTGTCCTGTGAAAGCAGACATAGACGATGTACAAAGGAATGGACATGGCTGGGTTCCAATAAGACTTTATCTACAAAAGTAAAAGGTGGACCAAGTTGGCTTGCTGTTTGCCAAAGCACACCCTACGGTCCTGAAGAGACAGAGATGTAGCAGCTCCACTGTGATGGGCATGGTCCAAATCCTGGGAAAATAAGGCAAAAGAAAGTTATTGACCTTTCTTGTAGTGTTTTAACTTCTCCCTCTGATCCCCCTCCTTCTCTCTTATTGCAAGTACCACCACTACTTGCTCTCTGCATTGAGCATCTTCTATGGGTCAGACCCTATTCCAGGAACTTTATAGGTATTAGCATCAGCTTCAATCAGTCCTCCACATAGGGGTTATATTTCCATTTTACTGACTAAGGAAATCAGAGCTTTAACTTGACCAAGCTCTGGAGCTCATAGGTGCCGGAGCTGGAATGTAACCCTGGGTCTTTTTTATTTCAAAATACCAGCTCATTTTAAGAGGCCTTATGGATTCAGAAGGAGGAATCCAGACACAGACTGCCTGGAAGTGAATTCTGCCTCTGTCTTTGGACAAGTTACTAAACTTCTCTGTCTCATTTCCCTCATGTCCAAAAAGGGGACAAAGACAATACTTACATCATAGAGTATGAGATAATTAAATTAATTAATGTAAGTAAATCTCCTTAATAATCTTCGCTATGTGTGGTAGTGTTCCCACTGAGATGACCAAGAATTGCCTGGCTCTAAGTGTTGCAATGTGGAGGTTTCGAAACAGCACTGCAATCTGTCAAACAAGGAGGAGAAACAGGTGGACCGTGGAGGGGTGTGTCTGGTCTCAGCCCGAGTTGTCTAGGGACAAAGATAAGACAAGCCCCTGTATCAGAGAGCTCATGTTGCCAGGTCTTCTCCTCCCCGCGGCCACAGGAACTGCTGTGGAGTAAGCGGTGTGGTCAGGTGATGGGAACTGTGCGTGCAAAAAGTGTGGAAACAGGAAGGGACGGAGGGCACACTGGACCCACTTTTTGGACCGTCACTCACTGTAGGGGGAGCAAGTGACAGAGGTGGACAGGGACCCCTGGAGAAGGGCTCAGAACTGAAGGAAGAGGTGACGAGGGTCCATGCTGGGTGTTCAGCAGTGGCCTGATGCCTGGTATGAGGACCTGGGAGGTTGTATACTGAAAGAGTCTGGAAAATCAGCTGAGTGGTAACTGTAGCCACTGAGGATCTGGCCACTGAGCCAGATCCCCAGTTCTTTTTCTGTTTTATTTTGAGACAGGATCTCACTAAGTTGCCTCGGGCCTTGCTAAATTGCTGAGGCTGGCCTCAAACTTTTGAACCTCCTGCCTCAGCCTCCTGAGCCTCTGGGATTACAGTTCTCTCCATTTCTGAGGTGATAAAATTTGGCTATACCAATGTGGCAGATACAATTGCTCTACTTTCTTTCCAGGTAAGATCTCATTGAAGCACTATGAGGTAGTTACTATAATCCCCATTTTCCAGATGGGGAAAGTGAGGCATACAGGAGGTATAGGGAACATGCCTAAAGTCAGACAACTACTCAAGGAAGAGCAGGGTGCAAACCCAGATGTCAAATCCAGAGAGAAGGACAGGGGAGGAGCAGGAGGCTCCAGACACCTCTGGACTGCTGGCCTCTGTGGAGTTTGTAGCTGGCATGTGCTGTGCCTTCAAGTGGGAGCTGACGACTTCTACTGTGTATCAGACCTTCCACCCCCAGCCCCCAGTGATTTGGCGCCTGCTAATGGGATTTCAGGAGGGTTGTTAAAGATGATTAAGTAGCAGTTTTTGCAAACCCAATATTAGTTTTTAAGAAGTTAGCAGGGGTGAGTCCTCGCTGCTCAGTGTTAACCAGAGCAAGTGATGAGCTGCCACTCAGCAGAGCGGAGGCAATGGTCACCCCTCAGGTCCAAGGACAGTGAGGTGCTTCTGAGTGAATTCTATCCATTTAGTTCCATTGATTTTGAGCACTCTCTTTACTGTAAGAATGATGCTGGTCACTGGAGAATAGTACCAATAGTGATGACAGTAATAACAATAATAATTACAGTAGGAGGAATTTATTGATCACATACTACATCTTGGAAACCAGTGAGAATTTTATATGAACATTCTTCCTAATCCTGTAACTTAGCTGCAAAGTATCATTAGTCCCATTTTCTGTATGAGAACTTTGAGCTGAAAAGAACAAAATGCAGGTCCTTAGACTCTCATTGTGCAGTGGGTCAAATATTTAAATAAATGAACATTATGTCCTATGCTAAAACTGGAAATACACAGTAGCAGTTGTTACATACTCTCCATGTGGCAGATACAATTGCTCTACTTTCTTACCAGGTAAGATCTCATTTATTTTTCTTGAAGCACTATGAGATAGTTACTATAATCCCCATTTTCCAGATGGGGAAAGTGAGGCATACAGGAGGTATAGGGAACATGCCTAAAGTCAGACAACTAGTCAAGGAAGAGCAGGGTGCAAACACAGAAGTCAAGTTGGTTAATCCAACACTCATCTGTATAACAGGCTTAACAAAAATATTTATCTGAGGAAGTTGTTACAGGATTCCAGAACCTAATCCACATAAAAATCTAACAGAATGCTGGGGTAATTTTTAGGTTCCATCAGAACCTCACCTTGGTCTGTTCTGTTTGCTCCTTTATCCTCAGGGACAAGGACCTTGCCTGGCACAGAATAGACCATCGATAAATATTTGTCATGTGTGTTAAAATACCAGCTATCCCTGTTATCATTATGGAGGAGAGATGAAGGATCCTTTTCCACCAAACCCCTGAAGGAACTGAGGGAGCAACCAAGAGTAAAGTGTCCTGGAGAAGGGAAGGAGGAGGGGGAAAATGTTCCGACTTAAGTATCACAGGTGGCCGAGATGGTGCACCTGAAAACCAGCACCCCACGCCTGGGAACGTTCTCTGGAGGTGTATGTCATGGAGGTGATTATTAGAGAGGCCAACACTTCCCCAGCCCGGGAGTGGGAACCAGGGGTGGAAGGATGCTGTGCAGAGAACAGAGGTCGAGTTTCTTCTGCAGTGGTTTTTCTCCCTGTGGCCTTAGGAGAAAGGTGGCCAGTCACACGAGCTGGTAGGAGTGATGTCTCAGAAAACAGGCAGGTTGTCTCAGACCAGGGTGGAGCATTACAGAAAGGAGGTCATCAACCATGTCACACTCTGCAGAGTTCTGGTTCAAGAGCCAGCTGCAGGGGGGGGGGTGCGTTGGAAGGTATTGCATGAACTTGCTGAAGGTCATGGTGTGGGAGGACCTGGGCTTGGGCTCTGTTGAATTTCCAAGCCTAACCATTGTGCTGTCCTTTCCTCACCTCTCACTGCTTCTCTTTGGCTTCCCAGCTTCCATCTGCACATGCCTTGAACACACCTGTTCAGGCCCTCGATTCTCCTGGGATCCTCATCCTCCTCTACCTACGTTAGGTCAAAATGTCTGCAGTTTTTAAAAAGCTCCAACTGTCTTCTCTCTCACCCCTATATCTGGTTCTTCCTGTAAATCATTAACTGTTTTCTCTTCATCTTCTCATTTATAATTCTCCTATAACACTGATCGCCTCTTGCCTTTTATTACACAGGTAATTGGGTATTGCTTTTTGGTTCACTTGGGGCCCTTTAGGGCAGGACGGTTCTCTTTATCTTGGTGTCCCCATGACACTCAGCAAGCTGCTTTTGACACAGCATGGGATCAATAACACTTTGTTAAGTTGAAATAAGACAGAAACAGGGTGTGTTTCTCTCCATCTGTTACCTCCAAACTGGCCATTAGAGATTCCTGTTGTCGATAGACGCAACGTTTACATAAAATTTAAAGGAGAAACTAAAAAACGCTCTTCAGCAAAAAGAAAGGTGCGTGAAGGTGAGAAGATTTAAAGGTGGAGTCATAGGTCACTGGTTGCATAAACTCTGGCACATTCATGATGACAGGGAGGTGTGTGTTTATAAACAGCTATGGAGTGACACCAGATTAAGTAAATTAAGTGGAGAAAAACACGCTGCTGAGGAACATGGAGTGAGGGCATAAATTGAATACGTAGTGTATTGGGGTGTATGTGTGTGCCCGTGCACACAATTTATACTTATGATGAGAAGATAAAATAAAAACCCAAACAAAAAAGGTCAGTGAAGAAATGAGGTGAGAAGCAGAGTGGGGGAAGCTAAATAGCTCTGAGTACCTTGCTTTATAGATTTAACTCCGGAACCGGGAAGATGCTTTATATAATCACAAAGCAAAATCAGATTTACAAAATGGCAATTTCTAAAAACTGAAATCAGAGTGAAAGAAATCAGCTTAACTACGTGTGTCGGGATTCGGGCACAACCAAATGGAGAATTATTTCAACTGATTTCAAAACACAGTAATAGGATTACATCTCTGATGGGATATATTCTATAGATGAAAACATCTATAAACAATTTATACCTCTGCCATCGTCAGTGTTGGCATAGTGTTGATATTCTGTTGATGATTCTGAAACATTCGTGTGTACACTGGGGGATAAACTAAATGAGTATTTACATCGCTGGAAAGTAGAATTGTTAGCATTGAGGAAAGTATATATAGGTATCAGATTTAAAAGATTAAGTAAAATCTTCAAATTCTTGAATTTGAGTTGGGACTCATTCCAAAAAAAATTTTTTAAATAAATTTCTTCATTTAAAACAACAAAATAATGGGCTGGGGGATGTGGCTCAGTGATAGAGTGCTTGCCTAGCATGCACAAGGCCCTAGGTTCAATCCCCAGCACTGCAAAACAAAAAAACAAAACAACAACAAAACAACACCTTGCATCTCAGCCCAGCCCACCAATGAGACCTAGGTATCATGATCAACCCTGCAGGAATAAGCTCCCACGACAACCAGAGTTTGGTCTCTAAACACCATTTCCCAAATTAACAGAAAAACAAGGATCTCTGGTACATGGCTGACTCCAGATCTGGGGCAGACACATTTATAAGACAAGTCAGGAAACATCTTCCTGGAACCCAAGAAGCTATTATACCTTTGTGGGAATCTGTCACAAAGATACAGCAGACAGCTTGCTGGGACAGCTCACAGCAAAACACAATAACAACTACAGTGTTTTTATAATGCTGCTTAAACAGGGCTTTCGTTTCTGGCAGTTGTGGACCAACGGGGCTGGACTAATCCTCCTGCCATAAACGGCTTGGAAACAGAACAGGATATATCGGAGGAGCCCAGTTTTCAGAAGATGGACAGTAGGGGGTGAAGAGTCCAGTTCTTGTGGAATGGACAGCTGAGATGGAGATTGTGCTGGGTTTCTTTGTAGAGGATCTCTAGACCGGGTTCAGTATGCAAGGTCTCGGGTGACTCCTGGCAACAGTCTTGCTGAGTTAAAACAAAGACCCAGCGTTTGAGAAGCTAATGTGGCTATAATTTGTCAGGCAGAGTCCCAGAGAGTGGAGTCACAAAGAGATAAAACTTCAGCAACCTGCACACAGCTGTTCCTGAGCCTGTTGCTGAACGTTTGATTGTTACTGTTTGACACAAATGCATGGCATGTAACTAGACTGTGCAAAGAACAATCGCTGAGCCCAGAGTTAGATGATTCCCAGATCCCACACAGAGCTGGAGGCATGAGTGTTCTGATCACCCCGCGGGAAGAGTCCTTGCTGAGCACCGGGCGCTCAGTAGAGACCCTCGAAGGGCCATGCTTTCGCAGTAGGGATAAACCAGTCCAGATCAAGCGATGCTACAAATCCAGCCCAACAAAGCTTCCAAACAAACCTCAAGAGGACCCAGTCACCGTCCAGGAACTTGAATGCGTGCTGGAACAAAGACCACTGTTCTTTGAAGGAAAACACTTTGATGGAAGATCATGGATGGTTTCACAGATACTTGTTTGCCTAAATGGATCCAACTACATACTTTATGATGTTTCATTATTACTTTTTTTTCAATACCTGAATAGAGCTGTAAAAACTGGCTGAGGATTTGAGCAGACACCCCTCAACAGAAGATGAATGAATGACCAACCCACACGGGAGAGACACTCAACTTTGCCAGTAACGAGGAGGAGACTGAGGGCGGTGACGACGAGTTTGCACTCCCTGCCTGGCAGAATGTCTAAAACCCAAACGACTGACCCGACCAGGAGCTGGCAAGCACGTGAAGCAGCTGCGGCCCACGTTGCTTGTGAAAGTGTAAAATTGTGTGCCCGCTTTGGAAAAGTAGTTTGTGGTTTCTTTCACAAGTAAGCACACACTTCCACAAACCTCCCTGCCATCCCACTCCCTGACGTCTCCCAAGAGAAACGAAAACATATGTCCACGCCAAGACTTGTAAATGGAGGTTTCTGGAAGCTTCATTCTTAATAACTCAAAACTGGAAACAACCAAGCTGTCCCTTAACCAGTGACTGGATATATAAACCACCCCGTATTTATAGAAAGGTGCTGCTTAGTAACAATACAATTAGCCACACACACACCAACGTGGGGACTCTCCAGAGGGTTATACCAGACACAGCGGGGTCTCTGTGATGCCCTTTATGTTAAATGCCAATCTTATCTGTGGCTGTGATAAAAGCACGTTGGGGGAGGCCTGGGGACAGGTATGTGGGTCCTTTGCTTGTAAATCCTGTTGTCAAAACCTTCTCACCACCTCCCCTGTTAGCTCCCTCCCGGGCCAAGGCACTGTCCTCTCTCCTGGAATTTTTGTACAACTTCGCAGCTGTTTCCCCTCCCTGTTTCCACTCTGACCCTGCTGTTGGGGAGGCCAGTCTCTGTGAGGCTCTGAAGCAGGACCCTTCCTCACCGCCCCTCCTCTTCCCATCTCCTTCCCTTCCTCCATGAGCCTGGGCATGGCTCCAATCTCAGCTTCTGTGGTCACACAGCTGTTCTGTGTGTCTTTAATGCTAACTTTATGGATGTACTTCACCATTGTAGCTCTGCCAGCGATGATCCATGGATTTGTGGAAAGGCTCATGAAAAGCAGAGCCCACTGACCACATGACGTTTGGTGGGTGGGCTCCGTTCTTGTCATCCTCGGCCAGTGTCTGAGATAGCAAACGTGTTTCCTTGTTGTTTTCTCTGTGTGGAGAAGCCTGTTCTAATCACAGAGCAACGTAGAAAAAAGTCCTCTGCTCGTTTTTAGGCATGGAAGTTGTCAGGGTGGGTGGCAGGGCGAGTCGTGACAATGGTTCAGGAATGTTTTTAGAGTCTTAAAAGGAGAATGTTACAAATATGCTCATCTAGGTAACTTTAGGAGTACCTTACGTCTCCTTCATTTCCCCAGGGTCAGTCGTCCCCAGACCTTTGTTAATGACCACTTATTTATAGATACGGGATACCATTGAAGCGTGGGCTTGAGGATGCCCAGCACTGGCTAAGGCTCATCCTGGACGTCAAATAATAGAAGCACACATCACGCATTGTGCCGGTAGGGCAGGAAGCAGGTGACACAGGCTGACTCGGGTGATTCTCCCACAGCCCTACAGGTGAGCGTCATCCTATGTTATCCCAGTTTTATGGCCGAGGAAATGGAGCACAGTGGGGTAAGTGTCTTGTTCAAAGTTCCCAGACCTTGTGGTTGTGGCCTTGAGATGGGAGCCCAGACACTCTAACACAAGCAGAACTTACAGTGTAGTTTGAGAAAAGGGGAGACTTTTCTCCGGAGTAAATTCAGAGAAAATTTTGTTTGTCTGTTTGCTTTTTAGTGGAGCAGTGACAATGACAACTACATGGTGTCATTGGAGAAGGTAACTAGCCAGTCCTAAGGTTTCCCAGTCACAGCCTGTCCAGTGGCTCCCATGGTGTCAGGGTACCTTTCAGACAAGGTCATTAATAGCAGATGACAGTTATTTATCTTGATTTTTAATGCTACCCTTTGAGATACCCTTTCTTTTTTTTTTTTTATAAGAAAAAGACATAAGCATTAGCAGCCCAGTAGCCTTTTGTGCCTCTATAAAGTTGGGAGCCCAGAAGTCTTTTTGTAAACTGGGCAATGTCAGTCCCATCCAGTTAAAGCTGATGGCTATTTTACTAATTCCAGTCCCTTAATACTTTATGGGCTTTCTATGTTTCCAATTATAAGTCCACTCCACTTCCCAGGAGCCTGTGTTATGGTTTCAGTGTACTGGGTTTTTCTGTGACATTTGTCCTAAAATTTTTATGAGCTCTGTTCTCTAGCTAAGAATGTCCGATAGGCAGCTCATTAAATCTTTCAGAGGTCTTTTAAAAGTATCACAGAGACATATCCTTGGTTGATCTTCTCCTTGAGGCCATTATAGACTTTGAAAATCTCTTATCAGCTCAAGAGTTTGGGATTGAGGAACCGATTCATGTCACCATTCACTGAATCCTGACTCATCGGTCTCTTCTAAAATTTTGTTTGTGAACTGATCAGTTCTCTCTTTAGCTACTTCTCTTTTTCTGCATCTTTTTACAGGAAACTAAATTAGCCAAATGATTCTTTGACTCTTATGCCTGGAAATGATTTTGCCAAGGTACAAAATCTTAAAACATTTGGTATCAACCCACTTACCCCGGACAGCAGTGCCGCAGATGATTCTGCTGCGTACACCAACATCCACGGCTCCCGGTCTTTCCATTCTTATCTCCTCGTTACTTTTTAAGTTACCGCTAGCAGTTTGCTCATTTTTCTGGTCTTCACTATCATAACTCTCTAGTCTCCATCTACGGGTCCCAAGGCCGATGCCACACGTTTTGAATTACAGCAGCACCGCAATTTGGGTTTTCATTTCTGCACCAGTATGATTTTCACTGAGTAATGATCACCTCCAAAATAGACTAGCTCAAAACAACAACAGTTCGTTTATCTTCTGATTCTGTGGTCCACTCTTGTCCTTTGGATCTGGGCTGCGCGGATGGCTCCTCTGGGCTTGCCCATGAGTCTGTTGTCAGCAGGCAGATGGACCGGTGAGTGAGCAGTCCGTGACTTCACTGGTACACCCTGAAGTTGGCAGGTTCCCTGTTGGGGCAACAGGGGCAGCTGAGTCATGTGTCTCTCATTATGTGTCCAGCTTGACCAAGTTCCTCACGGGATGGCCGTTTTAGGAAAACAGAGAGCAAGAAATAATACACAGGCATTTCCAAGTCTCTGTTTGCATGTGGTTTCCGTTGCTCCGGGCTGACGGGATTACACAGCCAAGTTCAAAGCAGGTGGGGTGGGGGATTATCCAAGGGTGGGATGATAGGGAAAGTAACTATAGTGGCCAATTTTGCAACCTAGCTCAGATGTTAAAGTAGAAAGGAGGAAAAATGGAAAGGGCTTATTTAAAATCTTATCTGAAGGGCATTGTCACTGCCAGAGATTTATCCCCGGCACCTCAATGGGGGCAAACAGCTTGAAAGAGAGTGAATGCTTTGAAATCTTGTTCCGGTGACTGAGCAGATGGTCCCGCTTACTCTTGAGAGACAAGATACACAAAGCGTTGGAACTCTGAGATTTAACCTGAGATTTATGGCTGACTTTTGGATACAAAATGTCTGCGTCAGTGTTCCCTCCGAGGAACGACTGGTCTGAAGAGTTCCTTTGTCTTCTGCCGATACACGCGGTTCATTGTCGTCTGGGCAGAGTGACTGAGAGTCCGAGACCTGGTGGGGAATCTCATCTGTACTCCTGGGAAGGCCTGGGACCCACAGGCCGGTGGGAGAAGGAGGCCCGGGTTTGCAGCGGAGGCGATCACACACCTGGGTGGCAGTCAGAGCCGGATTTGGGACTGCATCGCCTTCCTGGGGCCAGACTGCGCTTGGTGGCGTGGTGTCAATGACACGAAAACTAGCACTCTGCTCCAGCCGGGATGGGCATGATTTCATCGATTTTTGAGGCTGGGTGAAGGTACCATTCTAAACTCCTACAGGCGATCCCAAATGTGGTTCCTCAAGGTAAACGTGTTCTTTCCTCCCAATAACTCAGTGACTTGGAAACTGACTCTCAGGCAGAAGAGGGCCCTACGCAGGTGAAAGTTTGTCCTTAAATGTTCCCCTCCTAAGGAATGGCATGTTCAATGGTTCTTCTCCTGAACAATGGAGCGCCTAATTATTTCTCTTCCCAATAGTTTCCTGTTCAATTGTCCCGCTCTCGGGGCAACGGAACATTCAATCAGTCCTCTCCCAGACAATGAAGTGCGTGGAATTGTTCCTCTCCCCACAGTTGAATGCCCCATTGTTCCTCTCCCAAGCAGCGGACCATTCAATGATTCAGGTGAACACAGTTGGAAAGTTTCCACGTGGGCCAGCATACAGCACATCTGGGACCAGGGTACTGTTCTGGGCTGAGCCTGCTAAGTTGGAGTCGACCAAATTCATGATTATTACCACGATTCTTTGGGGGTAATTTTAAAACATACTGAATGAGAAGTTTGGTTGTCCCTCCCTTCCCTCCCCCCACGGTAACCCACTGGATCTTTGCTTTTCTTAGCGGTCATGACAAGTAGACTAGAATGGTCTCTCCACTTAACAGATGAGTCTGGGGGTGCCATTGTGATATGTCACGGCCAAGGTGAAACTAAAAACAACACTCGTGTCTAATATGTGCCAAGGGGGGCCCTGCTGCAGAGTGGAGGAGCACCACCCTGCCCTCAGGAGACTTGTCTTCTAGTTCTTTAGGGAGATCAGCCCAGTGAGGATCAGAGAGGTACCCAGAAAACCGAGAGGACGGGCAGCTGTGCTCTGCCTGCAGAACTGGGAACGGGTACAGGAGGCAGCCCCCTCGGGCCTCGAGACAGGGCAATGTTTTCACAAATGAAGCACAGGAAGGATCCCTTGGGGCACAGAGGTTCCCGGCATGGGATGGGAAAGCTAATAGCCTGGTATATTTTAGACACGGGACACCGGGAGCAGGGGCTGAGACCTGAGGTGGCATCGTGGAGGACAGTAGTGATGTTCTTGGGAGTCTTGCTTTCCTTCGGAGACTCTCCAGTTTTCTAGAGGGCAAGAGAGGGAGTGATTGACCACAGGAAGGTCAGTCAGCACAGTCACAGGGACATGACTGCACAGCATGCGGGGGAGGTCCCTCATGTCCCTGGCACCGATGGATCATGCACAGAGGTGTGTCCACACCTGGCTGGAGACGCCTGCCTCCTTGGAGTTCTAGCCTCTGTGTCTCTGGTGCTTCTCAAATTCTTCTAAATGCAGGATGTGAAACCAATGTTCCAGAGACTGCTCTCGCTAGAGGGAACTCTGCTCCTCCTCGGGCACGCAGACGAAGTTCCTGGGGAACAGAAACACGGCGTGGAGGTGGCACACGGGGGTCTATCCTACTGGAGAAGAAAGGTCTATCCCAATGTGGGGTGTCCACAGGACACTGGCCCAGAGAAGCTCCCCTTGAACACCTAGAATCAGTGCTAAGGATGATGCTCAATGCCTCATGGTCATTGCCAAAACTGGAAAAAATGGAACTCTATCAAGACAAACCAAGATTCACTTAGAATCTTGCCGCCCCAGTTGGTAGAATTCTCCAGGTTGACATTTTGTTGCACTTGAATGTGCTTCTCTGTCCCTATGCATAGGACATATGTCCCTATACATGTGTCTTAAAGATGCTTTTAGCAAACTGACGCACAGTTTCGTAGTCTACATTTTTATTTGACTTTCTGAGTATTTTTAGATATTAATATACTTTATTCGATAAAAAGATATCACTTAAAACCACAGTCACTGAATTTGATGTATATTAACTAATTATTTCTAAAGACTATGAGGTAGGCAGTATCATTTTTTTCCATTTTATGATGGTAAAAGACACATAACGTGCAACTTACAGCCTTAACCATTTAAGGTGTACAGTGCAGTGTACACTGTTGTACCACCATCACTCCCATCCATCTCTGGAAGCTTTTCCTCTTCCCAAACTGAAACTCCATACATCCAACAACCATTTCCCCTCCCACCAGCCCCTGTTGACCACCGTTCTTCTCTCCATCTCTCCAAATTCGACCACCCTCAGTGCCTCAGACAAATTATATGACACTCGCCCTTTTGTGAGTGGCTTATTTCACTCTACATAGTGTCCTCCAAGTTCAGCCATGAAGTGTGGGTCAAACCTCTCCCTTTTCAAGACTGAATAGTATTCCACTGTATGTTGATGCCATGTTTTATTTAATCCATTCATTGATACACAGACATTTGAGTTGTGTCTCCCTTTTCACTGTGTGAACAATCATTCTCAGGAAGTTGTTGGAGTCCCTGTTACAGGACGTAGAAAAGCTGGCCCAGCGCAGTGGTGCTCACCTGCAACCCCAGCAGCTCGTAAGGCTGAGGCAGGAGGATGGCAAGTTCAAAGCCAGCCTCAGCAAAAGCGAGGCACTCAGCAACTCAGTGAGACCCTGTCTCCAAATAAAATACAAAATAAGGCTGGAGGTGTGGCTCAGTGGCTGAGTCCCCTGAGTTCAATCCCCAGTACCACCCCCCACTAAAAAAAACAAAAGGTGGAAAAGCTGGGTCATATGATAATTCTGTGTTTATATTTCTTTTAGGAACCTCTCTATATTTTGAGTTAAGTTGTCTCTCTTTTACTGAAGAAGAAACAGAGACAGAATAGGTGATCTCCCCATAGTCATGCAGCCAGCTATTGAGGGAGAGCGAGGATCTGGACTCAGAAATTGGACCACAGACGGTGAACTTGGCCTCTGCAACATGCAGAATGCACTGCGGAACCTGGGCTCGCTCCCTCCTGTGTTGGACATTTAAGTTTCACTCAGGCTCCTCAACATTAAAAACGGCACTGCCTCAGATAGCGTTGTGTATAGACCTGTGTTGCTACTTACGTCATCGGGATTGATTTTCAAACTCAGAATTAAGAGGAGGAAGGGGCGTGAACATTTTAAGAATTTCCATATGGACCACTCTGCCGTGTCACCCTCCAAAATGGTGTCCCCCATTACTTTTCCGCTGCTGTACCTGGGACCACTTGAGTCACTCCGCCCTTGAGTATTTGACGGTTAAACGTATGATTGACAGTTTGTCTTTTACCTTATTGGCGAAGTGCAGCACTTTATTCCTAGTGGTTGAGCCAAGGAATGCTCCTGTGTGACGATGACCGGTGTCCCTTTATTTGCCTAAATGGCTGCTGAGCTTTCAGTAAGCACCTGTGCAGTGACACCTTTGTCCGTAGGTGACAAAGTAAAAATAAAAGGCAACTGTGGCAAGAGCCTCCCGGGGGAACCTGTATTCCCAGGGCGCCCTCCTGAAACATTCTGTCACTCACTGAGAGCTGTGCTGGGTGCACAGGTCGGTTCCGTGAGTGAGCTGTGGTTTGGCATTTCTACACGCCAAGGCCACCCGAGATGTGGTCTGTGCACCAGCAGCCGCAATGTCACCTGAGGGCTTGAGAGCAAGGCACTTCTGCTGGAAGAGGACCTCCAGATGGAGGGTGGAGGCCAGGACGAGGAGACCGCAACCTGCACATGATACTCGGCATCGCCAGGAGCTCATTCCTTTTTTGCCCTGATGGAGGTGAACCTCAGAAACGTTACGCTAAGTGAAAGAAGAAGACACAAGAGATCATGCACCACGTGATTCCATTTATATGCAACGTCTGGGACCAGCAAATGTATAGACAGAACGCAGATCTGAGGTTGCCTGGGGCTGGGAGTGGGACGGGGACTTCACTGTGAATGGGCATGAGGGAACTTCCAGGGGCTGACAACGCTCTAACACAGATTCACGGTGCCACTCCATCATGCTACTGAACAGGTTTGAGTTGTACACTTGACCATAGGTGAATTTTATGATATTTAAAATATATCTCAATAAAATGGCAAAGGAAAAGTCAGGCAAGCTCTCCAAGTGGTTCAGATGCTCACTGACTCAGACACAGTGATGGGGGGGGCATCACTTGGAAAGCCTGGGAAGCAAGGGACAGAGGGACCAAACCAACTCGGGCCCCGGCCTGACCCTCCTGCCATTTCCACTGAGCATACCCAGTGACTCTGTCCTTCGCTGGGCGTTTGGGAATCACTGAAGCAAATTTAAACACCAGGGAACAGTGGCACATGCATGTGATCCCAGCAACTCAAGAGGCTGAGGCAGGAGGATTGCAAGTCCAAAGCCCTAAGCAACTTAGTGAGACCCTGCCACAAAATAAAAAATAAAAAGGGCTGAGGATGTGGCTCCGTGGTAAAGTGTTCCTGGTTTGATCCCCAGTCCCCAAAAGAACAACCACCAAAAAGATCCCACAGACTAAAACCACTGCTGCCTCATCGTCCACCTCTCCTGTGTGCCAAACCTAGGGTGCGTGGGGCTTATCCTCATGGTCTAGAATGGCAGTTAGAATTCCAGCCATCACATCTGTGCTTCAGGATGGAGGAAAAGGAGACAAAGGAGGGACATTTTACTTCCAAGCCAATTTCCTGGAAGTCTGCCTCTGTATACCGTATGGCTTCCTTACATCTTCGTTGGACAGTCACACGGCTGTTACTTTCTATAAGGGAGGTTAGGAAATGTGGTAGACACACACCCAGGTAAAAATCAGCGTTCTGTTACTAAGGAAAAAGCAATAGATGGATATCTGGAGACGAGGAGAAGACTCGGTCCCGAGGAGTTAAAATTATTCATCTTTTTCAGATGAGAAAAATTGAGGTAGAGTTGCTAAATGAAATATAGATTGCTCCGTCAAATTCAAAGTTCCAACGAAGGACGATTTTTAAAGAACAATTGTATTCTAGATAATGCCTGAGACGCACTTAGGCTAAATCTTATTCATTGTTTATGTGAAATTCAAATTTAACTCGGCTTCCTGAATTTTTATTTGCTAAATCTGACAATCTCGAGTCATTTTCTCAAGACCACTGTTCCGTCGCAGAGACGGACTGCATGCCGGGGCTGCGTGCCTCTGAGCTGCGTCCCTCTGAGCTGCGTCCCTGGCCACCACACAGTCACTCACATCTAGCCCCTCTTTTTACCAGGTACTCGTGTCTTGATGATTTATTTATTTATTTGGTCCTCCCTCTGAGATAGAGGTCGCTAGCCACCTTCTATAAGTGAGACACCAAGGCTCCAAGGACCTGGGATGACTCCAACTTTATTGCTTACTAAGCTACACTGCCCTGGACAAATTATTTACATTCTTTGTGTTGAAATGCCTTTATCTGAAAAACAGGCAAAATAATAATGATGATAATCGTAACTCTCGTTGGGTTGGTGTAAGGATTAAATGAATATGTGTCTAGAGCTTGTAGTTCAAGGCTTGGCACAGCGTAAGCCTTCAATTATGTTAGGAAAATTGATTTTTTTCCCCCTTCATTGTACAACAATTGCAGAGATCTGCTTTGACGCAGATATGTTGGCAGCAAGACCATGTGGTATGGCAATAGTTATGCAGATGCATACGAGATACCTACGATTATAGACAAGAGCATTCCGAGGTGAAATGATGGGGTTATGAGATTGAACCCAGGGCCCTGTGCAGGTGAGGCAAGCGCTCTACCACTGAGCTACACCCCCAGCCCAAGGTGCTCTTAAGGAGAGTAAGAATTCAGCCACAGAATAAATTGCTGCAGGAAGTAAAGTTTCACTCCTCTTCCAAACCTAGACTCCTGGCACAATCTGTTGCATTATTTGACAGATGTCTCGGTTTCTGTGCATGGGTGTACGCCGTCTGTCTTTTTAATGGATCGATTTTGCTAGAGGCTTCTTGAGTTTATTAGTCTTTTACAATAACTAGCTTTTGATTTGATTACATGTCTTCTTTTTTCCAATTTCTTTAATTTCTGATATTTCCTTTATGGTTTCAGCCTTTCTTTCTCGGGTTGTTTTTTTTTTTTTTTTTAATTAAACGTTCTTGTGTTTAAGCAAAGTTAATTAATTTTTAATATTTCTCCTTTTACATCAAAATTTTTTAAAAATGTTTGTATGTATTTCATTTGCCTCTTATATACACATATGCAGTTTTACACAAATGTAATCATATTCCATATTTAGTTAATTCCATATTTATTCTTGCTTTTTTGGTATATACTGCTTCCAGTGAATACTCGTATTAATGATGTATGTTGAATTCTTCCCTGTTTCTCTTAGTATTCATATGACCCAATATAACTACTTACACACACACACACACACACACACACACACACGTCAATATATCAAAAGCACGTTGCCATTGTTTAACTTATAAAAAATGGGATAATGATATATTATCTTTCACGTTCTTACTTTTCTCACTTGATGCTTGTTATGGTTTAGATGTGAGTGTCCCCCAAAACCTCCTGTGTGAGACAATGCAAGAGCATTCAGAGGTGAAATGATTGGGTTATGAGAGCCTGGGCCCAGTCAGTGAATTAATCCTCTGTTGGGGATTCACTGAATGATGACGGTGGGTGGGTAGGGTGTGGCTGGGGGAGGAAGGCATTCGGGGGCGTGCCCTTGGTATATGTTTTGGGAACTGAGCTTAGTCCCTATTTCTCGGTGCCATGTCCCAAGGCGCTTCCCTCTGCCACACTCTTTGGGCATGATGTTCAGCCTCACCTGAGGCCCAGAGCAATGGAGCTGGCTGTCTATGGACTGAGACCTCGGAAGCAGTGAATGATTGTTCCTCTAATTTTTCTTGTCAGATATTTTGGCCATAGCTGCAAAAAAGCGAAGTAAAACAATACTGTTTTGGAAATCCTTGCAAGTCCTCCAGCCGCTCTACCTCGGTTTCTCCTGCGGACTCCACACTGACCCGTGGGGAGCATGCTTCCTGGTTGGCCCAGCTCTTTCCCTGATAGTGAATGTTCATTTCCAGTCCATTGCCAGTCAGAGCAACACTGGAACACCCCGGGGCTCGGGTCCTGTGTATGCAGGCTGTGATTTCTAGAGGAGGTTTACTGTTAATCGAGGCATGGTTGAAGGGAATGTGTATTATTGATGTTAATAGATGTTAGCCAAATTATTTGTCCACAGACACCATCACCTGTGATATTTCTACCAGGTATATGTAAAAGAAGGCTTCTCCGTTTAGCCCATTGACAACAATATAGTATTCATATAGTCTCATACTCTGCGGTTCTCATCATCATTTCCTCCTCGTCCTCCTCTTCTTCCTTCTTTTGGATATTCCTGGGCAAATTTTTTTTTCTTGCATATGGTGTTAAAATGTATATAGGGATGGTAAACATCAATGTGATAAGATGGAGGTTTCAGACATTGATCCCCACATATGTGAAAAGTTTAATTAGTAGAATCTTAAAAAGGTTACTTAGCAGGGATTGGATACGTACCCGGAAGGAAATAATAATGAATTCCCATAACACTCTCAGTCTGCTCAGCTGTCACATCAAAATTTGACCAGTTGCTTAAGCAGCAGTGTATTTTCTCATATTTCTGGAGGCTGCAAGTCTAACAGCAAGGGTCCAGGAGGCTGAGGGGTCTGTTGATGGCATGACTTGGCCACCTTTTCACTGGGTCCTCATGCGATGGAGACAGCAAACTCTCTGGTGTCTCTTTTATAAAGACACTGAAACTCCAGTAGCAAGGCCCCAGCCTCTGACTTCATTTAACACAGTTGTCTCATTGTAGGTCCTGTCTGCAAGTACACCTACAGTAGGGGTTGTGAAGTTGAGTGTGAGATGCAATTCAGTTGAGATCACACAGTGCATACAAAAATAAGTACATAAAAACATTTAAATATATTAAAATGAATGAACAAGAACTTTAAAATATGTCCAGAAAACTACATATACAACTGGAGACCTTGTGGGACCCCAGAATTTCTAAGGACAAAAATCAAATAAGTAATAGGTTTGAAAAAATTTTAAATATTGCTAATGGATCCAGAGGCAATATCTGGAACATAAAAAATTGGCTTATGATTTGACTAGAAGATAATATTAGAAGAAAACAAATTTGAAAGGGCACTTCCATGCTTGTCTCTTTTTTAAGTCAAAGTCTAGCTTATAGTGAATGTGCATGGATGTACCTGTGTGGCTACTGTACAGATCAAGAGGAGGAATACCACCGACACCCCTAAAGACTCCCTCCAGCCTCTCCTGGGCCAACGCTGCCACCTTAGCGGTAACTGCTGTTTGACTTGATTTCTATCATTGTGGATTAATTTGGTCTGTTCCTGAAGTTCTGAGAGTGGGATCACGTGGTACGTCCTTGTGTCCGTCAGGATCCAGCCAGAAGATGTAGTAGAACTACTGACACTCAGCTCATCTGTGAGACTCTTGCTGAGTTTTAGTTGGGTTATCAAAATTTTAAAAATGTGTTTTATATGGTGTACAATGAATCAAAATGCATTCTGCTGTCATATAGACCTAATTAAAATAAATTAATTACGTTTAAAATATGGTTTTCTTCCTGGATGTGAGTCCCTGTCACGTGTACATCCAGGGTTTCTTCTAATCGGGAGTCTGGCTATTCGCCTTATTTATTTTTTTTCAACAAATAGTAGTTCTTGATTTTTGATGAAAAAAATTCACTGAACAATAGCCCTTAGTTTTAAATCGTATTTAGATACATGAAAATCGTCTTTTTAAAAAATCGATGATGTTTTCTGTGTCCTGATTAAGAAATATTTCCCTTCCCCAGAATGATAAAGGTTTAAATCCTACTTTTATCATAAAGGAAGATACCTTTATGATAAAGGTTTTCTGCTAGAGCAAGTGCTTCAGAATCATGCGCTGAAAGTACCACTTAATGATGATGTATATTTCAAATTTGCTATAAGAGTAGATTTCTTACCAGAAGGAAACAATATGCATGTGAGGTGATGGAGTCGCTATTTAGGCGGATTTAATAATTCCGCAGTGTATACATAGCTCATCACATCACATCATACTCCATACACATGTGTAAGTCCTGTTGATCAACAAAACATAGGATTCAAAAACGCATTTAAAAAAGAGAACACCAGCCAGGCACGGTGGCACACACCTGTAATCCCAGCAGCTCGGGAGGCTGAGTCAGGAGGATCATGAGTTCAAAGCCAGCCTTAGCAAAAGCAAGGCGCTAAACAACTCAGTGAGACCCTGTCTCTAAATAAAATACAAACTAGGGCTGGGGATGTGGCTCAGTGGTCAAGTGCCCCTGAGTTCAATCCCCAGTACCCAAAACAAACAAAGACAATAAAGCAAAACAAAAACCACTATTTCCCCCTATTGAGTTGCATTGGGACACAAGCATTACACCAAGTGACAATGTGTGGGATCTATTTCTGAATCACTATCTTGTTCTATGCATCTATCATTGAACCAATACTTTACCCTCAGGTTTGTTGGAATTTAGAAAATAATTGGAATTTTATAGTCAAAGTCCTCCAGATTTCTACCTCAAGATTTTCTTTTTAATTCTTTGTGTGTTAATTCATTATACAGACGGTAGAATGCACTTTGATACTTCATATATAATGGAGCATAATTTCTCATTCTTCTGGTTATATATAATGGAGAATCCCATGGGCCATATAGTTATATATGTGCATAGGATACTAAAGTCTGATTCATTGTACTATTCCTCCAACCCCCATGCCCCCTCCCCTCCCTTCACTACCCTCTACCTAGAGTAACTCTATACCCTAGTCCTTCCACCTTGTGAGTTAGCATCCTCAAACAAGATTTTCGTAACTTTTTCCATATAAATTTTAGAATGAATCTGTCAATTTACATACATATCCACACAGTCAAACACACACACACCAGAAAGGGTGTGTGTGTGGGGGTTCACTACCCTTTCTGGGATATTGATGGAGATTATATTAATCTATAGATAAATTTGAGGGGAATGGACATCCTTATTATAGTGAGTCTTCTAAATTGTAAATAGATGGAAATATGCTTCTAGAATTCTATTTTTTGTTGCTATTTTAAATATCTTTTAAATTTTGTTTCTAATTGTTTACTGATTTGCATAGTACAGATCTTGTATTGACTTTATTAAATGCATTTATTTATTGTTCTAGTAATATCTTTGTAGAGTTCAGTGCAATGAAGTAGAAGTAATGATAGAAATTTCATATTGTTCCCAACATCACACTTTGCTATTGACTATGTTGTGGGTACGATTTGAAGATACTCTTTAGCAGATGAAAAAAAATTTCAATTCCTAGTCTATGGAATTTTTATTTTAAAATAACAAATGGATATTGAATTTACCAAATGCAATTCTCTATCTTTTGAGATTATTATTTAATTTCTTCTTTTCTTCTATTTATTATGAATTATGGACCAATTTTTGAATGTTAGATCATCTTTACCTTCCTGGACTGAATCCAACTACATATTTATTTCTTCCTCCTTCTCCTCCTCTTCCTCCTCCTTCCTATTTAGAAATTTTTACTTCTGTATTCACAAGAGAGACTGGCATGCAATTTTTAAAAATGTTTCTGCATTTACTTTATTCCTTGAATAAGTAAAAACATTCACCAAATTAAAATTGCTAATATTTTATTTTTGATTGTTGCTTCTACAGTCATGAGGAATATGGAACTAATTTCTCCTCCTTACAATGCTCTCATTGGGGTTTAGGACATGGTTGTACTGAATTCATAATGGCAGTCAGGAATTGTTCTGTTTTTGTAGCATCTGTAGAATTTTAAAAGATTTGTGTTATTTATTCCCTCAATGTCTAATGGAATCTACCAGTGGAGACAATTAGTTATAGGACTATTCATATTTTCCATTTCTTCTAGTATCTGACCAAGTTCTGGTTTTCAGGGAATCTGTCTATTCCATTCATTGAAAAAATTATTGGTTTATACTTGCACCTCAGATAAGGTGTTAATTTCCAGGATATACAAAGAACTTAAAAAGTTAAACACCAAAAAACAACAACAACAACAACAAAAACAAGCAATAAATGGGCAAAGGAACTGACAGACACTTCTCAAAAGAAGAAATATGAATGATTAACAAGTATATGAAAAAATGTTCCACATCTCTAGCTATTAGAGAAATACATATTAAAACTACCCTGAGATTTCACCTTACTCTGACCAGAATAATAATTACCAAGGATACAAGTAACAATAAATATTGGTGAGGATGTAGGGAGAGGGGTACACTTATACATTGTTGGCGAAACTGCAATTTGGTGCAACCACTCTGGAAAGAAGTAGGGAAATTCCTCCAAAAATAGGAATGGAACTACAGTTTGACCTAGTTATCCTACTCCTTGGCATATATCCAAAGAAATTAAAATCAGCAACATACAGTGGTGTAGCCACATCAATTCTTATAATAGTACAAATCACAATAGCTAAGCTATGGAACCATAGTAGATGCTCTTCAACAGATGGATAAAAAATGTGATATATATATACATACATACACACATACATACACACATCCATACAATGGAGTATTACTCAACCATGAAGAAGAATGAAATTATGACATTTGCCAGTAAATGGATAGATCCGGAGACTATCATGATAAGTGAAAAAAGCCCCAAACCAAAGGTGGAATGTTCTCTCTGATATGTGGATGGTAACCCACAACAAGGGGAGGGGGAAGAATAGAATTTCATTGGGTTAGACAAAGAGGAACGGAGGGAAAGGACAGAGGATGGGAATGGAAAGAAAGTAGAATGAATTGGACATAACTTTCCTGTGTTCATATATGAAGGCACCACCAGGGAAACTCCACATCACGTACAACCACCAGATTGGGATTACGATTGCTGTTCGGCATCTTTGAGATTACTATTTAATTTCTTCTTTTGGTAATTTAAGATATTATTTCTTCCAATATTTCTTATACCTGATTCTCACTTTTCCTTCCTTCAATTACATTTACGTTCCTTTTATTCCTGATTAGAATAAGATATAATCCATGCTTGTATAAAAATATCAAAGTAGATTCTATTGTCATGTGTAACTAAAAGAACAAATAAATTATTGGCATAAAGTTGTTTAAAACATTCTTCTCACCCTTTAAATATCAAAGAATTCTGTAATAGTATCTCTTTTTATTCCTGACATTTGTGACTTGTCATTACTCTTTGGGTTGTTTATTTGTGTCTTGCTATACTTTCATCTCTAATATTTTCATAGAATTAACTTTTGACTGTGTTGAATTTCTCTGTTGTATCTCTAATTTCTATTGTGGTTAGTCGGCTTTTATTTTTCTTATTTTCTTTAGTAGTCTCTGAACTTAATTTGGTGAGGTCTTTGTTTTTCAAGTTTATTTTAGCTGGAAGCTTTTGTGATCGACTTTCTAATGTTCTTTTTCTGATATGTGCACCTAAGCACTTTCCCTCTCAGTCCCAAATACTAAACATCTAAATTTGCTTCATTTGCAAATTTAGATGTTTAGTATTTGAATTGTTTAGTTTTCAGCTAGAAATCTATCTTTAAATCTTCCATTTTGATTTCCATTTGGACACCTGTGCTACCTAGAGGTCAGTTGCTGCATTTCAGTCTTAGAGGTTTTCTAGTTATCTTTCTGCTATTGAATTCTAGTGCAATTCCAGTTACTGGAGCCTACTCATTAAATTAGTTTCCTCCTTGGAATGCTGTGGGACTTGACTTTCCACCCCCAGCACAGCCTGTCTGGGAAAATCTTCTGTGTGTATTGGTAGTACAGGCATATCCTTCCTTGTAGGATGCACACAGTTTGGTCAGTTTGCTTTAATCATACTGTTCAGACTTTCTTTAACCTCATTATTCTGACTGTTCTATCACTGGCTGACAGATCTCTCTTAAGATTTCCCACCATGATGTGGTTTTTTTACGAAGATTCTGCCTAGTTAAAAGTTATACATTTTAAAGCTCTATTATTAAGGACCTTTTAACTTGAGGATAACTATAACTTCCTGTTGAACTGACTCTTATTATTCTGTGTCTCAATTTTTCTTCCACCAAAACTTTCTTTGAAGCACCTTCCTCTGATGGTAATAAGCCATCCCTGCTCTCTTTCTCTTAGTATGTTCCTATTTAATGATATGTATTTTCCATCTTTTGGCTTTGAGCCTGTCCTTTATGTTTGAAATGAGTTTCTTGTGATCAGCACATAGGTGGGTCTTATTTTTTCCAGGCTGACAGTATTTCCATCTCTGTGCTTATTTGCATTTAATGTAGTCACTGAACTAATTGGGGTCACATTTATCTTGCCGTTTCTTTATGCATCCTTTCTGATCTTTGCTCTATGACTCCCTGGTCCCTGTGGAGTTGGCATTTATCATGTATCTTTATTAGTTCATTTTATTTTCTCTTTTTGTTGGGATTAGTCCTTCACATATCTCCACTTACCTCTCCCTTTTTTTCTTTATTTACTATCATTGGAGCTTATTTCCCCTCAATATATTCTGCATTTTTCACAAAACACTGCTGTATTTGCTTGAATCCGTCAATACATTCTTAAAGTGACCCAGTTATTCCCCCCGACCCCCTGCCCTGATTACTTTTCACTCTTTCTGCACTTGCATGCATCTGAAAGAGGACCCAGTGACTGCACCAAGTGACTTTGTTTTGTGTCTCTATTCCATTCTCTTTCTGAGTCACTTTCTCCTTCCCAGCTAATCTCAAACTCCAAGAACCGTGGAGAGTATCTCATATCGAGGACCACATTTAAGGATGATTCCCCTGCCCCAACAAAACCTTGCTGAATTTTCAGCTTGGCTTTGACATTCCTAGTTGTAGTTTCATATTTATTTATTTGAGGTGATGATTGACAGGCCACGGTCTCATCAAGACTGCCTGCTTCCCTGAGTCCTGCAGCAGATGTGTGTTCTGCACTCACTGCTGGTTGCTGGATGCACTCAGCTAGGTCAGTTGGGTTTATACTATACAGACATTGTTTAGATGTGAGGTATTTCCCAAGACTTGTGTGTGAGACAATGCAAGAAAGTTTAGGGGTGAAATAATTGGGTTATGAAAGCCTTAACCTAACCAGTGCATTAATTTTCTGATAGAGATTAACTATGTAGTAACTGTAGTCAGGTGATGGGAGGAGGTGATCCCTGGGGAGGTGCCTTTTGGGTATGTTTTTTGTCTGTGGTGAGGAGAGCTCTCTTTCTTCCCCACCCTCTCTCCTTCCTGGTGCCAGCTACTTTCCCCCACCTCACTCTTCTGCTGTGATGTTTGCCTTACATCATGACCTAAGAAATGGAATTAGCATTTATGGACTAAGACCTCTGAAACCCCATATTTACTTCTACTTGTCTCCTCTGGTTAATTGGGGCTGGTGGCCAAATCTGGTGTTGGGACTTCTAGTGTGAGACTCCTGGGACTAGACTCTGGTAATATCCACCTGTGTACCCAGGAATCATTTTCTTTTATTTTGCTAACATCATCTCTTCTACTGCGAGTCTGCTGGCCACAATTCCTCTACTTTTGTGTTTGTTCCTTAAAGTGGGAAGGATATTTTCTCTGGAATAGAATTATTTTCTTTCAGAGATGTATAAAGGCACCCCTTTGTTTTCTGTCTTTCATGTTATCTGTTGGTAAATTCTCATTTTTGGTTCTCTGAAGACAATTTATCCTTTGTGTTTGGACTTTTAATAATTCTCTTTCCAACATTGTCAGTTTGGCTTTGATGTTCCTAGTTGTAGTTTCATATTTATTTATTTATTTATTTATTTTTGCACTGTTTAAATTTTTTGGATATGTGGATTGATGTCTTTCACCATAGTTGGAAAACTTTAAGGTATTATTTCTTCCAATATTTCTTCTACTTGATTCTCACTCACTTTTCCTTCCTTCAATTACATTTACGTTAGGCCTTTTGACCAAATCTCACAGGTTTCTTATGCTCTACTCTGTGTTTTGCATTACTTTTATTTCTCTGTGATTTGATTTCTACCTTTTCTACTAACTTGTCTTTGCATTTTCTCATCCCATATCTGCTGTTAAACTCATCCAATTAGTTTTTAACTTCAGTTGTACTGGTCTTGAATGTCCATTTGATTCTGATTATTCTTGGCTGTATCTTAAAATTTAAGCATATGAAGAAGTTAATGTTGATTACTTTTGAGTATCTCTTATGGGCAGAATTTGTTGAGTGGTGAGTTTTGCCAGAATATTCATGTTGGACACCATCCAAATCAGTGACCCATTTCCAATGTCAGTGTTTCTAGGTCTCTTCACTTGGGTTTGCCAGTTCCCTCTAAAGATAGGAATTGTCCAATTTCCTGATTTTTCTGAAAGCCAAGTGAAAGTAAGAGTCTGAGGTGCATCATTATTCAGTTACAGGGCTGGAAATGTCCCAGGACACTGTTTATTGGTCCCCAAGAAAGAACTTGGAGGGCTCACTGGAGAGGTTTTGGACACTTTAATACTCATGCATTCCTTGGTGGTGGCAGGCAGGGATAGAATGAAGGGCTACACCATAATGATGTTCAGGGGAACTCTATAGGACAGGTGCCCACTGAGAAGGTGGAGATCTTCAGACGTTTTAGGAGTGCGTTCCTTTTATTTTATAATCACTATCTTTCTTTTCTGATCCTCACCTAAAGATTGGAGATAGGGGAAGTGGGAGCTCCCCTCTCCATATCCTTCATTATCAATTTCCTTAGAGTTCTTATCTCACTGCAGCTTTTCCCAGGCACTGCTTAGTGTCACTCAATACTTAACTATTTTTTATCTACCTACATCTCTCTATCTATATTTTAACAACATTTCACCTTTCAACTCTTGCATACTTTGCCTTTTGCTCTGTCTTGTGTGTAGGAGTATGGAAGAGCTCTAGTTCAGTTGTACAAATAGTAAATTCTCTTGCTTAAACAGGGGAGAGAGGGTACTTACTCATATAAAATTAGAAATTTAGGGCAATCTAACAGCTCTTTGGGTAGACAAGGAATTCTCTCTTTATTCTCATCCACCTTTGTGGGATCAGGAGCTTTGATTTTTTTTAAGCTCTCCTGGGATTATATAAATACATTTTTAAACAATTTATTATTTATTTATTTAGATTGTTTTGGTTCACTTTGGCTTTCAGCTTTGCAGGAATTTGGGTTTCTGCTTTCCTTGATTTGTGAAGTTGTTTTCATTTTGCAAAAATCATGTTTTTATTTCTTATCCAGTGTTAGCTTCTCTTCTGGTCTCATTACCTTTGGGGCTCATACAATTTTATTATCACTGTGGAAGTTTCAAGAAGGCTATAGAGATAAACTATATTTAAACTGAAGCTACTTTAAATTTTTAATTTCACGATCATATTTTTAATTTCTGAAAGTCATATTTCATTCTTTTTGAAGATATTTTCTTAGGTGTCCCTCCCATAGAGTTTTATCTTTTCATATTTCTACCCTTTATTTCATCTCTTCACTTATTTTAACCATTACTATCCTAGTGTCTCACACTGTTTGCTTTCTTAACTCAAGTTCTTGTGGATGCTAAAGCTCCTTGTTTGACTGATAAATCATCCCTGCTGCAGTCTGGCTGGGCACGATTCACCAACCACTTGTCAAGCAGAAACAAACTTTATTTTTAGAACACACACGCTGAACCACAGGAGCTCTTTAGGAATTCCCTCAGAGCCAAACTGCCACCACCGGCTTCCGGTAAGCCTCTCAACCTCCCACTCCTCCTGCTCTTGAGGCGGATTGGCTGGGTCATGTGGGTGGAGCCAAAAGAGTCCTCCAATGAGCAGCTCCGTGGATGGAAAGGGCAGGGAAACAGCCCAAAGAGCATCACGGCAGAGGAGCCAATCAGCTGGCAGCTGGAAGTTTGCTGGGGCCACAGTGAGCCAATCAGCTGGAAGTTTGCTGGGGCCCCTTTGGCTGTGGCTCTCAACATCTCCCCCTCTCTGTTAAACAACAAGCATGTGGCTTAGGGACCGTGCCTGTCTTAGGTTGTCCAATAGTACATATGGTCCTTACCCGTCATAGGATGAGCTGACCTCAAGGCATCAGCCTCCTGTCTTAGGTTGGTACCATTGCAATTGGATCTTACCCGTCATTGACTCCGGTCCAGCATACAGACACACCTGTGGATAGGCCTTTGTACCAGTGGGGGGTGAGGTTCTTTGTCTCACCTCTGTTGGCCCCCAAATTTTAGCTGAACGATCATGACAAGCAGAAGGGAGGAGGATACACCAAGCCAATTGACGGCTCCTTTTGGAAAAATTGTACCACCGTTGATATCAGCAGCAAAAATACCCCAACAGATAGTTCACAATGCATACAAGTGAGTTCACAATGCATACAAGTGATACATAGTCCAGGCAAGTTCTGTAAGCAGTTCAGTAATAGCTATTGCAGAAGCTGTAGATTGGTTTTATCTTTGTCTTCACAGGCACTGGGACGAAGATAGGAATTCTGGCAATAATGGTTGAAGAAAAAATTATGTAACATTCCAGCAGGCACAAAAAGAAAACAATTTTCTGAACAATTTACATTATCCTGAACACAATTATTACATATAATGAAAAGGAAAGGTGAAAGTAAACAAACAGATCTGTTAACCTCCTTTTTTGTTCACATATTGAAACAATCCTCAACAGCTGTTTACCCAATTAAATTAAACCATTTAAATCATGTGAATAAGAAAAAAAAATTGGATCTATTTTTTCATGAGTGCTCATATATGATATATGGACATACGCACATACAAGCATACAACACAAAACACAAGTGTGCACGCATAATATAATACATACAACACATAACATAATAGTAAAGGCCTTATAAGTTTTTATAGGTGAAATCTCTATTGCATATTTAAAAACTATATAGTCAAAAAATAGAACTGATTAGCAAAACATTAGCCCAGGTCTGTATGAGCTCAAAAAACAAAATAGAACTTCATAATGTGGGAAAAGGCAATAATAAAATAGATGTTGAAAAAAGCATCCTGGCTTCATTAGCCTCCAGGTGTGGGAGAACCACTGTCGCAGATGAAAGGATAGCCAAACTGGAGTTCTGGATATCAGCCGTTAGGATTTGAGCCAAATCATCTTCTTTTTGTTCTGTAGAAATTGCTTTAGTTAATCTCTCTGGGATCCAAATCGGCTGCTATTCTCCCTGTGGAAACACACAAACAGACCCCCAATTCCAGGCAATCACTGGGTCAGAACCTTTCCATTGTCCTGTTAGAATATCCTTCCAAAGTACCTTGGGCTTATGTACATTTTTTGGACACATATGCCTTTCCGCAGCACTAAGTCCTGATGAATCAATATTTTAAAAGTTTAGAGTAAAAAGGGTTATTTTAAGTTTATCTTTGGGGGATATATACCCCTTCCTAATTCCCTCTTTTTGCTTTAATAAGTACATTTTAATAGTTTGATGAACTCTTTCAACTATGCCTTGTCCCTGTGGATTGTATGGGATTCCTGTTATGTGAGTAATGCCAAATGATAAGCAAAATTGTTTAAAAGAGGTAGAGGTATAGCCAGGGGCATTATCTGTTTTTAACTGTTTTGGAATGCCCACAGTGGCAAAATTTTATAAGCAATGAGCTATAATATCTTTACTTTTTTCTCTGGCATGAAGGGAGCCCATCAAAAATCCAGAAGAAGTATCAACTGTAACATGCAAATATTTTAATTTTCCAAATTCTGGCAAGTGTGTGACATCCATCTGCCAAATATGGTTAGGTATCAGTCCTCTAGGATTGACTCCAAGATTAACTTGTGGTAAAAAGGTCACACAATTTTGACACTGTTTTATTATTTGTTTAGCTTGTTCCTTAGTTATTTTAAAATGCTTTTGTAAAGTATTAGCATTGATATGGAACTTTTTATGTAAATTTGTAGCTTCTTCTAGTGTAGAGAAAATATGTATGTAATGTGTAGTTTTATCTGCTAAAACAGTGCCTAAACTCCAGGCAATCCTGTATGTGCCCTGATATGTCCTATAAAGAATGTATCTTTTCTATCCCAGATGAGACTTTGTATAGTGGAAAACAAAGAGAAAACACTAGAGGAAGGGGAAATTCTACCAGTATCTTCAAGGGATACTATAGCATTAACTATATACTGACTATCGGAACATCAATTAAATACAGAATCTTTAAACATCACAAAAGCTTGTAATACTGCATTAAGCTCTACCTTTTGAGTTGATTGTTTGGGTACTAAAAATGTAAAAGTTTGATCAGGTGTAACTATTGCTGCTGTACCATTATTTGACCCATCAGTGAATATATTTGGAGCATTCATGATAGGTGTTTTTCTTGTCATTTTTGGAAAAACTACAGGATGTGATGACCAAAAAGACAATAAAGGATTAGATGGTAAGTGGTTATCAAATGAAACATTAGATTTGCACATGATTATTGCCCAAGTATTTAACTCATTAGCTAACTCATCAATTTGATCCATAGTATATGGAGTAATAATTTTATTGGGAGAAATTCCAAACACTCCCTTTGCTGATTTTATTCCTTTGAGTATTAATTGTCCTACAGCCTCAGGATACCTAGTAAGAATAGTGTTAGGAGAAAAAGATGAATGTATCCATAATAATGGACCTTCTTGCCAAAATACTCCTGTAGGAATATTTTTTGTTGGTAGTACAATAAATAATAAAGGCAAACTTATATCAAGTCTATCCAAATGCATATTTTCCAAATATGTTTCAATGATTTTTAATGTCTTTCTTGTTTCAGGTGTTAACATTCGGGGTGAATTTGGATCTGATGGACCTTTTAGGATATCAAATAAAGGTCCCATCTCTCCTGTTGGTATGCCTAGATAAGGCCTTATCCAATTTATGTCTCCTAATAACTTTTGAAAGTCATTAAGTGATTTGAGTTGATCTACTTGTATTTGAATTTTTGGTGGGTGGACCATGGTTGAGGATAATAGAACTCCTAAATAATTAATTGGAAGATTTAATTGTACTTTATCTATTGCTATCTCTAGATTATAATTTTTTAATAAGTTTTTAAGTGTAGCATAACATTCTAGCAATGTGTTTTTATCTTTGTGTGCTAATAATACATCATCCATATAGTGAAATATTTGTAGTTCAGTATTTTGATTTCTAAGTGGCTGGATTACTTTGGTAACATAAATTTGACACATAGTTGGGCTATTAGCCATCCCTTGAGGGAGTACTTTCCATTCATATCTCTAATCAGGACCTTCATGATTCAGTGCAGGGATAGTAAATGCAAAATGTGGACTATCCTCGGGATGAATTGGAATTGAAAAAAACAATCTTTAATATCTATAACTAAAACATACCAGGTTTTTGGCAGAGCAGAAAATTGAGGAATCCCCGATTGAGCAGGTCCCATAATAACCATCTCATTATTAATGGCTCTTAAATCTTGCAATAATCTCCATTTATCATATTTCTTTTTGATGACAAAAATGGGAGTATTATGGGGAGATACAGAAGGTTGTATATGTCCTTCCGCTAATTGTTTGACCAGGTCATAGGCTGCTTGTATCTTTTCTTTAGTCAGGGGCCACTGAGGAACCCAAATTTGTCTTTCTGATTTCCAAGTAATTTTTAGTGTCTCAGGGACCCTTCCTGAAAATCCAATCCATGTCTGTCTGTTCCTTGATCTATTTGTATTGGTGCTGCTATACCTTGTTCTTGTTCTCCTAATCTTTTTCTTTTCCTAAAACCTTGTCTAGCCATAATAATGGACACATTTGAATTGATGTTATTTGTTAATGTTAGTCCTAATTGATCTAGGACATCTCGTCCCCATAAATTTAAGATAATCCAATACATTTGGCTGTATAGTTCTTTCACATCCTTCAGGATCCTTCCAATCTAATATCATTGCACTTCTATGGGGATTAGTCAACACTCCTAGGCCTTGAAGCATTTGAGTGGCTTGTTGTAACGGCCAATGTTTTGGCCATTCTTGACAAGAGATGATGCTAAGGTCAGCACTGTGTCCAGTAGCCCATTAAATTCATGTCCTTGAATATTTAGTTTTAGCATAGGGCGAGAATCTAAATTTAAAGAAAGCATAGCCCAATCTACACCTGTGGAGCCTAATCTCCTGGAACCTCTTTCTATAGTATGACTGGAAAATTTATCATGTAGGCTGGGTATTATTAATAACTGTGCTATTCTATCTCCTGGTGAAATTACTGATATACTCCTTGGAGAACTGGCTATAATTTTTATTTCACCTTCATAACCGGGATCAATTACCCCAGGACTTATCATAAGTCCTTTTAGAGTAGAAGAAGTGCATCCTACTGTTCCTTTGGGAAGAGGTCCTTTTACCCCTGTGGGAATGATTTGAACTCCCATCTCTGGAGTTAGTACTGTTCTGGCGGAGGTGCAGATGTCCAACACTGCGCTCCCTCTGGTTTGTCTACTGAGGGATCTAATGGATAATGTGTCCTGGGCACTACCCTGATGGTGTTGCTGGGTTCCTCCAGTGCCCTGTATATTTGTAGTTGTGGGCCCCAGAGCATTGGGCCCCCCTGTCCGTTTTTTGGCAATGGCGCCCAATGCCTTTCTCCACAATATCGTGGATAGACACCTGGTCCTTGTTCGTTTTTTGATAACAGAGTACCCTCTATGGTGGTTTGAGAAGGCATTCATTGGCTCAATGTCTCCCTCTACGGCATCGTGGGCAAATAACAAAGTATTCTACTCCTTTGATGCCTAGTTTTGTTAAAACCCCCCTCCTATGGGGCTATTTCTTTTAAGATGTCCTGTTTGCTCACAATTGTATCATGTTTTTGGCCTGGCATTTAAAGCCTGTTGTACTGCAGCTGCCAAGACTTGTCCTTGTTCATTAATGTCTCTACATAATTTAATATATGTGTTTAAATCTTCATGTCTCCATGGTCTAATGACCTCTCTGCAGTAACAACTCGCTTGCTCATAAGCCAGTTGTTTTATTGGCATTGCTTGTTCTGTATTCCCCAAAACTCTGGTATCTGTTTGAATAAGCCTATCTACAAATTCAGCATAAGATTCATTAGCTCCTTGTATTACCTTAGATAATTGACCTTGGAAATCTCCATGTCCTTGTAAAGTCTTCCATGCTCTAACCACATCTACAGCAATTTGTAAGTATATGGCAGGATCATATGCAATTTGTTGCTGATGATCCTCATAAGGTCCCTTTCCTAACAACATATCCAGATTTCTCTGAGGATAACCGGCTGCTGCATTTCACCTAGCCGCCTTCCTTCCAAAATTTATCATTGGTAACCTTCCAGAACAGGTATTGTCCTCCATTTAGCACAGCTTTACACATACTAGTCCAATCTGCTGGTGTCATGTTCAGGTTGGTAATGGATTCGACCATGCTTACAGTGAAGGGTGCTTGAGGACCATAGGTTGTTACAGCCTCTTTTAGCTGCTTCACTGTTTTGAAATCTAAAGCATGGTGAATTCGCTGCCCTCCTGCCTGCTCAAATACAGGGTATGCTAATATTTGAGGTCCTATCTCAGGATCCCATCTGTCAACTATGGGGTTTGGGGGCCTCTCAGCATATGGAGGTGGCGCTGTTGGTTGGATACTTACACCTTCTGGTGATAGGAAGGTGTTAGTAGCAGTCTCCTGTTGTAACTTTTCCCCTGATGGCTTTTTCTGCTCTAAACTTTCTTCCTGTGTCTGACTAGCTTGAGAGACCTTCTTTTTTACTTGAATCAATATGTCTTCTCCTTCCTCTACCATTGTCTGAACTAAAGGCTTTGGACTAAGCAAACAAGATACCAACGTCCACAATGGCAATCTGCCAACTGGCAGAGTTCCTGGGCTTTTCTTTTCTATTCTTTTTAAATCTTCACCATGATGGTTCCATTGTGATATATTTAACAATTCCTCCTTGAAAAGCCATGGGCTACATTTTTGTATTGTATCAACGTATGCCCCGACTGCTCTTGATTTTACTGGGATGCCTCCTTCCTCTAACAATTTACTTAACACTCTTTTGGTTCATTTTTTTACTAATTTCTGATCCCATATTTCTACTATAATACAACCCAACAAGATGACACCAAACAAAACCAAAACAGAATGAAACAAAAATGGAACAACAAAAAAATAATTATATCAGCCTTTCTATCCTCCTGAAATGTCCATCTGTCCTTTCTCCCTATCTGTTCCTCAGGCGCAAATAGTTTTTCCTCATATGTGAGCAGTTTTTCTTCTTTCTCACCCATCTCCAGGGACAGGCAACTTAAAACAAAAGTGAAACAAAATGAAAGAAGAATCTTAAAATGGCTACCCATCCTCTTGCCCTGCCCTCAGGGGCGAGCAGTTTACCTTATCACTTACCCTCAGTCATTCCCCGTGTGGGCCACCAAATGCCACAGTCTGGCTGGGCACAATTCACGAGCCACTTGTCAAGCAGAAATGAACTTTATTTTTAGAACACACACGCCAAACCACACAAACTCTTTAGAAAGTCCCTCAGAGCCCAGCTGCCACCACCGGCTTCCGGCAAGCCTCTCTATCCCCCAGTCTTCCTGCTCTTGAGGTGCATTGTCTGGGTCACGTGGGTGGAGCCAAAAGAGTCCCCCAATGAGCAGCTCCGTGGCCTGAAAGGGCGGGGAAACAGCCCAATGAGCATCACCGCAGAGGAGCCAATCAGCTGGCAGCTGGAAGTTTGCTGGGGCCACAGTGAGCCAATCAGCTGGAAGTTTGCTGGGACCGCTGTGAGCCAATCAGCTGGAAGTTTTCTGGGGCTGCTGTGAGCCAATCAGCTGGAAGTTTGCTGGGGCCACTTTGGCTGTGGCTCTCAACACCTCCCCATCACCAATAGTTACCGGAATAATTTGTTTTTTTCTAAGTTCATCATCTTTGGAGATTATTTATTTTCTGGATAGTCCAAAGATACCTGGGCAATAGCAATTTCCCCAGAGAGTGGTTTTTCATGAGTTTCTTTTATCCTCTCCAAAACTATTTACCAGTGTAGGGCCAATTGAAGATCAATTTCTTGAGCTGAGAACGATTATATTACAGAAAGGGCACATATTCTGGCTGCATATTTACATGTAGCTCACATTTGGGATTTTAGGTTCTTAAGGGAAATGTTTTTTCCATCCAGCATTATAAAAGAAGTAAGATTGTTTATTTCCTGATTCTAGTTGGGAAGAGTTTGAGTCCCTCCTTCTCTGAGCACTTAGCTCTATGAGAACTGCATCTCTCTGTTCCAGCTTAAACCCCTGCTTGCCCAGGACAATCGCAGCCGCAGCTGTCCTGGTTTGTGTCTGCAGATGCTTTTCCTCCACCTGCCCTCCTCAGCATGAAACCGAAGGCCTCGTCTTTAAACTTCTTTCTTTGGTACCTGGCTACTTATTTCTCTCTTTTTAACTATGAATTTTCTTTGTGATGGGGGAGGTGCTAAAGGGAAGGAGAATTATATTTACCCAAAAGTGTGGCAGTTGTTCCAGGAGTGTGGTGGGGAGAGGAGTATGGTGGGGAGGAAGATGGGATGGTTATATTATCCCAACTCACCATTGTGCTGGAACTGGAACCTTACTTATTGTTAATGTCTTATTTTGCCAACAAAATTGCATCTTGGAACAATTCCTTTATTAGTATTCATGACCACACAGTATCCCATTATGCACATTATTAGCTCATTAGATGCACCGAGGATTAAACTGTTACAGAGCTGGGGCCTTCCAAGAAACTGAGGCACTGCAAAGACCCTCTCTTCAAATTCTTGCAATCAAATCAGAAAGATTTCAGACCTGGCACTTAGAGTAACAGGTGTGAGTTTATTGAAGGGAGAGAAAAAGGGAAAGGGGACACTCTCAAGGGGAGTTTGGATCCTTTCAGAGAGGAGAGGGACAGTGACCCTCTCCTGCACTTGAGTTTTATTGGAGATCCCAGAGAAGATTCCAGAGAGTCCCACTAGGTCTGCCCCTTGACTTTTGACGGAGAGCAGGATGACATTAGACTTTGGAGTCCCCACTGTCATAACAACTCTAGGTCATCTTGACCCATGCTGACCAGTGGTTCTAATTGGATTCTTAAAGATAAATTCGTACAGATTTTATAGTTAACAGCATCTATCCTTGTCTCCCAGAGTTTCAGGATATGGTCACTAAAGTCTCCTGGGTTCCTCCATCAACATTATCTGGGGCCTGCATTTCTTCTGCAGGTAGCAAGTAGTTTACCGAAGAACGTGGCATAGCCTGTCCATTTAGGTCAGGCCGGGCTGCAGGTAAATGGCTTCTTGGAAAAGAAAGCACGTGGGGGTCAGCGCAGTGGGCCCATTGTATGGAATTATTCTCTTCACTTCATGTTCCCACCATCACATCTGCCTGTTTCGTAACAGAACTGTCACCTGATTGGACTGATCACAGCATTTTGTTATTATAAACAATGTTGGAATATGGATCATGTCATATATTGCCTGCCTGAAATACAGCAGAGAATTTTTGAGTTAAACAATATGTTTGTTGCAGTTTTAAGATTTTATAGATACTTTCACAAAAAAGAGAGATTTAACTTCCTTTTTTGACTGGGGGGGGGGAATGCCACCTACTTCTCTGCTGTGTGCCCCCCTTCCACTGAGAAACATCCTTTGGGGTCAACTCGGGCACCCTGAGGCCAGTGAGAGAATAAGAGCAGTGAGTTCCTGGAATGTGGCCAATCTGTTTGGAGCAGAAAGCCATTGTTTTATAACCAGAGGTGGCTTCTTCCAAACTTGGAAGCCCATCTCTAGCTTGCACCGGTCACACAGCTGCTGGCTGTCTCTGGGCCTTGTCCTCTGCCCTGGCTGGGGAACAGGTTTTCAGGGGTCACAGTGACCTTCCCAGAGGCAGACAATTTTCTCCTAAACTCAGCTCCAAAGATCAGCAGGATATTTAGTTCCATGCTATTTTTTTTTTCAAATGCAAATGAATCCCTCCATTGGGTGGAGGAAGAAGCTTCTGTGGCTGGCGGGCTTTCTCTCCCAGAAATGCTTTCCAAGAAGGAGGGAATAACAGGCTGCTCCTGCAGCTGTGGGACAGAGCCTCCGGCAAGTCGTGATTGTCATTTGAGTTTAAAGTGTTTGGGAAAGATTTGTTCAACCTTCTTTGCGCATTTCTGTCCTCTGTGAACACAGAGGGTAGAGCCAGGGAGACGTCCTCGGAGGAGTTAAGTGCATTTGTTCATTTGCACCCGTGTTCCCAGTCTGCTCCACGCCAACTGGCTGTGCGACCTTGTTGGGGGTGGAAAACTGTTACTCATTTCAGACTGTGGGAATTTACCAGGAGCTGAAGGTCTCAGGATGACCACAATTGAAACCTCATCTGCTTCCTGGCAGGTGTGGGACCTGGAGGATGATCTCCCCTTTGGTAGCCTATTGTCTCCCCACCTGTAGCTTGGGGAGGATCTTCCTGATAGGGTGTTGGGAAAGATTAAATGAGATAACATAGGGGTTGTGTTTACAAAGAACCTAAAGGATACTGAATACAGTGCATATCACATTTTCCTATTTGCTATTAATAATGGTAGCATTTGTCGTTGTTGTTGTGATGATGATGATGATGCTTATGGTATGTCTAGAATTGTGGCTAAGGTTCAAAATTGAGGAAAGAAAATGCTGAACATCACATATTCCAAGTTCACTAACCACTGTCAGTGGACAGCAGCACCCACCATGGAGGGTGTTATGGTTTGGGATGTGAGGTGTTCCCAAACTTCTTCTGCATTAGTGCAGGAATGTTCTGAGAAACTAATGTGACTCCATTTTTGAGAAACCAGCCTCTACCTCAGAGCAAAGCCTGTCCAAGGAAGGGGGCGTGATCCTTGTCCTTGGAAAAACCCATAGAGCACTCCTAAGCACATACCCACCCTGCTGAGCTGTTTGTCTGCAAATAACAGGAGAGGTCTGAGGCCAGGTGTCCCTGACTCAGTTAGGCTACATAAGGACCCACAGCAACACCCCTAGCAACCTCCAATCAGCATGAGACAGGGAAAATACCTGGAATGCCAGATGACCCCCAAGTGGTTTATGGTGGTTGATAACATGTTGGGAAACCATGTAGTTTAGCATGTACACCCCTCGTGGCCTAAACCAATCACTTCAAAGGAATCCCCATCTTGCTCCCGCCATTGAATGTGCTAATCAATGTTAAGAGTTGTTGTTTGACTTTCCCGCGGTATGGAATGGTTTGCTGTGTGATGTTGTGACGCACCGCGTATCCCCCCAAATATATGAAATCTCACTGAACAAAGGACAGGGACTCACTCCCTGGGACCGATGCGACGGGAATGGTTGTGAGTCCAGGCTCGAGCTTGCAATAAAGACTCTTGTGTGCTTGCATGGGATTTGGCTCCTGGAGATCTATTGGGGTCCCACGGATCTGGCATAACAGTTCACGATTGGATTATGAGAGGTGGGACCTAATTAGTCCATCCTGATTGGCGGCATTGGGTGGTAACTATGAACAGGTGGGCGTGGCTGGAGCGGGCAGGCCTCTGGGGGAGTGCCAGGAGGGTTCTTCTTGTCTGTGGCCCCTCTTCCTTCCCTCTCTCTGCCTCCTGGGTGCTGTGAATGGAGCAGAGATCCTATGCCAGTCTTTCTGCCATGATGTCCCGCCTTACCTTGGGTCCAGGGTGACAGACTCAGCCAACCGTAGGCTAAACCTTGGAACCAGAGAGCCAAAATACACTTTCCCTCCTCTGAGTTGTTCCTGAAGAAAAGGCGAAAAGGCACCTGTTTAGACACTGTCCCTGATTCACACCCTCCTGAGGCCACAGCAGTTCAGTAATAGAGAAGCTGCATTGGGAGGCAGCAGCTCAGGAGGAGAGGGTCTTTCCGCCATTGTCCACTTTCCCCCTCCACCCAAGCCAAGAAAAGAAAGGAGAAAGTCGATAGAGAATTACTCAATATGCCCAGGGCTTGTACCAACCCTGCTGGGAATTCCATCACGCTACTGCATCCGCAGAATGTCTACCTATTGATGTGGCCACATCCATGTTCATAGCAGCTCGATTCACAATAGCCAAGCTATGGAACCAGCCTAGGTGCCCTTCAATAGATGAATGGATTTAGAAAACGTGGTGTATATACACTATGGAATATACTCAGCTATAAAGAAGAACGAAATTATGGCATTAGTTGGTAAATAGACGGAACTGGAGACTATCATGCTAAGTGAAATAAGCCACACACACCCTCAAAAAACAGTCGAATGTTCTCTCTGATAGGTGGCTGCTAAAATCCATAACAAGGGAGGGTACAGAGGGAAAGTAAAGAAGTTCATTGGATTAGAAAAACAGGATTGAAGGTAAGGGAGGGGGGATAGGAATGGGAAAGACAGTGGAAGAATCAGACATAACTTTCCCATGCTCATATATGAATAATGACCAGTGTAAGTCCACATCGTTTTCAACCATAAGAATTGGATTAAAATTGGCATGGGTTGCACCGCACATATGTCTAATATGTCAAAACACACCCCCAAGTGTCATGTATATTTAAAAACAACAAATAAAAAAAATATTTACTACTGAAAAAAAATGTAAAAGACAGGCAGAATGGCAAAGACTTACTAGAACCCAACATGCACCAGAATCTTGCTAAACTGGATTATATTAAACTGAGAAATTTCAGTTTTCTGAAAAGAATAATGGAGGTGGTGAAAATGTGTATATATATATATATATATATATATATATATATATATATATAAAATATATATTATATATATACATATATAATCTATATATAAAATATTACACATATATGTATATATAACACAAAAACTTATATTCTGAATATATATAACAAAATGAAATAGAATGTGTACATATATATATATGTATATATATATATATAGTACATGTACACACACAAACACACACACACATATAATGTCCTTATCTTCAATAGGGTAGCAGACAACCAATAGGAAAAAAATGAGCAAAAGATGTGAACATACTTGAAGTGACTTCAAAATGAAGATATCTGACTATTCCAATGAGCATAAGGAGGCCTGGTCTCTGTATTCATCAGGGAAATGCAAATTAAATAAGATAATGAAATAAATGAGATAATCGTATACAACCACTAGAATGACTTAATTAAAGGCTCTGATAATGCTAAATTTTAGCATGGAGTTAGAGCGCTTGGTACTTGTGTACATTGATGGTGGGAGATTAAATTGATACAGCCAAATTGGAGAATCATTAAGCAGTAAGCACTAAAACAGAATAGATGCAGAACTCGTGGTCTTGCAGTTTTCCTCTTAGCTGTGTCCCCGACAGCAATGGGTACATATGAGCACCAAATGACTGACGTGTGCATGAACTCTTACAGCAGCATTTTTTATGATGCCTTCAAACTGGAAATGCAAACGTCCAAGCACAGGAGAATGATTTGATACGTTGTGGCATAGGAGAATGGAGAAGTACAAAACCATGACAATGAACCAAATACCGCTACACACTCTGTGAGTTTGACTGGACAATCTAAGCATTTATATTTAAGGTAACAAATCTCAACGGCTGTTTATTAGTTTGTGAATGTTCTGTAAATTCTTTATTTCTTTCTCCTCCCTCTCTGTGTTCCTCTATGATTCGGTGGTTTTCTGTAGTGACATGCTTTTGATTTCTCCCTCTTCATCTTTTGTTTCTCTCCCACGGGCTTTTCTTTTTAGTTACCACCAGGCTTAAATAAAACATCTTATAGTAACAGGCTGTTTTTAAACTGATAACAAGTTAACTTTTGATTGCATACTAAACCTCTACCCTTTCTATGCCATCTCTCCAACATTTTGTTTTCTATGTCACAATTTACCTTTGATTTTGTGTATATCTTAAAAAAATGATTGTAGCTATAGTTATTTTTAATAGTTTGTATTTTAACTTTTATAATAAAAATGTGTGATTCACACACCACTCTTACAGTATTAGACTATTCTGAATTTGAGTGTGATGTTATTTATTAACATCCTTTGTTTCAGTTTCAAGAATCATCTTAAATATTTATTGTACGGCAGGTCTAGTGGTGATAACTCCCTCAGCTTCTGTTTGCCCGGGGAAGTAGTTATCTCTCCTTTGTTTGTAAAAGACAACTTTGCTGGGTAAAGTATTCTTTGTTAGCAGGATTTTTTTTTTTTTAAAAAAAAAGCACTTTGTATATATCATCCCACTTTATGGACAGCAAAATTTCTGCTGAGAAATTTACTGATGGTCTCTATGGGATTCCCATGTATGTAAGAATCTTCTTTTGTTTTGCTCTTTACAAGATTTTCTCTCTCTTCAATTTTTGACAATTTGATTATGACATGTCTTGATGTAGTCTTCTCTGGGTTGAATCTTATCAGAGACCATTGAACTTTCTGTATCTGGACGTTTCTGTCTTTTGCCTGATTTTAGAAGTTTTCAGCCATTATTTTTTTTATATAAGTTTCTCACATTCTTTTACTTTAAGATTTCCAAAATATAAATTTAGTTTTCTTGAAGGTGTCCCATAGATCTTGATTTCTTCTCACTTTTTACTTTTTCTTCCTTCCTGATTATATATTTTCAAATGACCTGTCTTTGAGTTCCGATTATTTCTTTGCCTTGATCAATTCTGTTTTCGTCTTTTATTGCATCTTTCAACTACATCATTTGTTTGGTGGCTTCTTGTTATTTCATTTTCTCTTTGAGACATCTATTTTTGCTGTTTCGCTGTCTTCCTGATTTTGTGGAATTGTTTCTCTGTGTTCTTTTGCCGTTCAAAATAATTATTTTGAGTTATTTGTCAGGCAAACCATAGATCTCCATTTCTTAGGGACCAATTACTGGGAAATCATGGTGTTCCTTTGGTAGTGTTATGTCTCTTTTGTTTCCATGTTTCTCGTTGCTTTACTTTGATGTATGTGCATTTAATGGAAGAGTCACCCTTTCTAGACTTTATGAACTAGCTTTAATGGGGAAAGGCCTTCTGTTATAGGTGGGCAGAAAGTGATATCATGGTGATGTGCAGTATTTCTGGCTGAGGGCATAGCAATGCAATCTCTGCAGCTGCATTAGCTGAGGTTGGCACTGGCAAGCATGGCAGGGGTCCTTCGTGGCCAAGATTGTGGGTGTCTGGAGGTGGTGGGGACTGTTGGGACCTCTGGTGGCAAAGGATATTGGCATCCTCCTGATCTCATTTCTCCTGCTGAGGGCAATATGGCAAATGGATCTCTCTTGGCATTGGGTCCAGGTTACCAATACACTCATAATATTGGCCCTGGGATCTGAATACAGCACCCATGGAGTGGAACACGGGCACATGCATGGGGAAACAGAGCTCCAGGATCCAGGGTGGAAGTGATACCCTCCTACCACACCAGTAACAGTGTGTAAGGTATGGGTATTTGTGGAGCATCCGGGGAGCCATGGTCCACAGAACCAGGTCTGAAGGCCCACAGAGAGCTCCAGAGTCTGGGATGTGTCAGTTATTAATGGTAGTGAGGTTGCTTTCCAGACCATGGATATGTGCAGAGAGATTGATGCCCTGGGCCTGGAGTGTGGCTCCAGGATCTCAGGTACGGGCAGGTGTGTTGCACCTGCAGAGCTGGGATCTGGAATATGATGTTTTCAGCAGAACTGCAGCTCTGGGATCTTGGACCCACACAAAGCTGGAGAGTTGGTGGCCCAAGTTGTGGGGTGGCACACAGTGGCTCCTTCTTAGTGGGGCGATGCTGCAGTGTCTCCCCTTCCAGGGGATCTTCTGGCTATCTCAGTGGTGAAGGTGACCTCTGCAGAGCGAGAGGAACTGCAGTGCTGTATAGCCTCCTGTTAGTACTAATTGCTCCTGCCCTTCTTCCTTGCTCCTAACTCTTTCCAGTCACTTCAAATTGGCTAATCTTTCCAGTAATCCTTTCTCTGTGTAATTGTCCTCCTTTTGATTTATTTGTTTATTTGAATTAATTCATTGTTTTGCTCCAATGTATTGTTGCAGTTCTTCACTGGACCTTTGGTTTCTGCCAAAGCTCTTTGCATCCTGAGTAGTCATCCATTGGTTGGTTTCTGTGGGGGATGGAGGCAGTGGTACCATCTTGCTGAAATCACTCCCAGCTCCTCCATTCAAAAATATTTATGGTGCAAATACTATGTGCCAGGAATTGCTCCAAACTCTGAAGTTACAGCAACAAATAAAAGACTCCCTTGTTTCATGGATGTTATACTTGAGCGGAAATTTTAGGGGGTTTGACGCTGTTTTTTATAGTTTCCAGCTACGCGAGTCTTATCTTTTTAAAACCATCATTTGATCCTCTCTTGGTCTTGCTTCATGAAAATTAAATGACACAACCTTGTGTGCAAGTTCCAGGCTCCTAGTAAACACTCAATTAATATTAGCAGTTGCCATTTATTATCTCATGGCACATAGTGTGGAACGTCTTTTTTCAATTTATTGCTGTGAGGTTCCTGTGGAGGCTGTCAGCTGAGGAAGAAGATGAGGCTTGAAGAGAGCTGAACTATTGCTCCAGCCCCTGCGTCACCACCCCACTCCTCTGCATCAGGACTGCCCCCACCTATGAGCAATGGAGGAGCCAAGCAGTTCCTCACGGTTTTTGGAATTCTAAGATCTGGGAGTGTCTGACTGCAAGGTGTGGGAGAAATGCTGCACCGAGAGCCCAGGAACTGAGGCAGAAATCTGAGCCGCTTCCCTAATTCCACCTAAGGCTTTGACGACTCAGTGCCCTCTCTGAACCCCTGTTCTCTTCTATAGTAACTGAAAGGTAGAATGTGGTACCCGGTGCCCCTAGTTCTAGTCTTCTGTGGACTGAGGTCAGGGTCAAGGTCAGCAACTTGACAAAGGACTTTGGGAACACTGGACCCGGGTGCTGATGCTCAGTGACTGGAGGTTAACCATAATGATGATGATAGTGACTGTCTGCTGAGCATCTACTATGTTCGAACCACTGGGCCACGTCCTTTACCTGTACTACCTAACTGAATCCTCAGAATGGTTTTCGTTGTTTTCTATTTTATAGATGAAATGATGAACACATTTCCCCAGCTCAAGAGAGTGAGATGGAGTGAAGCAGGGATTGGAACTCAGGACGTCTGACTCCGGGGGCCCTCCCGCCTTGGGGCTGTCACCAACACTCCATGACCCCAGTCTGAGGGGCAGTGTCCCACAGAATCATGATAACACATAAAGCATTTAAAAGTCACGTTCATCTGATCAACAGCTCTTAACGTTGGGCTTCTTGCTTTGATTGGGGAGAGGGAAAAACTGAGGCTTGGCACAGTGCAGTGGGTTTGCAGACATCCGTGCACGCGAGGGTCAGCAGCAGAGTTGCTGCACCCAGGGCTTCCGATTCCGAGTTCGGGGATTTCTCTGAAGCCTAGCAACTAACTCTGTGAAAGGGGAACTAATCAGCTCCCTGCGGCTGCATCACACGTGAGAACGTGAGGAGGTGACTCGGAAGGTGTAAAGTGCCCTGCAAACACGAGTCCCCCCCCCCCCCGACTTTAAGCTCAAGAGCAGGTCCCCATCCTCCTGGTACGTGTGTCTGTCCGTAGCTGTAGCGCCTTCCTGCCCGCTCCTTAATGAGCTCACCGTGGTGCTGCAGATGGGAAATGACGCCGCGGGCCGTCCTCTTTCCCCCTGGCCTTTCCGCTGCCTGAGGCTGACACCCCGCAGTCCCTGTGGCCGGCAAACTGACAAGTTAATTCTGCAGCAGGCCAGGCCAGCACAGGCTGGCAGTTCTGTGGTGAGAGGGGCTCTGATTGCTGCCGCAGGAAGGAGACGGCCAGAAAGGAAGAGCGGGTTATCAGAGAGAAACTGCATGAGGCAGGGGGCCCGGTGACATTCCCTGGAGAATTGTGCCGTCCACCTGGCACGACTTGGGGAGCAGGAGACGGGGCAGATCAGCAGCGGGCGGGGGGCTCCTTTGTTCTACGGAGAACTCAGGATTGCACTGGAGACTGATGTTGGCACATGATAAGTTATTTCCTCCCTGCCTGCCTGCCTGCCTGCCTTTCATTTTACAGAAGCCCGCAGCCCGCGGGGATTGGCAGCAACTGATGGCTCTGTAGCTTTGCTCTGTAGCTTGGTCTGCTCTGGTGTTTCAGCCAGCCCCCCACCTCCATCCCTGTGCCGCACATATCTGATGGCCAGGAAAGTAGAGCTGGGACATACCATTCTCCTTGGTGACAGTGTCCCGAGGAAACAGTTCCGTTCACCAAAGCTCTCAGGCAGAGAAGCCCCAGAGCTTCTCTTTCCTTCTCTTTCCTCCTGTCTTGCTCCAGTTCTGTCCTATTTTTTGCCCTGATTTTGACCTGGCTCCGTTTCTTTAGGCTGGCTTGGTTGACGTTGGTCTGCCTGGGTTGCTAACCACACAACCATGTCACAGGTTTGCTTTGAACTTGCCTATTCAGTTCTGTTCTCGGCCAGCTCCTCTGATAACTCAACTCGGTCTGTCGTCACCCCTTGTCACTGTGACCATGACACACTGCTTTTGACAGACATCTGGCTAGGCCTGTCCTCCCAGGGCCCTATTTGACCTTGTGCTCTTCTGTAGGCTTCTATGAGAACAGGTAAGAGGGCAACTGATCTCACCCAGGAACTCGCTCCAGGCCACAAAGAAGAGAACGAATGGTATTGAATAAGAACGGTGGCTGGGAAGCCGGGCAGATTTGGAAGAGTTTTTCCAGAATTGGATTTGGGGTAATACTACTGTATTAGTCAGGGTTCTTTAGAGAAACAAAACCAGTAAGATAGATAGTCTTCTCCTGGTGTCCATGGGAAGATTGGTTCCAGGATTCCCCACAGATACTGAAATCCCCAGATGCTCAGTCGCTTCTCTAAAACGACATAGATAATATTTGTATATAACCTAAGACATCCTTATGTATCCTTCAAATCATTACGTGTAATACCTAGTACCATGGAAATACTGTGTAAATAGTCGTTAAACTGTGGTGATCGGGAAATAATGACCAGCAGCTATCTCTACATGTTCAGTACGGATGCATTTTTTTTTCCTCTTCCAAGTATTTCTGATTCATGGTTGATTAAATCCACAGTGTGGAACCCCAGGATACAGAGGCCAACTATGCGGATCCATCTATCACCTATTCACCTACTTATTATAAGTGCACATACGTGTCCATGTCTATATAGGTAAAGAGACAGGGGCGGTTTCTTTTTGGCATTGTGCCACCTGGTCACAGATACTGAGAAGCCCCATGATCTGCCATCAGTAGGCTGAAGACCCAGGAAACTTGTTGCTATAATTCAGTCTGAATGCAAAGGCCTGAGAACCAGGTGGCTGCTCTCCTACACCTGGGTGCACAGAAGGTGAGGCAGATGTCCCAGCTTAAGTAGTAAGACAGGAAAAATGGGCCAGTTCCTCCTCCTCCCTTGGGTTGTACTCAGGCCTTGGAGGGATTTTGTCACACCCACCCACAGGGGAGGCCAGTGTGGTACAGAGTTCACTGATTCAGAGCTGATCTCATCGGAAACTCCCTCTGACACACTGAGAAACACCGTATACTCTGGACACCCCATGGCCCATCAATTTCCAAATAAAATCAAGCACCCCGTACCAACACCACTATTGCTCCTACTAATGCTTCCTACAATAACATCCCCAACCATCAAGTCTGCGGAGTACTTATCTCCTAGGCCAAGGGCATTGTGTCCTAAGACTGATAAAGAACCTGAGACACAAGGAGGCTAAGTAATTATCCCAAGGTCAAAGGGTAGTCAGCCTTCCAAACAGAGTGCAGAGAAGATTGGGCCATGAGGAAGGACTTCCTCATTGTTTGGGCCCCTAGTGGGAGGATAGCAGTAGGGACTTCTTAGAAAATCAGGAAGAAGCTCTGCTGAGTCAAGGGATGGGAATCTGACTCACACTGGCTTGCTGAGGCCCTAGCTAGAGTCAGAAGTATGGCAGCTATCCGAGTTGGCTCAGGCAGCGGCCTGGGGCTGCTTCTCCACCCACCCCCAGCTCTCCGGGTTCTAGTTGCTTTGTTCTCTGCCTTGACCTAAGGCCGACTGCTCACATTGGTCAATCAGGTGCTTTGCATCAAGCTCCTGTTGTGATGGGCATTTGAGTTTGCGACCCCTGTGTTGGAGGATCTCAGTCATCCTTCCAGCTCTGGCCGGGTAAATATCTACCCAAGACGGGGGATCTGTGCCAGAGAGCCCTACCCCCTAGCCATCCCTGCAGCTGTGACCTGGAGGTGACTTCGGTCCATCCCCTCCTCCCGTGGGTGGGTGGGTGGCTGGGGGAAGAGGAACAGTCCTGGTGTGAGGGAGGAGTGGGGTGGAGGCCACTCTCTCTGCAGTCCCTCGCCCTGTCTTTGACAGGTGCTCCCGGGACATGCAGCGGGGGTTTTAGCCTGCTCTGTTTCTTAGGGATTGAGGAAAAGAACAGACGGAAGGAGGTGCCCTCAGAGTCTCCCGTGAGCCATGGGGCTCAGCCTGAACCGCTCCTGGCACACCCTGAGCACATCGAGGTCCCCACCTCAGGTCCAGCCACGGGCTCCCTCTGACCACCAGGCCAGCTCAGACCCCAGGGAACAGAGCCCTCCAGATCTCTGTCCCAGCAAGAACAGCACGAGAAGCCCCGGCTGGGGCAGGACATGCTCTCAGATTGGAATGTTTCAAAGGCTGGGGCTTCTTATTTATTCATTTTCTTCTTTTTTAAATAGACCTTCTGCTTCTGAACGTTGTTGGCTTTGAACCCATGGCCCGGGTTTGTCCCCCGCCCCCTCCCATGACTTTGGCCTTTTAGTTCACTTGACTGTGAAACTTTAAGTTCATCCTTGATGTCTAAATTCCAATCCTCAGATACTGTCATGACTCGTGGGCACACAGGGGCCAGTAATGACAACAGCCTCGTCCACCGAGGGCCTCCTCCCCGACTCAAGTTCCACAGACTTGGGTCTAAGGACACTGCAGTGTCGGTGACCACTCTTTCCATCTGCCTCCGAGAACACAGACGCTCAGAACAGACAAGTAACTTTCTCAAGTCCTCTCTGCTGGTGAAGCAAGAGTGTTAGGGCCTCGGTGAACTTCTACCTGACTCCAACACCTTTGTCTTTTGATAACACCCCATTACATCCTTTATTAGCGTAGAGCGACTGAGAGCAGAGAGCTAGTTGGAAGCCTGTATTCAGGGAGGCATAAGCACTTGTACACGTGGCCCCCAGCTTCATTCCCCAGCTTTACTTTCAGCTCGGGCCTCTTTCCATCAGATTCCTCCTGTGCGAGTTAGCTTTACATTACTGTAACAAATACCTGATAGAAATCCACTTACAAAGAGGAAAGGTTTACCGTGGCTCACAGCTTTAAAGCTTGAAGACTCTGACCAATTGGCCTCATTGCTTTGGGCCCATGGTGTTACATGGTGGTGAAAGTGTGTGCCAGAGAAAAACTCTTCGACTGATTGCTGGCATGTGAGAGAAAGGGATCAAGCCTGGGGTACCACAATCTCCTTCAAGGGAATGCCCCCTAATGACCCAAATCCTCCCACTAAGTCCCACCTCTTAAAATTTCCAATACCTCCCCACAGGGCCATGGCTGGGCGCCAAGCCATTAACACCCAGGCCCTGGGGAAAACGCATCTGAACCGTAGCACCTCTGGTAGCAGAGGGCCAGGCCCCCAACGGCCATAGCTTCCATCTTAACAGTTGGACCCAAGCTAGACAAACCTCCCTTTTCCTCCATCCCTTTAACACAACGGAGACAGCCTGGTATTTTCAGAAAGATTTTTACTAAACACAAGGGAAGCTGAAAGGCAATAATTGCAGCAAATACAGGCAGTATAAAAATAGCCGGCTTCCCAAATACACATTTTTGGCTCTAGGATCCACAGTGGAAACAGCAGAAAGCTTTTCTGTTGCCCAAACCTAATGTGAAGGAAGCTGCCCACTCCCCCTCCCCACGAAAAAAAAAAAAAAAAGGCTTTTAAAGTCGGCTTTAGTGGCGCTCAGCCCTGTCCGTACTTCTGGTTGTGGCTGAGAGTCAAAAATCTGAGCTGGAGGAGGAGGAGTGAGCCGGGGAGAGCATGGCTGCAGGATCCGAGTTCCCTGGACTTGCTGCCCGTAAGCTGGTGCCTCCTCCTCTCCCGACACATCTGTAGGGGTGTCCCTGAGATAAGGGAACTCATCTTTATTTGAACCCAGCATCTGTCTTCTCTCCAAACTCTTCCCTCCTCCTCCTCCAGTGCATGGCGCCGGCATCCACCCAGTTCGACAACAAAGATTCCAGGAGGTAAATCGTACCAGACCCTTTCCAGGTCCAGGTGGCCACTCCGTCCTGCGGGGGCGTTTTTGTTTTCAGAATCTCCTTACTCCTTCCATCACCTCCAGTCCTACCCACGTTCCAGTCGCCTTTACCTCTCTCCTGCACCATTGTCTCGGCTCCCTGTAGTTTTGCTTCCTTCCGTTCTACCTCCTCTAATCTTTTCTCCACGCCAGGGGTAAAACTTTTCAAGCATAAATGCAAGGATGCTATTTTTCCTGCCTAAATCCCTCTAAGACTTCTCCATTATCCTCGAAACAAAGAACCAACTGTTGGCAGTTTTGTTTTCTGTGACCAAAAGACCCCAAACAAGAAAATCTTAGAGGAAGAAAAGTTTATTTTAGCTCATGGTTTCAGATGTTCATTCGCAGTCACGGGACTCCATAGCTCTGGGATTGAGGTGGGGCAGAGCATCCTGGCAGAAGGGTGTGGCACACGGAAGCAGCTCAGGACAAGCAGGAAGCAGAGAGCTGGCTTTGCTCACCAGGGATAATGTAGAAGCCCCATAGGAACACCCCAGTGACCTGTTTCTCCAGCCTACACCCTACCTGCCTTACAGTCACCACCCAATTAATCCCTTCAAGTGGATTAATCCACAGTTCAGTTATAGCTCTCTTAATGTCATCCTTTCACCTCTGGACATTCTGACACTGTCTCCCGTTTGAGCTTTTGGGGGACGCCACCACACATAGCACCAACCATAGTCCAAACATGCTTATTCCTCTAGACTCGTGTCATTAGACCCCCCTGTCCCTTTTATGCTTGGTAACTTGTACCTTGTCCCCACTCTTGTCCTTCTGAGCCATGTGCATATCCTCAAAGGGTCTACTCTGACATCTGGGTCTCCATCAGAGCTCTTCTTGTAAATGGAATACCTCCTTCCAAGCCTTCTCTGGTCTCTCTAGATGTCTTAGCTGCCACCTGCTCTATAATGCTTTCTGTATCTCATAAACTGGGATCAAATGCCTCAGGTATGGGTCCTGACTTAATACCTCCCGCTTATGACACTTCCTAGGCGTTGTGAATTTCTGCCCAAGCGCGCGGATCCTGGGGGAGAAGCCACCCTGACATCTTATTCATGATTATCAGGCTGTTTGCTATCAGTGCCCGTCGCGGCGCAGGCAACGTTCAATCCGCAGGTGAGAAACGGGTGGGTCGATGGTCATGTGAACAAGCATGGGGAGGTGACAGCCTTGGGGGGTAGGAGGGGGAATGACTTGACCAAGCCTTGGCACAGAGGACAAGACGGACTGCTGGGACCAACGGACATTTCCAGAACATCTCCTCCGCATTCTTCTGGGTGGGTGCCGGGCAAGATGGACCCGAGGGCCAGGCTTTTGGCCAATCAGCGGGACCTGACCTTGGACTAGGCTCCTTTCAGCTCACCTTTTAGGAGGCTTCATTCAACACTTCAAGGGTGCGGGTTCCTGAGGGTCTTGCCTGGCCCCCGTTTACAGAAGCAGAATTAAATTTTAAAAGAAAAAGTGGGGCCTCCTCCTTTCTTCTCTCTTCGCCCTTTCTCCTTTCCTCCCGAGATGAGCCCCACGCCATTTGAGTGCCCCCTCCCCCGTTCTTCTTCCTCTTCTGATTCATTTGTGACGCTCTGGGTCTCACTTGTTGCAGTATTTAAGAAGGTGTTGGAGGGACCAGGGCCCACACATTTCTGAAGGTGGGAGGAGGTGATTGATTACCCAGGATCCTCTCTGACCGACACACCCCTCGTGGAGCGCCCAGCAGAGGAGGGTGGGCAAGGGCAGCCAGGGGAGTGCTGGGAAGGGATCAGTGTGGATTCCTCCCAGACACCGCCCTGTGAGGTCTCTCGGTCAATAAGAGATTAGACCAGGAGCAGGTTTAGAGATGGCCTCTCCCCACTGCCCACCAATCCCCTCCTCTCTCCATTCCCACACTAGGCCCTCACGGGGCCCTGGGCGGTGCTGGAGATGCACACAGAGCCCCTGCCAAGGCCGTTTCCTCTCCTGAACGTCTCGGGAAGGCCCTGAGCAGAGACTTCTGGTTGTTTCCCCAGCCAACGGGATGCTGCGGTGTGTGTGTGTGTGTGTGTGTGTAAACATCACAGCTGCCAGGTGGTCTGTGGGGTTGGTGGAGGGAAGGCCAGGGAGCGGGGGTGTAGATACAAGATGGGGAGAGAGGAAATAAGACAGCAGGGGAGGCGCTTATCAGCAGCTTATCACTGCTGGGTTCTGCAGAGGCTCCAAGGGCCACGAGGACCCCCGCCTCTGAGTGTTCTTGCTTTGTGTGGTCCCCTCCCCTTCAGTGTGAAGGGGAACTGTCTCGCTGCTTGCTTTTAACCAATGGGCATGTCACAGGCAATGGGACATCACTCTGTGACCATTATTCCACCTAAGACTCATTTTGCTCAAGTCTCAAGTCTCCTCTTGCTCAGGTCTCCTCTCTGTCTCTCTTTCTCTGTCTCTCTCTTTTTCTGTCCTGCGGGTTGAACTCAGGGCCTGGTACACGCTAGGCAAGCTACAGAGCTTTCTTATTTTATATTGTAACAGGGTCTTGCTAATAGGCCCAGGCTGACCTCAAACTTGTGATCCTCCAGCCTCAGCCTCCAAGTAACTAGGAATTACAGGTGCGCACCATGCGCCTGACTCGAGGCCAATCTCTCTTTCTCCCTTGTTCACACTCACTCTGTCTGTGGCCAGCTTTGAAGAGGCAGGTACCACGAATCCTACAACTGCAAGAAATGAAGTGTTGTCAACCAGAACATGACGTTGAAAGAGAACCTTGACCTCACATGAGAGCCCAGCTCTGCCCAGCGTGTTGAATGCAGCCTCGTGAGACCCTGAGCAAAGGACCCTACACCATGCCTGATGGACAGAGACTGAGACAAGAAGCGTGTGTTGTTTTGAATTACAGTAGATGGGGTAGAGAGAGAAGAGGGGAGGGGAGGGGAGGGGGACAGTAGAGCATAGGAAAGGCAGCAGAATAACCAGACACTAGTATGGCAATATGTAAAACAGTGGATGTGTAACCAATGTGATTCTGCAATCTGTATATGGGGTAAAAATGGGAGTTCATAACCCACTTGAATCAAAGTGTGAAATATGATATGTCAAGAGCTATGTAATGTTTTGAACAACCAACAATAAATTTTTTTTTAAAAAAAGCTACTAAGTGTGACACTTTTCTGCAGTGATAGAAACTGACAATGTGAAACTAATCCCAGAGACCACTTTCCTTCTTGCTTTGAACACCAGAGACTGGATTCTTTATCTTCTTCCATTCCCAAAATGGTTTGTTTGTTTGTTTGTTTTGTGGTGCTAGGGATTGAACCCAGGGCATCCTGCGTGCTACGCAAGTGCTTTACCACTGAGCTACATCCTCAGCCCTTTAAAAAAATTTTATTTAAACAGAGTCTCACCAAGTTGCCAAGGCTGGCCTCAAACTCATGATCCTCCTGTCTCAGCCTCCCAAGTAGCTGGGATAGCTTAAAAAGGGCATGAAATCTGTACATACAGATATGAACTTAACTGCCCAAGGCTCAGGGTGCTGCTATCCAAGGAAAGGCACCCATACTCAAGGGCACCTTCCCAGCTAAGCTCCCATAGAATTTATGAGTCTTTTCTGACCAGTTTAGATCACTATTTCTTGAATTATGTCTTTCTTTTTTTTTTTTTTTAAGAGGAGCGCACTTTTAATTTTCCTTTTCCCCTTTAAACAATTATTTTCTTGACAGGCTTTTAAGATCTGCTATTCAGGCTCCATAGCTGCGGCTGGGGAGGAGGGGGCCGCTCTCATTGTCAACTTCCAATCTCCTTTCTCACAGCACAGCTCCTCTAGGCCATGGTGGCCTGCCCCAGGCTGGTGGCTCCCAACTCACTCAGAACATTCCTAATTAAAAGGCAGCAGCAGGGACCAGAGTCCCCTGGAAGCTGGAAGCAGCTTCCGAGAGGAGACAAGTCTGAGCTTTGGTTCTGGATGCAGCTTTGGCTCCTTAATTTGGGGGTGGGGGGGCGCGGGCTTCAGACAGAATCACAAGGAATTCTCCCGCCGGCGGGCAGTTCCCTGGCGGTGAGCGAGGGATTTAGCCTCTCTTGGCCTCCTTCCTTTTACATGTAAGATCATTGTGAAAATCCAATGAGGTGCTGTGGAAGCTCCAGCTCCTTCGCTGCCAGAGGGTGGTGGTTTCCCTCCTTGGTGGGCACGGAGGGGCATCTGAGCCAGGAGGACGCCTGGTCAATGACACCTCCCCAACTTCCCTGCCGTCTGGCTTCTGGTTCAGTTTTGCCAACAAGCACACACCGTCCGAGGAGGAGGAAAGCCTTGGGTTTGCTTCTGTTTCTGCTTCTGGCTGTCTCTGGAAAGGGCTGCCGCCCGTTCTCAGAGCCTCAGCAGGATCCTCCTGGCTGGTTCCAGCACTGAGGGGGCCCTCCTCCCTCCAGGGCCGTTCCAGGGTGGGAGCCAGCCGTGTGGAGCACAGCCACCTGGGCTCAGTGGGCACCATCTCTTCCTTTTGCTCCCTGAGCCCCGCAGGTGGTGGGGCCTCCAGCAGTTCCTCGTCTCCATCCTATTAAGACACCTTTTTGCTTTCTCAACCTCAGCAACATGTGGGCAACTAGTTCTTGTATTGCAGCTTTGCTTTAAAAAAGATCTAGTATGAGTTCTGTTTTCTGTTGGAGTCTGTAAACAAGTCTGGATGGCGCCTGGCATTTTGCAGAGGGAGTGGTTTGAGAAGTGACGCCAGCGAGCCATTAGGTGTGGAGATTCCTCATTGGTTGACTGCTGTATCTAGTTTATGTTAATTAAAATAAGCTGAGTGGAATGTATAAATACCGCTCCTGTCCTACAATAAACGGCTCCCACTCCAGCTGTATCAATGTACACAAGTTGTTCGTCACCCCCCCCCCCCGCCCCCGCCCCCAGGTTATTTTGCTGCAGCTGGACTGCGGCAGTTTTCCTGCGTAGAAACTGATGTTTGAAGTCTGCTCCTCCCATGGGGTGGGAGATTGCAAGTAATTTGGAATCAGAGCCAAATTACTGCTTTCTAATGACTCCTCCCATCAATACATCAGCATGGGCATTAAGCCACTTCAAACTCACTTTCTCAAGGCTACACAGTGGAGTAAAGGCATCTCCCTTTCCTCCTCCCCAAGTTACCTTTGGGTATACACAAAGACCCCTGTAAGCCGGTTGCCTCATCCACTTATCTCGGTGTTAGAACTTTAAGAATCATGTGATTGCCAGGTGTGGTGGTGCACGCCTGTAATCCCAGCGGTTTGGGAGGCTGAGGCAGGAGGATCGTGAGTTCAAAGCCAGCCTCACAAAAAGTGAGGTGCTAAGCAACTCAGTGAGACCCTGTCTCTAAATAAAATACGAAATAGGGCTGAAGACATATCTCAGTGGTGGAGTTCCCTGAGTTCCATCCCTGCCACCAAAAATAAATAAATAAATAAAATAAAATCATGTAATTGCTGCTTGAATTCTCTGTGATCGTTTACCCTTCTCCTACCCGACCTCGACCTCGGCATCTCTCTGCTCCTCTTTCAGGACTGCAAAAAGAATCTTGAAGGAAGGACCTTCAATATCCTATTAATGGGCTCCTAGAAGGACGTCTGAAAAGTGAACCCTTACTGAATCTTCTTCTTCTAGCTGTCAGTCTTACTTTTCTGATGAGAAGACAGTGCCATGGAGAATCTTTATCATCTGCCCATGATTACTGATTTAGCCAGTGGTGGGGCAGGGATTCTGAACCCATTTTGCCTGATTCTAAACCTCGAGATTTCAATAATTGCTCTATTCTCCTAACTATCCATCTCCCCATCCATCCGTCTATCCATCAAAAGGAGTTCAGTACCTGTCAAGCACGGTGACAGTCACAGTAATTGAGAGTGAAGAGTCCTATTCCCCGCAATATCATGGAGATTATTATATCCAGAGCCGGCTCTGGAAGGGTGGGGATGAGACCAGGGGAGGAGTGATGGATGAGGGGTGGTGGAGGAGGTGAGCCAGGCCAGAGCTGGCACTGGTGGCCCCCGCCGGGGCTCCTGGTCCACAGCCTCCGCTGATCTCTCGGGGCCTGCCCCCAGTGTCAGCCTTCTATGTCACAAGGAACCAAAGCCCTCTCCCCTTCTAATACAGCTCATTCTGCAGGCTCTTTGGTTGCTTAACAATAACATCAACAACAACAATAAAATAAGTAAACAAGAAGCATGAATGTAAAGGACTGTGAAAGGTCACGGGCACGGAGAAGCCGTTCCAACTCCTCAGGGTAACAGAGGGCTTTGGTGACCATGTCTTCCTAGCCCTCAACCTCATCTTCAGCACTGACTCCTCCTCTGTCCAGCTGGTCTTTACCACCTTTGAGTGTGGAAGAGATCTTGGGCCCTTATCAGGCTCTGAGAATGCTGCTTCTGAATCTATCTTTCAGATTCTCTTTCCTTCTCTATTTTCTTTCTTTCTTCTTTTTTCCCCTTTCTCATATTTTCCCCTTTCTGTTTCTCTTATGGATTCTCTGTATCTGTCTCGGCCTCTCTTTTCCTGTAGGTTGATGGTGGCTTCGTGTAACAGAAATTCTGATGCAAAGTGGTAAAAACAATAACGAAGTTTATTTTGAGCAAAGCAAAGTCTAGACATTAGAATCTCCTAGAGTGAGTTGAGGTAGTAACTCAATCATGCCATCAAGGACCCACATTCTCTCCTTACTTCTGCTCTCCTATTTGTAAGATCTTTTTTTCTGATCTTTGAACCAATAACAAGTGTCTACTCTGCCAAATGCTCAAGAGAAAAAAAAACAGGTCTAGAACCTATACTGCCTCCAATTTCTTTCCACCCTGGGTCCCTCCTTCCTCCTCCTTGACCTCCTCCTCCTTCTCTTTTCCCCTCTTCTTCCTCCTTAGAACACTGGAGGTTGGTCCAGAAGCGGCACCACACTAACTTCCTCTCATATCTCATTAGTTGGGGTCAGGACTCAGGTCCATACACAAGGGAATCTCTGTTCCTGGGGACAGAAGGATCATGCCTGGCCTAGACTGTGTGGTGTGAGGGATGGTGTGGAGCCCACTGTCAAACACCTGTAAACTTTCTAAGATTTTACTCCATGGCTACAGCTTCCTGGAAGCTGGCCAGCAACACGAGACTCCCGGATCAGCTTGATTAATCCCCGCCCAGAAGACTGCACGGGCTGCAAGTCTACCTTCCTTTCCAGCCCCCAGGGTTCCACAGGGGTAGCTCAGGGGGGATGCTGGACTGACCCTCAATGATGAGCATTTAGGGAATCGGAAGGAGGAGGGAAACAGGAAAAGCACTTAGAAGTATCAAGCTTAAAAACCACACTCGTGTTTGACGAAAACTGCAGCCACAGAACCAAAGAGCTCCATGAGTCTTGAGTGGGCAGGAAGAATGGCACCCAACACGCAGGGTACGCATGAGAACCAGATTTCTGAAAACCAGAAATAAAGAGAATGTAAAGTGGGGGGAAGGACAGGAAGACACGCAGAGGAGCAAATTTAATAATGACAACAGACTTCTTACCACGGTTTATGCAAGTCAAAAACATTGAAGTAACATATTTATAAAACAGGGCAGGAAATTTTGTTTATCCAATGAAAATATTTTTTCAAAAATTAACACACACCACAAAAAAAAATCCATTTTTTTTTTGAGAAAGGCAAAGCTGGGAAATTTGAAAAACCAAACTAACCAAAAACAAACAAATAAACAAACAAAAAGCTCCTCAAATAATACCCTGTTTTATAAAAGAAACAACAAAACCTTAAGCTCTTTAGCTAGAATAAGAAAATTTGATTTAAATTTTTTTTCATAAGGTTGAAAATTTTATCTATAAAGAGGAATAAATACCACAAGAATTAGTAAATGTTGGGATAAATACAAATACTATCTTCCCTCCTTTGTAATCACTTTAAAAGTTAGTTGACTCGCTAAAGATACTAACCATGTACTGTGTGATATAACAAATATAGAAGAAAATTGTCAGGTGATGATAGCACCAGAGATAGGGAGTGGGAAAAGAGCCACGCTGTCCACCTCCTACGCTCTCCATCAGGTGGCCCAGTGCTCCCTGAGGGCCGACTGGCGGGGAATGAAGTTGTATACGGCAAATTGAAAAGCGACCCGTAAAAAATAAACAAGAGTCTGATAAGTAAGCCAGTAACGAAAACAGAATGAAATACAAGACTATACTTAGTTAATTTGAAAAAAAAAAAGGCAGGAAAAGAGAAAAAAAGAACAGAAAACAAAGAACAGATGGAATAAAAAGAAAACAAGCATAGAGTGTGGGTAGTCTGGTAGACTCAGGGCCGACCATATTGGTAATCACATTAAAACATAATGGTATAGCACCCCAGAGATGGTAAGATCGGATGATAATGGAAAACCTCACTGTACGTTGTTTATAAGGAACCATTTAGATCTAAAGACACAAACAGGTTAAAGGCAAAAGGATGGAAAAATATATACTTTGCCAACACTTATCAGAATATCAGGCAGTTTTTAAGTGTGCTATTTACATTCATCACTTCAAGGAATATTTAAATCACCTTGTGATAACCAAGTCATCACTTTAATGAGGAAGCAATTTCAAAGTTCTGGCTCTTAACTGCCATAAAACTAAAGACTCCTAAAAGGCAGGAATCCTCCTTTATTATTTATTTTTATACTCACAGTTCCTGTGTATTTACATCATGAGGTCTGACCCATGCGTGATAGGTGACTGATAATTCCATTTTTATTATTCTTTTAGTTGGTACAAAACAATTGTACATATTCATAGGGCATAAAGTGAAGATTCAATAGTACATGTCTATATTAGGCAATGATCAAATTGGGCAACCAGCATATTCAATGCCTGATATGTTTCTCATTTTGTTATGATGAGAGCATTAAAAAACCTCTCTTCTAGCTATTTTGGAATATAAAATATATTATTGCTAACTATAGTCTGATAGTTAAGTGAATAAACAAGTGTACAACCTGTTAGGTGGGTGGGTGGATGGATGGATATATGAAGAAATGGATGTATCTAGGACGGCCGTTACGCCTTATTATCCAAGTTGTTGTTTGTGCATTGAATAGAACTCAGTTTAAACACGAGGACAAACTTTCCCCGCAGCCTGTAACACCACACATCAGTGGTCAAGGTGAGAATTCAAACTTTTTGGTGCAGAAGATAGACCCCAAGTTAGTTATTGGAACCAAGCAGGGGGCCCTTCCAAGGTCCGAGGTTGGCCTTCTGCCAGAGAGTGGACAGTGCCTGGTAGTGCCAACATCAAGCCTCTTCTTTCCGGTTGATCCCCCTCCTTGGCTCTGAGAACAAACCAAACACCCTGCCTCCTACCATTTCCTGTGAGGCATCCTGCTGAAAGCCGTGTCTGGTTTTTTGAGAATGATATCTCTGTGGGCTATTATGTGTTTAAACGCTGCCAAAGAAACCTGTAATTACATCTGTTTCTCAATCTTAGACCATACGGACAATGTGCTTGCCAGAGTCGATGGGATGATCGGATTCATCAAAGTCATGCGCAGCACATTCAATAGACGCACACCTCCACTGGTCACAGGGTTCTGTATTTGTTTGTTTTGCAAACTGGACGGGTGTTATGGATAACCACTGGAGATGGCTAAAGCAAAAAAAAAAAAAAAAACAAACAAAAAAAAACAAAACCAATGACCGTAGAGGAATCAGGGACTGCATTTTGACAAAACATAAATGCTTCATGTAGGAAGGGAACAAAGTGACTGCGTCTTCGGAAAGAATCAGGATGTGCAAAAAGTTGAGGACGATCTCACTGACTTGGATGTTCAGGTTTTTTTGAACGATGCCTAGATATTCCTCAGAAGGCTATCTTTTCTTGTTCCTTGTTTCAAATGCTCAGCCATTGATGTCCCCTCAGTAGAATATTGAATTAACATCTTCTGCATTTACAGACTAGGCTGATCTAGGATATCTTTATTTTCAAAGGAAGTCTTTGGAAGAATATTCAAATTGATCCCTCTTGATTCAATATCAAACCACCTGGAAGAGCCATAAATGTCACTTATACTGGGAAACAGAACTAATCATTTTAAAAATGTGTATAAGCATTCCAAAAGGTAGAAGTGCCCTGAGAACAGGAACTCTCACTCACCTCTGGGCACACTGGTAAACAGTTGGGAGGATTCTCACTCAAATCTGCCTGATTCTGAAGCCCTGGGTTATCTTATGCCTGAAGTAATGTTTTTTTATGTCTGTGCATAGCTAGCTAACCCCCCGACCCTGAACAGTAAGTACAGGCTAAGTCATGCTACAATAACAACTAAACCCCCAAATCTTATTGGTGCAGAGCAGTGATTCTCAAAGTTGTGTCCCTGGAGCAGCACACTAATATCATCTGGGAACACATTAGAAATGCAGATTCTTGGTCTCCATCCAAGACCTACAGGTGGAGAAACACTAAGGAGTTTCTCATTAAGGCCCATTAGACTCCACTTTATCACACCCCCTGGTGTTTGTGATGACACTGAAGTTTAAGAACCTCTGCCTTAGAACCACAAAGGTGTGTTTCTCACGTCCCTTAGAAGAGCACTGAGCTACGCCCTGTTCCACACCATCTTTACCTTGCCAGCCTATTAGGGTGGAAAAGAAAGAAGTGGCGATCCAAGGCTTAGCTCCTAAACCTTTGCACAGAAATCACGTTGTCCCTTCCACTGACATTCCATTGTCCTCGCCAAATCTGATGCTGGTGGGAAGGAAACATACGGCCCCGTCATGGGGGACACATGAGGAGGGCAACAGGACTACTGCATTCATTTCATTACTCTATAGATGTATAAGTGACAGTAAGAGCCGGGCCTTGACAAACACTTTTAAAGGTCATGGAACAATCATGAGTCTTTCCATTGTTAAGATTGCTTTGTCCAGCTCATGTGGGGTCCCTTTTAGGGCGCTGCACCACTGTGCACACGGAGGACTGCCCACATCTGGGGGAACAGTAATAAAACCTACCCTCTATTTTTTTCCTGTCTGCTCGAACGTGCCGACTTAGAAAAGTCTTCCCGCACTGCTATATTTAATATGGTCCTATCCCCACACCCTCTGCCACCTTATCCCATTCCCCTATTGGTTTTCTTCACAGCACTTACACCTAGCTACTGCTACTTTATTACTTTAATCTTTCTAGAATTTATTACCACATAAACTCCCCCCCCCCCAAACAGGGACTTTGTCTATCTTTTTCATGGCTTTGTCCCCAGAATGTAGAACAGTGTTTCGTGTGGGAGAAAAAAAAAAAATGTTCATTAAGCATTTTGGGCTATGAATTTGTTGATATCCCCTGAGATGGATCAAGGGAACTCTCACTGTGGTTTCGAATGGAGTCGGGGCCTGTGTTGAGTGTGTGCCAGGAGCTGGGGAAGGCAGATAAGGAGGCCTCCAACTCGATGCCCACACACGGGGCCCGATATGGATTTGTTTCTGCTGGTGAGGAATTCAGCTTATTTAGGGAAGCTGTGAGCGCTCGGCTCATGATTCCACGCTGGTGTCTAGCTTCTTCCTCCCCAGCTTGGAACGCGCCCAGCATTTGACGGCAGGTTTCTCCTATTTCTAATGAGAGGGATCAGATCTCCTGAAGGAATGCCTCATTCTTATCGTACGAAGGATATTTGGTGAGGTTTGTCTGCATGGCCGGGGATATAACAGAAGTGGTTAAAGGAAACTACACACTAACTAGCTCCTTCTCTCCAAAGAGCTGTAGTGAGATATTGTGGGCACCAGAGATTAATGGCTTTGTTATCGATTACTTATTTTGTGTCATATGCACACTTGCATTTCTAATTTGGCAATCTAAGGATCTCAGGAGATCACCTTAAGTATAACCTATTGCTTAGACAAAACACACCCAGGTTCACAGAACTTAAGTGACTTGCCAAAAGCTCTCTAGCTAGGTTTGGGGTTCAAACTAAAATGTCCATTCTCCAAATCCAGCAGTTTCATATTTAAATATAGTTCGTAGACTTTCAAGAGAGTGAGAAATGACTCAGATATAGGTGCAATTTCTCTATTCCAAGAATCAGAAAATCCTGCCTGATCACAATTCTGTGTTCAGTAAACCACAGTCATGGGGCAGTTCTAAGATTCACCAATTGTATCTGCGTCACTTCTGCTGTGGAGTCTTCACATTATCCCCAAGAGCTAAAAGCATCTCCTTTAATGGGTTGAGGAACCTGAAATTCTTAGATACAAAAAGATTGAAGTCAAAAGCTTAGAAAGGCAGAAACTGGGATCAGAACAACGTAAGTTTGCACTACAGCTGCAAGACTTGTGGACTCTGTGGCTTTGGGTGGTTCATTTTCTATTTCCTGCTCTCTCTCCTTCCACACTGATGTTCCCAGGGGCAGAGGTCCTCTCTCTCACTGCTGAGCATGTCTGAACAGGAAAGACTTCTTGTAACAGATCCTTGCTGTCATGCACCCTACTCCGCACCCACAGTTCTTCCTGACTAACAAAACCCAATTCTGTGCAGACACCAGGCGGAAAGCGCCTCCACCGTCCCTCAGAATGAATCACGCTTGTTCCACACCAGCTCTGGCAATGGATTCCTATTTCCATGATTCTGCCCTGGAGGTGGTCTCGTGTCCCATTTCTGAACAATGAGATGAAAGAGGACATTTTCTGGAGACTTTCCTGCCTTCCCGTTTGGGCTGTGTAATTAATTCACTTGATAAATATTTATCGTGTTCCCCCATGCACCAGGAAATAAACTCTAGGATCTCTAGAAATAGCGGCGAACAGAATGCATGGGAAAAGTCCCTACCCTAATTGATCTTCTAATGGTGAAAGGAAGATAATAAGCTAGTTTCAAAAATTAACTCCAGTAGAGCAAGTGAAAGATGCCATAGGAGGAAAAACTAGGCAGGTGGGTTAGGGATGGGGTGCTTGGTAGCTGGGAACAGAGAGGTAATAGGAGAGGGGTTAAGTAGCCTGATAACAGATTTATTTTGAAGATGGAGCCACTAGAATTTCCAGATGGGTTGGATGAAGGGAGATAAAGTTGAAGCCAATGTTCAGTGGGACCTTGAACAACTGGAAGAGCAGAAAGATCATTTACTGAGAGGGTCGGACTGAGGACACATTACATTAGGTTTGAGGAAGGGAGTGAGATCAAAAGTTGAGTTTGGAGGATGTGAACTTCAGAGACATCTTAGTGGAGATATTAGAAAGTCGGTGGCTTCTATGGGGCTGGAATTTAGTAACCCAAGACAAATTTTGAGACAAAAGTTTAAATTGGATGGGATTTCAGAGACAGTGGCAGGGGATGAAAGAGAGAGGGGGGGTATGGAAAGTGATATTGAAGTGTCTGTCATTAAAAGGGAACAGAGAAATGTGGGAGGTGGTGGAGTGGGGATGCGGTGAGGCCAATAACTCCTGTAGCTGTGACAGTGTCTGTCTTTCACCAATGACGGATGGATGGAGAAAATGTCAGAGACTTTGGCCAGAGGCCTTACATGGCTGGGGTACTGACTTTAATTATTCGTGCCTTAAGCTACTATCTATCGAGCAGTCTATTACTTGCAGCCAGAGACGTCCCAGCAGAAATGCACCAAATGTGTTTGCAGGAGACTCAGCTTCCGGGAAGCAAGGTGGAGGGAGTTGGGAGTGTGGACATGGAAGTAAGCTTCTGAGCAGCTACTCACCAGCCGTGTGGTCTTGGGCAGTTATATACCCTAGGATCTTCAGCGTCTTAGTGTAAATACAATGAGTATTAGAGTTGTTCCAGATCCACTGGCGATATGGTCTACATGTCCTCTCCTCAAAAATATTCGTGCATGGAAACAATGTCCCACTATGGAGGAGGGGTAGTTTGGGGAGACTTTGGATTAGGAAGGTCCACCCTCAGCATGGATTAATGCTGAGGGTGAAAGGGCTTGCTGAGTGGGTTCACTCTCCCCCTCCCCAGGGACTCTTGGTAGAAGAGGTCACCATAGATGGACACCCGATGCCAGTACCTTGATCCCAGACTTCTGATCTCCAAGATGGAGAGATTAAGCCTTTGTTCCTCAGAGATCCTCAGTCTTAGGCATTCTGTTGTAGCAGCACAAAAGAAAATAAGAAAGAGGGTTATTTAGGGGACCATATGAGATAATCCATAAAATGCACTTAACACTGGGCTTTGAACGTGGTCCGCGTTCGATACCTGCGCCTCATCGTTCTTGCTTCCTGGGCTCAGACTCTGTACCTGTGAGTCTTCATTCAGCCCCTCTGGGGAAGGAAACCCCCTCCCAGTCTTTGGGAAATCGACAAAAGCCCAGCTCCTCCTACCCTCCCCTCTGAACAGAAATGACCTGGAATAAACTTGCAGAGCAGGGATCGGGCCCAGCAGAGGGACGGCTGAGCTGGGAGGGCTGGACATGTTTCTGCCAGAACAATAGGGCAGCACAGTTCCCCTCACAGCTGTCTCCCTCCCTCCCCCAGCCCGCCCCCGTTGATAGAGTTATTCAGTTGTTCCTTGCCACAGTGTCCGCCAGAATATCTCAGTCCTCCGCAGCCTCCTGAGGGTATTCACTGCTGAGCCGCGCTGCCTCCCAACAATTAAATCAAGTGGCGGTTGTCAAAAGTGCTGGCGGTTCTTTGGCCTGTGACGGCTGGGCTGCGCTTCCTAGGTAGGTTAGCACCTGGAAACAGTCATCACCTGCCTGGCTCCCCGCCCCAGGTGCCCCAGTCCGGGGCAGCGCAGGCCTGGCTGGCTTCAGGCTCTGGGACTAACCAGAGGGGAGTGGAGGGCTTGCAGGGTGGGTGCACCCCCGGGTGCCCTTCTGCGTCCTCCGACGTGAGAACGCAGTAAGAAGACCCCTAACAGATGATCCATGGGCTCCCAGCCTCCGTGACAGAGAGATCATCCTTCTGCTCTTTATAAGTCTTTCGGTCCCAGAGGGTGGGATGGAATCAGGGGGAAGCTCATCCTCGGTGCAAAGCTGCCGCTCATCCTGCCGCGGCTCCAGTTCCACAGGGAGTTCCAGGTCTAGCTCTGGTTCCTCTCCGTCTTGGCAGCCTACTGCCAAGTCCCTTCTCAGGTTGGTCATCCTCCTGTTCTCCAGCAGGGCCAGTGACCTCTACCTGCAGTTCACCTTTCCCCTGTTTATCTGGTTACTTTAGAGGCATGAGGCATGTTGCTCCTTAGATTTCCAAGTCAGACCTCTGAGGGAGGCTGAGACACACGATGTCAATGGCTTCCCCAAGGGTTTGTAAATAGCAAGAGAGAGGGATGTGTTCTGAGCCCCAATGAAGAGGAGTGTTTTTTCCTTTTAATCCTGGGGATCTTTCCCAGGGGCCTTTTACCATTGGGCTATATTCCAAGTTCTTTCTATTTTTTATTTTGAGATGGGGTCTCAGTCAATTGCTGAGGCTGGCCTCAAACTTGTGATCCTCCCATCTCAGCCTCCTGAGCCAGTGGGATTGCAGGTGTGTGCTATTGTGCCTGGCTCCCAATATAGTTTTTTAGGGTGAGAGATGCATCTAACTTGACCCTTCCCCTTTGTTTCCTTTTCCTCCTTTACTCAGGGCTTGCTCCTCTGATGGGAGAATTCTGGAAATCTGATGAGGCTTGGTGTACCAGCATGTGCACCTGCAGCCCAAGAATGACAACAGCTTCTCTCTCTCTGTCTTTCCTACCTCCCTCTTCTTCTCTGTCTTTCACACTTGAATGTCGCATCTTTTTAGACCTGAGCAGCCCTCTGGTGGTTCTGTCCTGGGGTGGAGCAGACCCCTCCCACTCAGGCTTCCGATGATGGCTGCTCTCATTATCCGGTTCAGTTTGTCAGTGAGCTCTGCACATGGATTTGGGCACAAGTGCAACTAGTCGTAACACTTTACTGAGTCTTCCCGTTTGTCATTGTCCCTTGGGAGTGTCTCTTCCTTGGGAAGAAGGCAGTGCAGCTCCATCTAAGTATCCCTTGTTTCCAAAGACCGGTCCTTAGGATGAATTCCTGCCCATCATGTCTCTTAGGTTTCAGACCCAGCGCTCTGTGTTACAAAACTAGGCATAACACAACGCAGTGAACGTGGCCCCAGAGCCCTTTCCCATCCCCTAACAAAGCCCAGCTCTGACGGGATCTCCTACGTACAGGAAGAGGCTCAGCGTTTGCTCAAACACATCTTCAATCTCAGGCAGAAAATTCCATCTGCAAACTTCCTCTGAATATTCTAGGAGGCTTCAAATTTCTTTATGTTTGGCAGCATAAAAATACCTTTGCTTCAATCATGGGAAATACAAAGGCGGTTGGTTTTTCAAAGAAATGAGCGACCCAAGAAGCGTTCTTTTTTATTTTATTTTTTTTTAAACTCCAACAGTTGACTTTTAATATTTGACGTTTGAATTTGTAGTTAGGGATCTCTTTACATTGGGTCTATGCACTTCTATAGCTAGAGAGAGAAGAGAGCGCTTGGGTTTATTAAAAGAATGACAAATGTCTTTGAGGGTTGCTCTTCCTCCAGAGGTCGCTCTGCGTCTCAAGGACATCGCCCTTGGCAGAGCCTGGGAATTGCTCATCCCCGTTGGAAGTTCCCCCAGATTTCCTCCTGAGCTCCCCCTTGACAGCGGCGTCTTGCTGACTCGCCGTTCCTCTTCGTGACCCTCGTGCACTGGCTTTTCTACATCCCATTCATCAAACTCAATTTCCTGGGAGATCTAGAAGGAGCGCTCTTGCAGCCAGATGTTCGTGGGGATTCTAGGACGGAGATTCTGGCCTGAGTCCAGTCCCCGATACCTTTCCCGTCCTGCAAAGGGAAAGCACTGCGGGGAGAGCCCGGGGCTGGCAGGAGCAGGTCAGTAGGCGTCCAGCCCTGCTAGTCCATGACATCGGCTAAGGTACCATTTAGGGTGATAAGTGCCACAGCAAAGACCCAAACCTAGGTGACCCGAGGTGGCACGTGTTTCTTATTCACTGGGCGGTCTGACGTGGGTGTTTCTTGTTACCGAGTGGCCTTCCATGTGTGATGGAGGGACTTAGGCTTTGTTCATCTTGGGGCTACGCCTTCCCCTGAGTCCTCAGAGCCTCTTTGTTCAGCCCGTTAAGTGGCCTTAGAGGGTGGGGAAGGTTTCACCCCATCTTAGCTAACAGCCTGGCACTGACTGGTTCCGCATCCCCAAGGTCCCGCCATGGGGCCCGAGGAGAGGAAAGGTGACCTTGGAATCGAGGATTTGGCGGGTCGGTCCCTTTCAGGTCATGGCCTATGCGACTGGAGAGGCTGCTGTCCTTGGTGAATGGTTAGCTCTCTCCAATCTGTTCTGAGCCTCCGTTTTCTCATGGAGGAATGAGAATTTGTCTGATGGGGAGACGGAGCTTCTAGAGATGTTGGATAAACTGCCCAAGGCCACGCAGCTGGTGAGTGACGAGGTCCCTACTTGGAACGGTCTCTGGTGGCTTCCACAGCTCACCTCTGACCTTCTTCATTCTTCCCTCAGACCCTACATCTTCGTCAGCTTTTGTGTCACTGTGACCAACAGACTTGACCAGGACAGCTCAGAGGAGGGAAAGTTCAGTCTGGCTCCCAGTTTCAGAGGCTCGGTCCGTGGTGGCCCAACCCCATGGTTCTGGGCCCAAGCTAAGGAGGAGCATCATGGTGGACGCGTGTGGTGGGGGAAGGCAGCTCAGAACATGGCAGCCAGGAAGGAGAGAGAGAGAGAGAGAGAGAGAGAGAGAGAGAGACAGCGCGTGCGCGCACAAGGACTCAGGGACAGAATATAAATTCCTCAGTCACACTCCGGCGACCCACCTCCTCCCTCCATGTCCCACCTGTCCATAGTTACCACCATTAGACCATTCATATTATTAACCCACCAAATGGATTAACCCACTAATGAGGTTGCAGCTTTTATGATCTCATCATTTCACCTGTATTAATATAGGAGCTTTTGGGGAGATAACCTCATATTCAAACCAGAAGAGAGAGGAAGGGGCCTAGGACAGGTTATAGTCCCCAGGGGCATGCCCCCAAGTGGCCTACTTCCTCTGAACATGCCCTAATGGCCTAGAGTTTCCACCTTCCAGTAATCCATTCAGCTGTCAATGGATTAATCCAGTGGGGAGGTCACAGGATCCAATCACTTCCCACAAACCCCACCACTTGCTTGCACTGGGGACCAAGCCTTCAACATATGAGACTTTGGGGGAATCTCCAGGTCAAACCATAATAGCTAGTCAATTAATCTCCTTACAAAGTGGCCCAACACCTGGCCCTACACTGTAGATTTACATGACACAATGCATGCAGAATAGCGTTCACAGTATCGGCACATAGTAGGCACTCAAATTACTAGACGCTTCCCACTTCTCTTCTGTCCTTACCACTTGTCTGGGTCCCTCCCTGTTAGCTCTGAGTCTGCACGTTTTCTAATTCCAACAGCTTTTTGGATGGCAAGCTCCATGTGGCTAAGGGTCACGTCTGTCTGGGTCCCTGGCACATCTGCAGCGGCCGACAGTGTTGGTGGGGTAAGTCATTGAATTCGCCCTGTCCCCGGTTTAAGTTCTTCCCTTATTTATTTTGTATTCTCTCCAGGGCTTTCTTAGAACCAGGCGAGAAGAATATGCTCCGTGAATATTGTTTGGCTGGAATTATGATGAGAATGAGTGCCAAAAAGAGGCAAAGGTCCTGGGGTCTAAACAGAAAGGAGCCTGAGATGAATTCATTCTGGGTCTGTTAATTGTGGAGGCTGCCAGTTCTCAGAACCAGAGGGCTTCATAGTCTTCTTGGCTTGTACATATAGGGATTTATGAGAGTCGGTTTTAAGAAACGTATTTGGGATCATTGACTCCAAAGAAATTGTGGAGCACAGACCATTTTCTCCTTGGAAGGACAGATTAAAAGGTCAGTCATTTTAAAGTCAGTAAAATAAGGCTTTCTCTCTGGTTTCCTTCCCCCAGCTTCTTCTTTAACACTCTCAGGGGGACTGGCTGGGACTCAGTGAGCCACGTGGCATTCACCGGTCCTAGGACCTGGGGCTCCGACTTCCCCTCTCCACCAGTCTCCTGTCCATCTGGTGGGTCCCTTGGGCTCCGGTGGAACATGGCAGCTTTGAGAGGTTGCTGGCTACTTGTCAGCCACTGCTGGGGGAGAGCAGGGCCAGCTCAGCGGATCTGGGGGAGTGAACATTCCTGAGTTGATGCAAATTGAGATTTGTCTCGCCAGCAGGGTTCCAATTTCCAAATAATAGTGAATTAGCCCAGACCTACTGAGAGCTTAGCGTGCAGACATGATGCCAAGCATGGATACCACCTCTGTCATCTAATCCTCATCATTCTCCTCTGAATCAGGTACCATCGCCTTCATTATCATTTTTAGTTTTACAGGTGGGAAGCTGAGGCTCAGAGAGGTTAAGTAACAGTTCCAATTGTTGCACAGCTCAGAAAGACTAAGGCAGACCTCAACCCAAGTACTGCTACACTGTGGGCACTGAGAAGAAGAAAGGGCACCTGAGTGCCAACAGTTTCACATCCCACGCCATGGTTTAAGTGGAGAAGTTTGAAAAGCCACTCCATCGGGGGTACTGATAGCTGTGGAGTTAGGGACTGCATGGGCACCAGCAAGAACCGTTCAGTGATTCCCTTCTTGACCTCCTTGCTGACCACAGGGTTGCTCCAAGATGCCCCGTTGAGGGCTGAGCACATGGCCTTGCCCCGTCTCCTGTTTCTCCTCGGCTCTCTGAGCCTTGGAGCTGGAGCTCATCTGACCTTGAGCAAGAGGGTCATGAGAGGGAAGGGTTCAAGGGTCGAAGTGGAAGTTCAGGACACGTGGCACCAAGCTCGGCACCCAGGATGCCAGGTGTTGGCTCCCAGCTGAGCCTTCTCACTTGCTCTTCCTAGAACGGTTGTCCCTGGTAGGACCGAGGCTGGTCTGCGGTCCTCGCACACCAACGTCCATCTGCCGCTGTTTCCTCACCTGCGTCCAAACCCCCTGGATGACGCAAACCCTCTCAAGCTCCCAGTAGCCGGGCACATGGATCAAGGACTCGGCCCGCTCCGTGGAGGGTGCTGACCACCCATGGTTGGTGCTGCAACAGAACCAGCCTCTTGAGCCCTGTAGCCTTGGACATGTCTAAGTCCACCCCGGACGGTGGGGGGGCGGGGGACGTCACTGCCCTGTCCAGCTCGCCGGAGGTCTCTGCACCGGGGCTTTCAACCGTCTCAGCCGATAAAATCAAGTGTGACTTGGCTTTCAAGTGGCTGGGCATTGTCCTGTGCTTATGTCCCCATCAAGGACTCTGCAAAGTGATTATTGATCATGAGCAGAAATTATGGGTCAGCATGACCCAGAAATTAAGAGCATGAGTTCTGTCTAGATTTACGTTCTGGCATTTGTCACTCACCGTGTGACCTCAGTTTTCCATCTTTAGAATCGAAATAGTACCAGTATGACTCTCATAGAGCACTAACACTTTGCGGTGTGTGTGTGTGTGTGTGTGTGTGTGTGTGTGTGTGTGTGTGAGTGAAGATCAGGAAATTTATTTTATGTAAAGAGCACTTAGAATGGGAGTTTTTTTAGGGTGAATATGTCTACAAGTCGTGGGCATGGATGTAGTCTAACTTGTGATTCTACTTTGATGCACTTCCAACCTTGTTCTGCACTTAGGAGCTGTGCGACCCTTACTGAGCTACTTAACCTCTCTGACCTCCAGTTTCTCCTCACTTGTAAACTGAGACTCAGAGCCCCACACCCTTGCTACACTTGCCCTCCCGTCATGCACTCGGTTTCTCTCTGCATTGCCCTTTGTCCCAGTTAAACCGTTCCTGTGGGATATGCTAAGCCACCACCAGAACATGAAGCTCCCCACCACCACACCCAGACCTCACCTTTCACATCTTGGCTCCTGTCCGTGCCCCTGGTAATAACAGTGAGATGTGGGTTTATCTAGGGATCCTCCCAACCGAACATGGTGTGAGAAGTTGGTTGTGAAGATCGGCCAGACAGAGAAGGTTCCTGGGGGGTAAGAAGAGCTAAGATGTTGAGAAACAGGAGTGGAGGGAGACCAAGAGGGGACAGGGTCCTGTGATGTAGAGGGTGACATTTGCTTTTGGTCCATTTAAATCTCAGCTATGTGACAGGAGTCCCTTGCTGTCCCCAACACTGGCTACAGGTTTATCTCTCAGCTATGTCAGGAGTCCCTTGTTGTCCCCAACACTGGCTACGGGTTCTGATTCTATATCATCATCATCTGGCAGGGGGATGCTGCTCTCCAGGCGGGGTACCGGCACCTTTGTGTTTCCAAGGAGGTCACCCCTGGCCCAGCCGGGAGTCAGGTCACAGAGAGGCTTGGGAGAAAGCTGAGCACCGAGACCGCATCGTCCAACGCGCTGTCCTTAGGCTTGGGAAGAGGCTGGGAGTGGAGGTGCCCACTGGCTCTCGTGTCCCTCGGGGGTCTTAGTCTGGGTCTGGTGATCTGACCTGAAACACCGGGGCTCTTGCAGAATGAGAAGTGGTGGCCCTTGGACCAGGGTGTCATGGCCCCTGGGAACCACAGCAAGATGCTCCTTGGACTCGGGTATAAACAGACCCTGGCAGCCTGGAGATGCCTGGACACGCAGTGACAGCAGAACTTGGGCCGTGGCTCCGAGACTCTGCCCCCAACAAACAAATCCTACGCAGCTTCAGCTGAGCCGCGCCCGGCTGTGGGTCCGCGGCTGGGAGACACGGGGCAGTGTGCCTGCCCCTGGCAGCTGTCGGCCGCCACCTGGGAGGGCAGCCTGGCCAGTCCTGGTGCTCGGGCAGAGTCGGGGAGCCTCTGCTGCTGGCCCGGGGCTCCATCTGGGTCAGTGGGTGGCCAAGGCACCTAGTCACTTCCTAGTTCCTGCCACGGCCTGGCCCCGTCCCTAGAAAGGGTGAGTTGGTCTTGTGACTGGACAAGACTCCTCCAAGGATAAAATTCTGATGAAAACAAAACCAACCAACAACAAATCCCCATTCCCGGGAAGTGGGTCCTGGCTCCCTTCTCCCTGGGCTCCCAGGGCTGGACATGGCCCTCAGTCCCCAGTGCCGTCCCCATTCAAGTTGCTGGGCTGCCGGAAACTTGGCCCCGTCTCTGGGGCCTGGTCTCTTTTGTTCCGCCCGAGTGGGCAGCCCTGGCCGTCCTCCCCTGCCCTGCCCTGCCAGGGCTCTGGGGGGGAGATCTGGGCACCAGGAGGCTGAGCAGGGAGAAGCCCAGCTGCCCCCGTGGCCCTGCTCAGCGCCGCCTGGTCAGGCTCCCTGCCTGGAGGGGCCTCTCCTTGCGGCGGAGGCAGGACTGAGGTCTCCAGGGAGCGTCCTGTGGCCTCTGCGTGCTCCTGTCACTCTCAGGCCAGCCTCCACGAAGGGGGTGGACAGTGGTTTCACGGGGCGCTGTGTCCAGCTCTTCCTCCTCCTTCCCGCCTCTGCCCATGCTCCTCCACCCACACGCACCGTCCTCTCCGTCCTCTCCCCCCAGCTCCCCGGTGCTTTTCCTCTTTGGGACCCATTTTAGGCCACTTGACTCCACCCACCCGGGGCACTGCCTCCGCCCCATCGCAGCCCCGTCTGTCCGCGAGCGTCCTATCGCAGGAGCAGCGGTCAGGTTTTAGAAAACCGCATCACACTTGAGTCGAAAGTACCGGCCTCTGCTTCTCATGAGCTGTGAGACACCCCATCTCTCAGCTGCTGCTCCGTGTTGTGAGACGGGGAGGGCAGGGTCTCGTCCACAGGGGATGGCAGGAGCCCAGACGGAGATGCAAGTGGAAGCTTCTTATAAACCACAAGCGTGGCCGGGCCTGGAGGCACATGCCTGTAATTCCAGCGTCTCTGGAGGCTGAGACAGGAGGATCACAATTTAAAGGCCAGCCTCAGTAACTTAGGGAGGCTATAAGCAATTTGGTAAGACCTGGTCTAAAAATTTAAAAAAATAAGAAAAAAGAGCTGGGAATGTGGCTCAGTGGTTAAACGCCTTTTGGTTCAATCCCCGATACAAATAAACAAACAAATAAGTAAATAAATACTCCAATATAAGGACATGTTGTGGATTAACGTGATTGTTATGGAGGATGCCCTATGTTAAGAGCCGCTGGGGTCTCCATCTTCTAGAGTCTTGAAATTGGTAACATGGAAAATATTTGTACCCTCATTAAATATACGTGGCAAAGGTGTTGAGTATTATATGTGTAGTACACTAAGGAAGCTACAAGGACAGTTTCCCTTATTTCCCTTAACGTAGTAAAGGGAAATATTGCATCCCAACCTGGGGTGTGTGTGTGTGTGTGTGTGTGTGTGTGTGTGTGTGTGTGTGTGTACTTCACAGAGAAAATGCAGTTCAGCTGATCCTGGAAGTAGGGCTGGCATCTTGCCAGGCCAGGGAGTGGCACCAGCAGGTAAGTCACTTCTCTGAACCCGAGACTCTTCCAACATAGAAAATGTGACAGAAGTAATAGCTACCTCACACCTGAAAATGAACACTCACAGCAAATGTTTATGCAGTGGCCCCTCAGCTACAGGGGACATGTTCCGCGACCCCAGTGGGTGCCAGAAACCATGGGCAGCACCACCCTGTGGACAATAGGTTTTGTCTCCTACACACCATACACAATGCTTTTTCCGTCCTAACTGAACACTTATCGCACTATGTGGCCCTGACTTTTGCAGTTTGAGGTGTGACAGGAAACTAGCATGACTTTCCTTTTCCTTCTCCCTGATTTTGTCAACAGGAGATTCGTTCTTGCCAGAGATCTTAGTGACCTATAGCAGACTCTTTTTCGTTCCTTTTTAAGTCCAGAACTTTCACCTTTTTTTACCTTAAAGAAAGCAGATTGGAGCTTCTCTTTGATACATCTGGATTGTCGACATCACTTCTCTTGTGCTCTGGGGCCACTAATAAGGGTCACTGGAGCACGGGCAGTGGGTTGACCTGCCCGCTGCTCTCTGGCCCTCAGCCTGTGGAAGCTCTTCACCCCTCCAAGGCTGAGCTTCTCACCTGGACCTGCCTCATAGGTTTTGGTGAGCTTCCAAGAGAGCACTCAAGACAGAGCCCAAGAGAGCGCTGCCTCTAAGTAGAGTTTGCTCCTCTCGTGGTGCTGGGGGGTGTTGGGTGTGATGGTTGATGTGAGGTGCCCCCCAACAGCTCATGGTGAGACAACGCAAGGACGCTTAGAGGTGAGATGACTGCCTGACAGTGCGTGGATCCCCTGATTGACAGGGATGAAGGGAACAGGAGGAGGGTTTAAAACCTTGTTCTAGTTTAGACACGGGGTGACCTCAGTCGCCATGTCCTGAGCTGCTCTCCTCCCCCTCCCCCTCCCACCGTGATGTCCGCCTCACCTGGGCCCAGAGCAACGGAGTCGGTTGTCTGTGGACTGGGACCTCCCAGACCATGAGCTCCAAATACACTTTTCCTCCTCTAAAACCGTTCTTTTCAGGTCTTTTGGTTACAGAGACGAAAAAGCTGAGTGAGAGACCAGGTAAGGGGCGCTTTCTTGGGCCTTTGAAGAGAGAGTGGGGAGGAATAAGTTCCTTAAAAAACAAACCCAATCAATAAAGGGGCCAAGGATCTGAACAGACACTTCTTAGAAGAGGGTATACAATCAATGAACACATATATGAAAAAATGTTCATCATCTCTAGCAGTTAGAGAAATGCAAATCAAAAGATTTCATCTCACTTCTGTCAGAATGGCAGCTCTTATGAAGACAAACAACAATAAGTGCTGGCGAGGATGTGGGGGAAAAGGCACACTCGTACACTGCTGGTGGGACTGCAGATTGGTTCAGCCAATATGAAAGGGAGTATGGAGATTCCTTAGAAATCTGTGAATGGAACCACCATTTGACCCAGCTATCCCTCTCCTTGGTCTATACCCAAAGGCCTTAAAAACAGCATACTACAGGGACACAGCCACATCAATGTTTATAGTAGCACAATTCACAATAGCTAAACCGTGGAACCAACCCAGATGCCCTTCAATAGATAAATGGATTTTTAAAAATGTGGCATATATACACAATGGAATATTACTCAGCAATAAAAGAGAATAAAATCATGGCATTTGCAGGTAAATAGATGGAGTCAGAGAAGATAATGCTGAGTGAAGTTAGCCAATCCCCAAAAAACAAATTCTGAATGTTTTCTCTGATATAAGGTGACTGACTCATAGTGGGGTAGGGAGAGGGAGCATGGGAGGAATAGGGGAACTATAGATAGGGCAGAGGGGTGGGAGGGGAAGGGAAGGGGCAGGGGGTTAGCAAGGATGGTGGAATGTGATGGTCATCATTATCCAAAGTACCTGTATGAAGACACGAATCAGTGTGAATATTCCGTGTATAAAACAAGAGATGTGAAAAATTTGTGCTCTATATGTGTAATATAAATTGTAATGCATTCCTCTGTCATTTATTTTAAAAATCAATAAAAGAGCAATAAATAAATAATATATAATTTTTTTATTAAAAAAAAGAGGTCCACCTGTGTGCAGCAGGTTAGAAGCAGTGTCAGTCCTTCTGGCCTGGGTTCCTCCTCAGTTCTACTAGATGAGCTGACACTCTGCGTGCCAGTCTGGCCTCCTCCTGTCTTTCCCCCTTCATGTCCAGGCTTAGCCGTTTGGAGAGAGCCCCCGGGGTCCACACTGCTTCACCACAGAAGCCCAGCCACATTAGAGGCGTAGCTGTGGAATTCACCACGGCTACATGCCTGACAGCTTCCCACTGTGGACCGGGAAATAATTACTGTCAGTAATTAGAATTAAATTGCTCTTGTCAAAACACACAGAATTGCAAAGCCAGCACTGAGGCTCCTGGATCCCTTAGTCCCAGTGGCCACCCTCCCTCCTCTTGGCCTAGCTGAGCGCCATGTGGTTTCCCAGACATTTCCTGTCCATTCTGGACTCCAGGTGTGGGTCACCCGCCATTAGCCATCATCCTCATCACATGCAGAAAGTGAGGGGGGGGGGGCTCCTGAGCTCCTGTTTTCCTGGAGAGACTCACGGAACATGGATGATGATAATAATAGTGGCTGCTCAAGGCAGTTAGACAGAAGGACACCAAACCACAGCTTAAAGTGCAGTGGGATCCTAGAAGGTTGTGCGCAGTAAAGGCACCTTGCAATTTCACAGAGAAAGAGAGAGAGAGAGGGAGAGGCCACCTCTATTGTCTCTCTCTAGGTGTGACAGTAGTGCAAATCTAGTTCTGATAATTTAGAAATTGAGAAAAATATAAAGAAGAAAAAATTTTTTAAAAATCCCAAATCCCAATACACTGCAGTGATTGCTACTCATATTTGGAGTGTTTTCCTCTGTCCCTTCTCTCTGCGTCTCTCTCCTGCACCCACCCTCAGAGGTTAACTTGATTCTGTCTTCAGCTCATCAGGAAAATCCAAGTGCCCATGATCTTTTTACTTCCATTTCATTTTTTTTGATTGACTCATAATATTTGTGCCTATTTATGAGGCAATGTGTGATTTTTTTTTTAATTCATGTGTATGTTGCATAACGATCTGTCAAGGTGATTAGCACATCCATTGCCTTAAACTTTTATCACTTCTTTGTGGTGAGTACTTGCAAAACCCTCTTTTCTGGGTGTTTTGAGAAATGCAGTGCATCCTCATTAACTCCTCAGCCTCCTCGGTACAGAACAGCAGAAGGTATTTCTCCTCTCTGACTGTAACCCTGGGCCTGCTGGCCAAGTGACATATTATGTTAAACCTCTGCCTTCCAGCACAGGAAGGACTGGCTTTCACTTGCCCTGGGAGGGAATGGACGAGCCTCATTTCTCCCCCGCGGTGGGCTGCAGGGCTGGAACTCCAGGAGGAGAGGCCTGAGTCTCTGTCCAGAGATCTGGAAGGGTGGGCCTTGAGGGAGACCATGCTTTCCTGTACCCATTCTGTCACTCTGAGCTCTCCAGTGACCTCAAGAAGAAAAGTGATCTGCTCACTCACAGCTGGAGAAGCCAGATTCCATCTGCAACTGAGCTTTGTGGGTGAAGTGTGCCGGTTACTCTGGTTCTCTTGTTTCTGCTGAGGTCCTGTGCATGTTGGAGCACACACTTCCTTATAGCATCTCTGGGCTTCTCTGGGTCCCTTGGGTGGACATTTCTGGATGTTGGCTGGGCACCATCAGGGCCAATGACTGTGGTGACAGGAAAGAAGTGTCCCCTGGGAAGCTTCTTGGCTTTGCTGTGTCTGGGCTGGGTGCGCCCCCCACCCCGAGCTAACTGTAGATCTGCTGCCAGAGGTAAATCCAACAGCCACGGTGGGGTGGCTCCTGCTGCCAAGTCTCAAAACACAGCATCCTTTGAATATTTACCTCCATATCTTGAGCGGGGCCACCTTGTGAAGCTGATGTCACCGCCTTTGCCTCAGATTCCACTTCTTGTGCAGAAGGATGAGTCTCAGGCTCCATGAGAGCAGGGCATGGCCTGCAGAGAGTGTGCAGATCTAATCGCTGCCAGACCCTGTTTCTCTTCTTTCTGCTCCAACAAACAAAACTAGTGCCAATCCCTATGTGCCTCTGGTGTTCTACCAAGAGCTGCCTGGGAGGCTGGTGACTTCTCGTGTCCTATTGCCCAACTGTCAAATCTCTCCTACCCCAAAGCGGCTGCATCCTGAGCTACTTGATCAAGCACCCTCATATCTGCCCTCATCCTGCAGCTCTTAGCTGGCACCCCCTCTCCTCCTCTCTGTTCCTTCTCCATATGAAGAAGCACAGATACCAAGCACATCGTTGAGATTTGATCATTTGATTGCTATGTGACTATACTCCGGAATAACTACCACAGGGTCCATGGTCACACTGCATCCTGCTGCCTGGCACATGACAGGTGCTGAGGAGAGTTCAATACGTGAATTGCAGATGAGACTGATGTTAATATAAGGAAATTATTTGCATGCTTTTCTTCTTCAATGATTGAGAACCAACCAGCTTTGCAACACTCTTCAATGTTCTTGTGTTGAAGAATCTCTGCTTCACTCTGATTCCTCCTGTTCTATTTAAATAATGCATAGTGGATGGAGACCTCACCAGGCAGAGAGAGACATTAAGTCTTCTCCCTTGGGCAAGAGAGGCAGGCGACAGGAGGAGCCTGGAGCTGCATGCTTTTCTGTAGGAGTGAGTCCAGGATGGCCCTCCTAATGAACGCCGCTGGTACTGGCTCCCTGCTTTATATTTAGGATCCAGGGACCCTGGGCAAAAGCTTTCTCATCACTCTTGATACAGATGTTCTTGTCCTTCCGTTAACTGGAAGCTGGAGGTAATTACTGGCAGAAGAGCAGCTCTGTGAGGCACATTAGGCTTGTGAGAACTTCAGTGGACCGCAAATTGCACCTCTAATTAGGCAGTTGCTGATGCAAAGAGATCAGAATTTAGTTGACAGGCTCACTCAGGGCCAAAGCAGCTCCCAGCTGGAAGTGGTCTGCAGTGGTGTGGGAGGAGGAGAGGGGATGGGGAAGGGAAAAGGCTGGGTGGGAGAGACAAGAGCCAGAGAGGGGATGAGAGGGAGAAATGGAAGGAAGGAAGGAAGGAAGGGAGGGAGGGAGGGAGGGAGGAAGGAAGGAAGGAAGGGAGGGAGGAAGGAAGGAAGGAAGGGAGGGTGGGTTACCCCTCTTCAAACCCATATTCTTGCAATCAAGTCAGGAAGATTTCAGACATCTTGCTCAGAGTAACAGGAATGAGTTTATTGAAGGGATAGGAAAGGGGAAGGGGGCACTCTCAAGGGAGAGAGTGGGTCCTCTCATAGGAGGGATGTGCTTCTCCTGCACTCCAGTCTTACTGGGGATCCCAGGGAAGTTTCCAGAGAATCCTGCCCAGGTCTGCCTCTTGACTTTTGACTGACTTCAGGATGACATCAGACTTTCAAGTCCCCACTGCCATGGCAACTCTAGGTCACCTTGGCCCCTGCTGACCAGTTCTAATTGGATTCTTCACCATAAATTCCTACAGATCTTTGGGTTATGAGGAACTATCCTTATCTCCCAGAGTTTCAGGATCTGGTCACAAAAGTCTCCTGGGTTCTCTCCATCTCTGGCCTGCATTTCTCCTGCAGATAACAGGTAATTGGCGGAGGAATGTGAAACAGCCTGTCCATTTAGGTCAGGCAGGGCTGCAGGTAAATGGCTTCTTGGAAAAGAAAGCACGTGGGGGTCAGCGCAGTGGTTCCACTTTATGGAATTATTCGTTCACCTTGCGTTCCCATCCCCCACGTCTGCCTGTTCCCTAATGGGAGGAGGGAGAAAGAAAGAAATGAAGAAAGGAAAGAGATAAAAAAAAAGTCAGAGGGGAGAGTGAGGAGGGAGGGAGGGCTGTCTGTCTTCGCTTCCTAGGGAAAAAAAAAAAAAAAAAAAGCACCAGACTGCATTTTGGAAGGATTGCACACCAACCTTTGCTGTCATGATTTTGAAAAACCATTTGGCAGTAGCTACTCAAGCTAAACATATGCCTCATCTGTGGCCCAGGAAATCCTCGCCAAGGTTTATCTGTGAGAAGCACGCTCACCTGTCCAACCCCAAAGAATGGACTAGGAGACACAAGGCCCAGCAAAAAGTGAAGCTTTACTTCCTTCAGTCTTGCAAGACCCAGTGTCTGGAGGGAGCAGGAGAGTCAGCCTTTTATCCCCAAGGTCCCTCCCCTGTTCCTCATTGGCTGCACAATCTTCCTGTCCGTCACCAGGTTTTCCTGTCTCCTATTGGGCTGTTTAAAGAAGTATACCTGGGGCTGGAGGGGGCCGGGGGCGAGGGGGGGGTCCCCACCTCCCTTTGTTCTCTCGCGTTGGGAATGTCCTTTGAGTTGGTGTCTGTTGGTCAGGTGGGCCCCTTCCTTCTCACCGCCTGCTGTCAGGGGGCTGTGAATTGTTTCATTTTTACTCCGCTAACTCCTCCCGCTGCCTTTCTTACAGCCCAGGTCCTTTTACATTGGAAGCTAAACGCTGGATTCTGAAAATTGGAGCCGCTGGGCTTTCTGTTTCTCCCCCATCTCAGAGGAATGAGCACACACACGTGCTCACCAAAGGCAGGCCCAGGAAGCCACAGCAGACTCTGCCCACAAGGCCCCCACGGGAAACAACCCTGAGGTCCAGCCACAGGAGACTGGAGAGATACCACGCCCCTGCTGATAATTGCCAACGGGTGGTATTCTGATGGGCAAACGTGGGCAGGTGCAGAAAGGGTACATTCCGTAAAAGTGCACCCTTACTGAGCCCCAGAATAGGTGGAACTAACCCACCAAGATAGAAACTGTGATGATGATTATCTTCTCAGGATGGGGTATGGACAAGAGAGACACTGGGAAGCCCCTGAAGGGTGGCAAACTAGTTACACGGATGTGAAGCCCGTGGTGTTCCTGTATATTGTGTGATATATACTATTTCCATTTCTTGGACTAGGTAAGGGAGAAATCTTTCACGTTTATCTGCCTTAAGCATTTATTTGGTGAACTGGGTGCCTATTAAGAATCTGGCTTCAACTGGACCTTTGAACTTCTCTTCACTAATTTACATTGTTATATAGTGTACCTGTTACATTGTATTGTGGATTACTGTTGTAGTAGGGTCTATTGTTAAATAGCCCATCTGAGTTCTTTGTATCTTCTCCAGCTGCAAATCCTCCTCTGGTTCATCATCTTCCTTGATTCTTTTGAGTGATGGTTTAAATTTTTAGGTCATCAACTCTATCCATCTTTTCTCTCGGCAGTTTTGGGGTTGTCTGCTTGTTTTCATTTGCAGACTTCTTAGTTTTGGACAAGCTGGTTGAAGGTAATGGACCTTAAACAGCTCCGTGGGTGAGGGCAGACATGCAGAATTGGGAGTGGAGAGGCAGCCAGAGATGAGATCACACTAGGGTTTGATTGGGGGGAATTGACCCTGAGTGCAACAGACAGTCAGGAAGGGAAGTGAGCAGCGGGTAATGCTGAGATTTGTGTTCTGAAGATCACTTTGGTAGCTGGGTGGAGAATAGACTGAGGGTTGCAATGTCAGATCTCTGGAACCTTCCAGGGGGAGTGGCCTGGGCTGGTAAGTGGGAGGCAGGTAGAGAGATGGGGAAGGCTTGGAGACCTGCTTTGGCACTAGATTTCTCCCTTACTTGTGAAATAGCGTATCTGGGTTGTTCGTTTCTTCTCCAGCTGAAAATCCTCCTCTGGTTCATCATCTTCCTGGAATTTTTTGGGTGATGGTTTAAACTTTAAGTAAACTTCCTTGGGACCCCAGGATATGTGCCTCTGGGGTGAGGGGGTGGTGGGCTGGGTGGAAAAGTCCCCACATCAGAAGACAGCGGGGCACTTGGGATTCTGTGCCTCTTCACTGCTGGCTTCTAAATCTGTTTGCTTTGCGGTTTAGCTTTCTATCAGCCCAGAATCTGGTCCTGGTGGTCCAATTGGGACTGCAATTTCATCCCCCTCACCCAATACTGAATTTCTCCATTAAAATACACTGAATAATCTATCGCCCCCTCCTCATTCTGTGAGATTTGCGTGGTCTGTCATGAACCAGTTCTATTGTGCAATTACTCTCAAATAATGATCTCTTTTCTTTTGCTTTTATCATAATATTTTGATAGTTGCATGTTTTGATTCACTTATTTATTTGTAGGAAGATTATCTCCTAATTGTTCTTTTTAAAAAGTTCTCAGTTGTTCTCTGGCTAATCTGTTTGGGGTGTATTATTACTGTTGTTTCCCCTCAGGTGAACTTAAGAATTCAATAATTAAGTTCCAAACAAATCCCATTAGGAATTTAATTGGGGTTTCATTCAACTCATAAATTAATTTCAGGAGAATTATTATACAAGTTTTCTCCTACACATTTTTTTCCCTATGTATTAAAATCTATTGCTATTTTTTGGCAAATATTTTTGGGTGTATCCCATAGATTCTACTGACTGGCACAGTTTTTGCAAAGTGATTCTTCGATAAATTTTTCAGTTTTTATAGTCTTTCTTAAATTTTTTTCTTTCAGAATTCTGTGTTTGGGCTACCATGGTAAAATATCTTTTAGTCCTCCTTTCAGGGACTATTATTCACATATATGAAATATACTGACTTTTTAAAATACTTTATTCTATGAAGTTAATTTACAGGACTAGTTTAAAAGATAAATGTTTTAAAATTTGATACACAACTGTATGCACTTAAGAAGAAAAATGGAAATGGAAACTTATGAGGGAAACTTTAAAACATTCACTCGAGCAAAAGTAGAAAACCCAAATAGAGAAGTTATTATGAGTTTCATAAGAATGCAATTGCATTATTGCACAAGATGATCATTTTGACATTTTTACAACAATCATATCACATCTTTGTGTTCATTCTAATTTCATTGCTTAGAATTTTCAGAACTGCACTAAACTATAAGAAACACAATAGCCTCTTTTCCTGACTGCCTTTGACTCTGGTTTAAGTAGGAATTGTCTTGTGTTCACAGTTAAGGATAATGTTGACAGCATAGAATATAAAACTTTACTATGATGAAAAAATTGTTGTTTCCTAAATCCCCCACGTTCTTCAAAAAAAAAAAAACCAACAAATTTTGGGATTCTAGAATTTACTTTGTTACTATCTTTTCTTTCCTTATTAACATTATTATTCCTATTTTCTCCTTAAATGTATTCATGTGAAATGTTGCATAAATAGCCTTTTTTATAATAAATCATCTTTGCATGTCTTAGATAGGTCTTACTTGGTCATTTTTGAATAATTATTTTAATTTTGCTGCTGGATCTGGTCTAGTCATATATTATTCAGGGTTTCTACATCTCTTCCCAATTTTATTTCCCTTCTATATTTTGGAGTCGAGTTTGTATTGACCACACAATGCAGTACACGTTTATATCTTTCTATACCTAAAACAATTTCAGTAGCATGGGGATTTGGGTCCCTTGGAATTTTGAAAGATTAAATTTCAAAACTGACTGGCACAGTTTTTGCAAAGTGATTCTTTGATAAATTTTTCAGTCTTTCAAAGTAACTTCTCTATTTGGGTTTTCTACTTTTGCTCAAGTGAATGTTTTAAAATTCCCCCATATGTTTCCATTTCCATTTTTCCTCTTAAATGCATACAGTTATGTATTGTCTTTAATATTTTATTCCCTCTTATCTGTCACAGGATTCCTTTTCCAAATATTTTTTTGTGTATCAAAGATGTCCATTTCATTAACGTTTTTTTTTAGAAAACTTATTTTACATCCAAAAAGTCAGGAACTATGTCTTACAGACAGACATAGGCTAGATTTCTGTATAGGTATTTTAAAATACTAAAACAAAAATAAACCTTGCATTCCAATCTTTTTCTTTAACTGATTTTATTTTTTAAGTATATGACAGCAGAATGCATTACAATTCTTATTACACATATAGAATACAATTTTTCATATCTCTGTATATAAAATATGTTCACACCAATTCATGTCTTTATACATGTACTTCGCATAATGATGACCATCATATTCCACCATCACTGCTAACCCCCTGCCCCCTCTCTTGCCCTCCCCCCCCCCCCCGCCCTATCTAGAGTTTGCAATCTTGAGAAGAATGGAGTACTACCAAGAGCCCAGACTCACCCTCTTCAGATAGCTCCTCCTTCCATTGCTGAGAACTGGCTGTTTCCAGAAATACCACGTGAATCAACACCACATTTAGTCATGCCATAGACACATTTTGCTCCAAACACAATATTGTTTAATTTTGCTGTTTTTGATTTTTTTAGTGAGTTGAATTATACTGTAAGATTTTTTTTTCTGCTCAGCATCATGTTTTGAGATTCCTTGTGATTATGCATGTAGTGGACTTTATTGTTTTTCACTGAAGTATGGTATTCCCTTGAACGGATATTACAAAATTGTCTGTTCTGCTCTCAGAGGAATTTAGGTTGCAGCAAAGTTTCTTTTTCCTTTGACAAACAATGCTTCCATAGATATTATTGCACATGGTTGTCAGTACCACGTGAGGCACAATGTGTTCTCAGACATAGAAGAAAGAGTGACATTGTCAGATTATAGGAAACGTTCCTCACCATGCTTGATGACCGAGCCTTTATAGTTCCTTACAAACAAGTGGGTACAAAATGGTATTCTAGTGAGTGGTAAATTCCATTGGCATTTTCAACATAGGCTTATGTGATTACTGGAATAGGTCCCTCACACTTAGGGCTCAAGGGGCTGAGTTCACCTCTTCTCTCTGAATCCAGGTCCACCCAACCCAACCAGAGTTAATGTTAGTTTCTGTAGCTCCTTCAATATTTTTATGCTAGTACAGACACATATGTTTATATTTTTTGCTTTCCTCTTTTTATATACAAAGGGTGGCACGTTGTAACACTGTTCTCTGCTTTTTCACATAATGGTATAGCTTGGACATCTTTGAAGATCAATATATAAATAACTAGACATATTTTTTGGCACCTGAAAATGTTTCACTGTGTAGATTCTCCATCTTCTACTTGATCAGGCCACTGCTGATGGCTGCTGCATCATTTCTCGTCTTTAGCTGTTGCAAACAATGCTACAAGAATTAATCATGTGTTGAGGTCATTTCAAGGAATTGCAATTCCTGGGTCAAACGGTCTACGCTTTTGAAATATTTGCATATAAACTCTACAGCTAAGAAGTAGACCTCTTTAAAAACAGTCTGTGGATATTTCCATTGAGATCATGTTAACCTTCTAATGGATATAAGAAGAATTGAAGTATTTATGGTGTTGAGTTTAAATATACCCAAACCTTTGTCTTTCTACAGGCTTTTTCTTAGAATACACTGGAATATTTTGTTATTCTATTTCCTATTGTTATAGTTTGGATATGGGGTGTCCTCCAAAAGCTCACGTGTGAGTCAATGCAAGAAGGTTCAGAGGAGAAATAATTGGGTGGTGAGAGCCTTAACCCAATCAGTGAATTGATCCCTGATGGGATTAATTGAGTGGTAACTAGAGGCAGGTGGGGTGTGGCTGGAGGAAGTGGTTAGTTGGGGGCGTGGCTATGGCTATATATTTTGTATCTGGAGCTGGATCTCTCTCTGCTTCGGGATCACCGTGATGTGAGCTGCTTCTCTCTGCCTCCCTCTTCCGCCATGATGTTCTGCCTCACCTGGAGCTGTGAGGAATGGAGCCGGCCTTCTCTGGACTGAGACCTCTGGAACCCTGAGCTCTCCAACTTTTCTTTCTCTACGGTTGATCCTTAGTCACAGGGGCAAAAAAAACACTGACTTTAAACACCATTCTATTCTATTTCCTAGATCTTTTATCCTTTTAGGGTTGTGATTGTAAGTGGGGCTGCTCTTGATGACTGATGTTGAAGTAGACAGTTTATTTTACGAATATGTGATAGATACATTAATCATCTAATAAGTCTGTTGAGGAAGAATTAGACGCTTGTGAGAAAATGAAGAGGGGTCAGGGAGGCTGGGCGAGGCAGGTGGGACGCCACAGGAGAAGGGGTTTGGGTGGAATCGTCCTCACTGCAGTGGAGTTCGGAGGAAGCTCCGTGAGGCCCTGCGAGTCCTTGAGCCACAGCCGTCCCTCTGGGGAGTGGCCATCTTCGGCCTTAGCAGCACATGGAGATGGATGTGCGGTGTGGCAGCTGGGCTTGTTGGTCCCCCCTTGGCTCTGGGAGGCCATCACAGTCCATCTCTCGTGGTCCATAGATCTGTGTCTCAGAGTCGAGGGAAGCCCCTCCATGGCTCCTGTGGTCCTTCTTCCTGAGCGGAAACAGAAACATAGATGGGAGCAGAGTCCCTGTCACTGCAGGTGGGCTGGGGCCTGGAACGGCATCTCCATCCTCTCTCCATCGTCAATTCTAAGTTCCCTTTGCTCTCACCTTGGCAGGTCTTGATGGCTTAGCAGGCAGAGTGCCCCAAACCTTCACTCCTGAGGAATATGGCTCTCTGGTGACCATAGTCACCTCTGTATTTTAATGAAGTAATGGGAAGAGAGGGGATCCCAGGAGGTGGCCAGTGGTTCACCTCATCATGGAAATGCAGCCCTAAGTCCTTGTGCTCATCAAGCTCAATGGCCTCAGCCAGTACAGTGACTTTTCTCCTCACCTGCTGGCCCCTCGTCACAGGCGGTTCCAAAGTGCCCTGTAGGGAGCCATACCTTGTGGCCCAATGGAAATCTTGCTCATCACAACTCAAAGGTTGTGTGAGTCTCTGAGTTAACATTAGCTCAGACCTGTGTGGCTCTCTCCTTGCACAGAACCAACAAGTCTGACTCTTCTCAGACTTTGTCAGATCCTGGTGATCATTTGGGTGGACTGGGCCTGAACGGTCTACTGGTAGCTGCTATTATTTACCACTAAGGCAGACCAGCCCTCCAGTCTCCCAGAGTCCAGAATTGAGAGAACCTGGGAAGCACAAAGTACCCCAGTGGGACACTGGGGTTGATGGTGAATTGAGTCTCTTCTGCTACCACCACTCCGCTCCCAGCTCATTCTTCCCTTTGGGGACCCAGGACCCACCAGAGCTGTTTGATTTAACACACCCATTGCATTCTGAAGAATGGCGGCTCACCTTCCACAGCGCTCCCTTTGGCTGGGACTTCAGCAGAGCTATAAAAGCCACAGCAGCATCCTAGGAGGCACCTGGGCTTAGAGGGCTCAGTAATGATACAACCTGGGGGACTCATGGTCACGGCCCACCTAACCTCCTCCTTCACTTCAAACTGGGTGTCTTGGTGCCGTCCTGTGTGCATTCTAAATGCCCTCGTCTCCCAGGAGTGGAGCACCTTAGTGTGCTCACATCGTCTTGGAAGCCTGACTTCAACACATTGGGTGAAGAATTACAGAGCGCAGCTGGGGCGGAGGTCAGTAATGCACCCTATAGTCAGGGGTCTCAGAGGTACGATGTCATGTCCACCAAACCAGGCTACTTTCCTAAACTCCTTACGTTAACAGATTTTTTTGTTGTTGTTCGGATTAGAATAATTTCTTCTCAGATTTACGCAATGTAAAAATAATGATGGTTGACTTCTCACTTTTCAGTTTTCTGCTTTTTGTCTGGTGGTGTTACCTAACCTACCCAGTTGAACATTAAACAGTGATGTTAGTGAGCGACCTTACTCTTGATAAATTTTATACCTTCAATGCCCTCAGAGAGTAGGCAGGTAAAATGGAATTTGGGGCAAATGCCCAGCACTGAGCTCAGATATCAGGGTTTTCATCTATTTCTTCTTTTTTTAAAAAAAGTTCTGAGTTTCACACTTTTAGCGCTTTTTAAAAATTTATTCTATTGGCATAAAAATATTTAATGAGATCTACTTCATTTATCAATGTTTAAGTCTACAACAGAGTATGACTAACTCTAAGGCACGATCGTAAAGGAGATCCCCAAGATATCCTCATTTAGCTTGAGTAAAACTTTATGGTTGCTGGTGAGCAAGGAAAATATGGTACATACCCAATGGAATATTATTTGGCCTTTAAAAAGAAAACAATTCTGCAATATGTAACAGTACCCATGAACCCTGAGGACATTAGGCTAAGTGCAATAAGCCTGTCACAGGAGAAGTACTGCATGATTCCATTTAATATGAGACATCTAAAGTACTTAAATCAACTAGTAAAAGAGTAGAATGGTGGTTACCAGAGGCTGAGAAGGGAGAAAATGGGGAGTAGATACAGGTCATTAAAAGCTAAAAATTCCCTGGCACTCAGATGCACAAAACAACTGTCCTGCAATTTAAACACAGCGAGTACTGCTCCATTCCAAATGATTCCCAGTTGGATGACAATGCTCTTTTCTCTCTTTTGGAATATTGGCCACAGCCTCGGATGGATGGGGAAAGCTGTGCTGTCGCATCAGCAGCAGCAGCAGCAGCCCGCATCCTGAATGCACCCCACTGCCCAGAGTCCTTGCTTCCTAAAGCTCTCTGTGCTGCTGCAGACCAGCGGTTCCCAGGCTTCAGTGTGTTGCAGGGCAGTCCCCTGCAGGGCTTGTGAAAATCCAGGTTGCTTGTCCTCCAGTGGAGATCCTGATTCTGTAGTTCAAGGGTAAGGTCCAAGAACTTGCATTTCTAGTAGGTTTCCAGGCCCTGCTGAGGTGATGCTTCTGTAACTGCACACAGAGACCCATGACTGAAGCCCTGGCACATGTTGAGAATCCAGAGCCAGTGCCTTGGCTTGCCAGGGTGGCAATGCCACATTATCCTTTGTGGAGTCTGAGTGCGCCGTCACCTCTGTGCGTGGTCCAGAGTAAGTGGTGCTGTCTCTGTTTGCCTGAGAACACACCAGCCAACCTGTGCTCTCAGCCTTAGAGGTCCAGGTCTTCAAAGTTAGAAGCCAGCTCAGGCTTCTGATAAACTGCAAGGTCAAAATGCCCTACACTCGGCAAAGTTCAACGTCCAATGTCACAGGTTCTGGTCACACCAAAAACTTTTTAGAAAAGAATATAGCTCTTTAATTCAGTTGAACATTTCTTTTTATGGGGAGGGGTTAATTAATTTGTAAGTGGCGATTACATTTTGATTATTTTTTTTATGAAGGCTGTATTTCTTGCCTTTCTAGGCATGCTGAGATCAATTGTCTCTTTAACCTCCACTTCACATTTCCTTTAAAATTTGGAAATTATGCTTTTTCTATTGTTTTAGTGATTACCCTAGAAAGCTTAATACACTATTGACAACAAAGAGTTAATCTGTATCGTTATTCTCCTTCTGAATAATGCAGTATAATCCTGTATTCTTCTTCCAATGTTTGTTTGATTGACAGCCAAGATTTTTACTTCTACCTTATTTGAGGTGATGAATATGCTAATTACCCTGATTTAATCATTGCACAATGTATACACATACCGAAACACCACATTGTACTCCATAAATATGTACAATTATTATGTGTCAATTAAAAATAAAATACAAAATAAAAATAAATTTAGAAATCATTTTTGCATAACCAGTAATTATTTTTGGATTTGCACATATGTTGTGAGATATTTTACTTCTCCCTGAAATTAATCTTTAAATTCTTCCTTTTAAAATTTCAACAAAAAATCTATGTGTATGTTAAAAAAAAGCATGGTTCTCCTGCTTGATGGTTGTCGGTGTTTTTTTTTAATATCAGAAACTCCAAAATGTTATTCTGCGGCCTTCTGCCTTCCACTTTCACCGGGAGGAGGAGGCCCCTGCTCTAATTGTTCTCTGTCTAATTCCCTCTTTCTTTAGAGCATCATTGAAGATATGTTCCTGGCTCATTGCTGGTTCACACATTTGGGAGTAGCTTCATTTATTTGTCTGGCTTACCTTTCCTGGCACCTCTGAATCTGAGCACAGGAGTCTTGCATCTCCCTGTGAAGTTCCAGCTGTTGTCTTTCCAACCTTGCACCTTCCCCTGGTCGCTAGGATCTTCCTGTAGAATGCTGGTGCCTCTGTTGGACTGCCCCTTCCCCTCTGTCTCCATGACATCCTTTCCTCTTTGCTTTCTCTCTCTGCCACGCTATATTTTGTCTTTATTTCCTGAGGGCAGTGATTAAAAGAGTTCAATCTTGAAGAGTAGTCAACTTAGAGGTAAGGATTCCCTGGGCAAAATATTTTATTTTTATTTTTTTACATGATCTTGAACCAAATCTAAGAGTGACAGAATCTGTAGCGTGTATCTGAGTGTGTGTGTGTGTGTGTGTGTGTGTGTGGTTGTGTGTTGAATATTAATTAATTCACCAGGGATGGTGTTGTTCCCAGAGGGGTCCAGTGCTGTACTCCAGGATCTGCCATGTGTGTGTGATTGTCTTCTTCCCAACGCACTTGGAACCCTTGAGAGCACCCTTAAGTTCCCCAGGCGGTGACATGAGATCAGGGAGCAAAGGGTACAGCCAGACTCGTTGCTTCTGCTTTTCTTCTTCTTTTTTTGAACTTCTACAATTTGTGTGACTTCCTCCTTAGCCGCCGCTTGCATTTAAAAACTCGAGTCCTGTGTTTTAGGCAGCGCTCTGTGTTCTGATCTCAGACCTTCTTTCTGGATATCTAGTCTTGACATATTCCCAATATTTGAAGTCTGGGAATCACTTTCAGCGTTTTAATTTTAAAAATCTATTTTATTTGCGTGTAATTCATAAACATCTGTTTCTAAGATTATCATTTCTTTCTTGATGTTGATTTTGGGGTTATTTTATGGTTTTTTTAAAAAATTAAATGATTAGTATTCTAATTACATTCTTTTTTATTTAATAATGAAGGCTTTTTAAAACTTCCCCCACTGGTTTTAATAAATATTGTTCTTAATTTTTTTGCTATTTTCTAAATAGCATATAATTAAAAATTTTTATTTCTTCTCTGAGTCAACCTTTATTTAATAGAAGGTTGTTTAATTTCCAAGTGGTTTCCTCTCATGGATTTGATTACATTTCATGATTAATTTCCAGTTTTAATGCAGTATTGCCAGAGAACATGGCCTCTACAATTTCTACCATGTAATTAAATTTTGTAAACATCACATGAATGCTTACAAAGGCATATTTTCTATGGATGCTGGTAAAAATACATACATTTATTAATCTTAATAAATTTAAATTACTAAATTTTCCATGACTTTTTTAGTTTCTGTCTTATAGAAGGAGACAGTGCATTGGAGTTTTTCATTAGAATTGTGTTTTTGTAACTATCTCATTTACTATCTAAGATTTCTGCATATTTTGTCTTCTCCTTTTTAAGATGTATGATTCTTTTACCTTAATTCTGAACTTAACATTTTCTCATTTTAAAATGATTTTTTGAAAGGTTTTTTTTGTCTTGAAATCGACTTTTCTGACTCTATTCTTATCAGTCTTGCAGCATTTTTGTTTAAATTTGCTCAAATCTTCCTCTTTACGCCTTTTCTTGGGATATGATTTGTATACCATGCCATCTACCTATTTAAAGTGCACAATTAAATGTTTTCAGTCTACACCCAGAGCTGTGCAGCTATCCACCCCAAACATTTTAGAATATGTTCCTTGACCCCCAATAGAAACCTGCACCCCTCAACAGTCATGCCTCTATTCCACCCCTCCCCACCCCCGAGTCCTAGAAATCAGTTACTTACTGTGTCTTTGTAGATGTGATTATTCTGGACATTTCATGAAAATTGAATTACACAATGTGTGTTATTTTGTGACAGCTTCTTTTACTTGGCAGGATATTTCCAAGGTTCATCCATGTGTGTCAGCACCTCATTCTTCTCTAGGCTAAAGAATGTTCCATTATGGGGATAGACTGCATTTTATGTATCCATTCATAGGTTGATGGACATTCAAGTTGTTGCCACATTTTTGCTATGGATAATGCTGCTGTGAAAGTTGGTGCAGCAGTTTTAGTGTGAACATGGGCTTTCATTTCTCTGGGGTAAATCCCTATGGTATCTATTTTAACTCTATTTTTAATCCTTTGAGGAACTGCCAAACTCTTTTCCAAAGAGGTTGCAACATTGTACAATCCCATCAGCAGTGCATGGGGTCAAACTTTTTTACATCCTCACTTGTACTTATTATCTGGTTTTGGTAACAGCCACCTTAATAGATGTGAATAGTATCTCATTGCAGCTTTGATTTGCAATTCCCAGATGACTCATGATGCTGATCTTCTCTTTATATTTAATAATCATTTGTATAAATTCTTTGGAGAAGTATCTGTCAGATTTTTTTGCCCAATATTTAATTAGGTTGCCTGTTTATTTTTGCATTGCAAGAATTCTTTATATATTAATATATTACATATTAAAGATATAAATCCATCATATAAAATTTACAAATATCCCCCCATTCAATGGCTATCAGTTAATTTTCTTTTTCTTTCTTTTATTTTCAGTACTGGGTTTTGAACACAGAGCCTCACACTTTCTAGGTGAGCGCTGTACCACTGAGCTACGTCCCAGTCAGTCCCGTATACTTTTTTGATGATGTCCTTCATGGTATGCAAGTTTTCCATTTGGATAAAGTCCAATTTACTTTTTTGTAGTTGTCACTTGTGTTTTTGGTGTCAGATCTAAGAAATCATTGTCTATTCCAAAGACAGGAAAATGTATGCCTATGTTTTTCTAAGAGTTTTATGTTTTTAGCTCTTATGTTTTAGGTGCAACCTATTTTGAGTTAATTTTTATATATGGTGTGAGGTAGGGCTCCAACTTCATAAACTTAAGAATAATTTCTCTGTGTTTATGTACTTATATGTGTACGTGTGTTTATGTATATATAACATTATATATTACATATAATATATACTTTAATCAATACTATAAAAGACCTCTCTTAAATAAAAAACTTTTGAAAATGTTGCTTCCTCCCACACCCCACTGAGATTTTGGTTGTTAGTATTACTCTCTTTTATGGATATTTGCCTCTGAATGTCATTCTTTCTGCCCTCCACCCCACATTTACTATCTTGATCTATTTCTAGGTTCTCCACTTGAAAAGTTAATCCTCTTTCTTTTGATTTTTCTCCTTACCTGATGTCTTGGGGGTTCTAAGTATCCCACCCATACTTTCTGGGGCTGTGGCATGACTACTGCCCTGTGGTGCCTCCTCTGCTGTCCATCTCTAAATATCTCATAACCTTCCTCATGATTTTACCTTAACCTATGGGTTATTTGGAATTGGTTTTCTAGATAGACTAAATCATTTGACAATCTATATACTATGATTTATGTCATTATTACATTACACTAAGAGGATGCCATGTGTGAAATGTGATTCTGGGTTGGCTTGGCATATGTGTGCTTTAACACATGATTGACATTTGAAAATGTCACATGAGCCCCAGACAATAGCCAATGTCTCTTTATTGAATTGTTCGTTCATATATTAGTTCAAGCTTACTTATGATGTTACTCAAGATTTCTTCTAAATGTTATTTTCTGGGACAACGTATAATAAACTAAACATACAAATAAAAATGTTACTTCTATCCATGGTTTTTATCTGTTGTTGTTCTTATTTGTGTAGCCTCTGATTAATGCACACAGTGACATTTATTTTATTTTTATTTTTCTACATAAATAGAGCACAACTTTTAAGTCACTTTTTCTGCTTATACTCTCTAGATCTTGACATTGACATAACTGCAGAGCTCCCATAACCTCATTTCATGCACCCCATTCTCTATTCTTTCCCCTCTATTTCCACCTCTTTCTCTGTAAGGCTGCAGCCAATCCACTGATCTTTCTCAACATCTTCTTCCTCCCTTTCCTGCAAATCTAGTCTCTTCCAGCCTTTTCCAGTTCAACTTATGGCAACTCCCACCCTTCTATTCACTCAGGTTAAACACTTGGCGTCATCCCTAACGCCTCTCTTCCCCTGGTGGTCCACGTCCAGTTGGTCAGGGCATGGTACGGGCTCTACCTCAGGACACACTCAGAGTTTCGCTTCTCATCACCTCCCCTGGGGTCTGCTCATCTGAGCACATCAACACTCCCCAGTTCTTGTGATAGCCTCCTGACCCATCTCTCTCCATGAGTTCATGCCCATCACACAAACCCATGGGAGGTTCTCTTAAAATAAGGTTAGATTGAATCACTCTTGCCCTCAAGTCTCTGCAAAGGATCCCATTTCATTAAGAATCTGCATCCTACTGGAGCCTGGGCGATCCTGCCTGCTCTGACATCCTCTCCTGCCCTCCCCCTTGCTCCCTCCATGGCGGACACGCTGGCTTCCCTGCTGCCGTCCGGACACATGCCCACAACACACTACTACTCCAGGAGTTTTAGCACCTTCTGCACCCTCTGCCTGCAACGCTTTTCTCGGATCTCTTTATGGCTCTGTGCCACCCTTTTGTGTTCAGATTTCACTCCCTCATAGGAAGCCTGCTCTAGGCACCTAGTATTGCAGCTTCTGATCCATTTCATTCCTAGTTCTGTTGCCCCAAACCCCCACTCCTCTTTCCCTTACTGTCCTTGATGCTTTCATCGTTGATTAGCTCATTTAAGTTCCTTTTTGTTTGTTTTTGAGTTTTTCATTCCCTTAATGAAGAACCTTCTTTGTCTCCATCTATTTGAAAACATTTGGGAGAGCTCCTGAAGGGTTGGTTGGGAAAGCCTTGGATGATTTTATCCTGCAATTTAAGACAGTTATGCTAGCAATCTTATCTGCAACCATGCTGGGAGCAGGGCACGGGGGCATATTCATTTTGACACATGCTAGCTAGTGATGCCAGAAGAGGGTGTCTAGCTCTCATACCTCACTATGCACGAATGTCCCAGAGCATCTTCCTGAGAAGCCAGAAGGTTAATAAGAGATTGGCTCAGAGGCTGACCACAGGATCTGCACTAGACTATGTCCTAGTGGGTTAGTTATTATTATTTTTAACAATCTTTTAACTTAAATCCATTTTAGATTTACAGAATGATTGTGAAGACAGTACAAAGAATTCTCAGACACCCACACTCAGCTTTCCTCACTCTTAACTTCTTCCATTATGAGCCTGCTATGTTCATCATAGGGATTCAGGGTTGTCAGCAGGAAGTCCACACTTCATTCAGATTTCCTTAGTTTTTACCCAATGTCCCTGCTCTTCTCCAAAGTCCCATCCAGGACACCACATTGCTGTGAGTGGTCTTGTCTTTTAGGCTTCTTTTGGTTGTGACGATTTCTCATACTTTCTTTGTTTTGATGGTTTTGAAAGTTTTGAGAAGTGCTGGTTGGTTATTTTGATAACATCCCTCAGTTGAAATTAGTCTAATGTCTATTTCATGATTAAACTGAAGTTGTGAGTTTCGGGGACAAAGACCACAGAGGTAAAGTGACATTTTTATTACAGAATACCAAGCACACGTACTATCATGTATGATGCCATGGCAGCCAATGGGAAGAGAGGTAAGCATGTCTCTAGTCTGAGGATTTATTTAAATCTGGAAAGGATCTGAGCTTTTAAAGAATGATTTCCTTAGCTATAGGTACCAGATGCCTCAGATTTCTCAGGCTAGTCCACACTTGGTGTTTTAGCCAGCTTTTTTTTGCTGCTGCGACTAAAAGACCTGATCAGAACAACTGTAGAGGAGCAAAGGTTCATTTAAGGGCTCATGGTTCCAGAGGTCTCAGTCCATACACAGCAGGCTCCATTCCTCGGGGCTGGAGGTGAGGCAGGACATCATGGTGGAAGAGTGTGGCAGAGGGAAGCAGCTCACATGGTGATCAGAAAACAGATACAAATATATACCCCCTATTCACACCTCAATTCCCCCTCTCCAGCCATACCCAGCACTTCAGTTAGCACTCAGTTAATCCCTATCAGGGGATTAATGCACTGATTGGGTTAAGACTCTCACAACCCAATCATCTCTCCTCTGAACCTTCTTGCATTGTCTCATACATGAGCTTTTGGGAAACACCTCACATCCAAACCATAACACTCAGCCTCTGGAAATTCATCAGAATTGCCACTTCAGTGTCTAAACACTTTGTGTCTTCAATATCTAGTGCTCCAAGTAAGTAGTTCTGGCTCTAACTGTCTGGGTTGGGAAGTCTCTTCATGGTGATGATTTCCCTTAAAAGTTTGATTCTCTGATGGGATCAAATAAGAGTTGTTGATATTTGGTTTATCCAAAGTTTTTATTGTTGTTCTAAGGACAGGAGTGACAACTTCTAAGACCTTTACATTTTAAAGTCCAAACTGGAAGTCCTTTTAGTTAACATAGCAAAGATTTCCTGATTTGTATTTGTCTTTATGTACCCCCCTTCCCCAGCACTACACACACCAGAACGTAGGTCCCACAAGAGCAGAGGTCCTTGGATCACTGGTATATTTCTACTGCCTAGAATCATGCATGTCACATGCCAGGAATCCAACAGATATTTGTTGTCATTAAATGAATATAAATAGTTTCTCTCTGAGAAAGAACAGACCTTAGCACTCTCTGATCTCCTTCTGCTTCTTCCTCTTGCTCATGACTACCTCGCCGTGCACACCCACCATATTGATTTCATCGAGTTTAGCTCTGTGCTGTCACAAGTAACTGTCTTCCCTTCCTTATTTTTGATCATCATTTATTTACACAATATTGACTTTTACTGAGTTACTTACAATTAGTCCTATTTCTCTGGCTCCTTTTCCACTGTCTTTTTTTTTCTTTAATACATATTTTTATAAAGATTTCTTTGAAAGGTAAACATTGTGAGATCTTAAACACCCCAAATATATATTTATGTTAATTTAAAACTATAGTTTAGTGGAATATAAGATATAAGCTCAAAATTTTCATCATACAAATTTTCATCATGTGCATATATTTTCATATACTTAAAAATATTCTATTGTTGTCTACTAGCATATGGTGCTAAAGTTAAAACAGGATATAAATAATACAGAATAGTCTTACCTATCACTTCCTGAGTGCCAGAAATTGTTCTTGGTACAATGTGTATTAGTTTGTTCACTGCTTTAAAAGATCCTTAAAAGAACAGGCTGACTTTCCCAATGTCGACTTCATCTGATCATTGAAGGCATGAATAGAACAAATAATAAAATAATTAATATTCTATATTTTAAATAATAAACAGCATTTTATTATTTAATAATATTAATATATATTAATATATCATTAATGCAATTAAATATTACATATTCAATGATAAATGTTTATTGTTAAATAATAAATATTTATTTATTATTTGAACAGGCCTCCTGTCCAATGGCCCTCACATTGAACCATCATCTTTTTCTCTGTCTTCAGTCTTTGACTGAAACATTGACTCTTCCTGGGTCTCAGTCTTCAGACTAGAACTCTATCATCAGCCCTCCAGTCTCTCCCGCTCACTGACTACAAAGTTGGGGACTTGTCAGCCTGCATGATTGTGTAAGCTGATTCCTTCTAATGAATTTCTTGGTATATTCATGTGGATAGAGATAATACCTCCTATTAGTTCTGTTTCTCTAGAGAACTCCAACCAACGCACTCATGATTTCTCCAAATATTTTCACTTCTGTTTCTTTATTAATCTCATTTTAGGACTTCTATTATCCCTCCTGCATTAGTCAACAATTGTTACATCAATTCAGTGTAATAGCCTACTCTAAAATGCAGTGGCATTGAATAATAATCATATTTCCTACTCAAGTGTCTCCAGATTGGCCAGTGTGGCTCTGCTTGGAGCTTCAGTTCTGAGTATTAGTCAGACCATATGTGTCCCTTTGGGGTCTCAGGTCAGAGAGGAATGTCTTCCTAGTACATGTTGCTTTTCTACTAATATTGTTTAGAAGCACAAAAATGGAAACAGTAACAGGCAAGTGCATTGTTTTCCATTTTATGGGTGCATTGTTTATTTTTATTTTATTTTTAAAAAATTTTAATTTGTTATGTATGACAGCAGAATGCATTACAATTCATATCACACACACACAGCACAATTCTTCATATCTCTGGTTGTACACAGAGTAGGGTCACACCATTTGTGTCTTCATACATGTACTTAGGGTAATGTTGTACATCTCATTCCACCATCTTTCCCACCCACATGCCCACTCCTTTCCCCTCCCTCCCCTTTGCTCTATCTAGAGTTCATCTAATCCTCCCATGTGACTCATTGGGATAGCTGTACATGAAAAATTACATCATTTAATCAATTTCATTTCCAGTACCTCCTCCTGCCTTCTCCCACTTCCTACCCTTGATCCGGTTTTATCCTCTCTGCTGGTCTCCCTTCTATTTTCATGGAGTCTCCTTCAACATTTTTTTCTCTCCAGCTTCCACAAATGAGGAAGAGCATATGACTCTTGGTTGTCTGAGACTAACTTATTCAGCTTACTGTAAAGGCCTCCAGGTCCATCTATTTTCATGCAAATGACATAATTTCATTCTTCTTCATGGTTGAATAAACACCCTTGTGCATGTATACTACCTTTTCTTGCCCATTTGTCTGTTCATGGACACCTTGGTTGATTTCATAGCTTGTCCATTGTCACCGGTGCTGCTATAGCCGTGGGTCTGCATGTATTGCTGTAGTATGCCGAGATAACTCTCATGGAAAAGTACTGAGGTGTGGTAGAGCTGGGTCATATGGTGCTTCTATTCCTAGTCTTTTGAGGAACCTACAGGCAAGAACATCTTAAACCTTGTTCATGTCACATTCAATATCATCTCATTTGGCAAAGGAAAGTCGAGGCACAGGGAAGCAATGTCCACCCACCTTGTCACCATGACAAGGGCTGGGGGTGCATAATGGGACTAGAACATGGGTGCTGATAATTCCATCCACCACAACTACCCTTCCTGTTCACACTTGAAAATATATTCACCCAGACCCTGAGACCTCCTGGAGTCTCATTCAGTCTAGCATCAGGATCAACGTACAAGAAAATGTGATTTTTATTGTTGGAACCTGACTATGAATATCACTCTTCCTCTCTTCTTTTGAGTACAGAATCGATTAAAAAACAAAACAAAACAAAAAACCAAAAACACCAGTCCAAAAAAATTGGTTTTATTCCAAGCACACCTGGATTGGAAAAATTTAGCTTCAAAGGAAATTTTTTCTAGGTTTTCTTTTAAAATGTGGACATCTCACTGTGGAGAAGTCAGAGCCGGTCCTAAGTGTTTACCATGGGGGGAGGGGCTGTGGGGAGGAATTGCTATGCAGGCTGGTTGGTCTGAGGGGGAGAGGTGAGGATTGAACTTAGCAGGCTCAGTGGTTCTCAAAGTGTGTGCCTGGGCCAGTATTGGCAATAAGAACCACCAGGCATCAGGCGTCTTATTACAAATAAGTAATTTGGGGTCTCAATCCAGACCTATTGAATCAGAAACCCAGGTGTTGGTGCCCAGTGAACTGTCTTAACAAGCCCTCCAGGTGTTTCTGAAGCGTGATAAAATTCGAGAAATACTATTCCAGTCCAGTGTTTCTCAAATGGCCACCCATTGGAGTCACCTGGGGAACATTAAGAGCATTTAGCTATCCTATGAGAAGATGTTTGAATCTACTTTGATATTTGATCCCTTGTAGACATCCAGAGTCTTTCTTCTTTATATAGACAGTCAGGTTTAACATTACCGGTCTCCAAGGAAGGAGCAGATCAGGCTCCAAATGGCCCAGAGTGCAGCCTTATGGGACAGCAATGGTAGGTGGGAAGGGATCTGGGTGTAGAATCGAATGACCTGGAATCCAGGCCTACCCTTCTCCAACCTTTTACAATTTCACCTAACTTTCATGCCTTGATTTCCTCTTCCAAAAAATATCAACTGCCTACTCTAGGGTATCTGAGAAAATCAAACATGAAATGACATAAGGACAATGCTTTTGTCAACTAAAAAAGTGTTCAGGTCTATGCATGTGCAGTTATTCTCTATTATGCAATGAACTTGACTAGTCAGCAACTTCAATTCACGTGCAGGAGACTCGGCCATGAACATTTGGCTCCACAAATCATTGAACACTCCCAGGGAGTTGTCTGCTTGTTCTCTTAATTTGAAAATAGCCCTAGAATAGCTGCTGCCCACCAGCCCATCCTTCACCTTTCCCCTTGTTAAAGAACCCTCACTGGGACTTTTAATTACCCCACCTCCTTTCATCCCTGCTGGATTCTTTAGCTTGGTCTCAGGCTGGTTATTTGTGCTGCAGATGCAGGTCCCCTTGGTACTGTTGTGTGTGACTGAGCTGAGGTCTGATGCAGAGCCCTACCTTAACTATTACAGGAGTCCATATCAGGGGAAGAACTGAGGGTGCGTTGTTCCCCAGAACCAGCCCACTGCCTGCATGACTTCGGGGACATTCCACTGGGCCAGGGCTCAAAGACTGTTTCTAGATAAACATGTCCAGAGCCTCTTGTCATGAAGGGAGCATTTCATGGAGCATGTATGCATTAAGTGACAAGCAAGGCCCTCTGCCATAAGTGGGCAGCCACCAATTGAGCTTGGGTATGGGTCCACAGAAGTTTGCATTCTCTCCTTCTTTCCTTCCTCTCTCCAAACCCAGAACTGGTTGTAGAGACTGGGTGTGCACATCCTCAACTGGGGGGTCCCTAATAATGACAAAGCCAGGATCCATTTGTCTCCTTCCTGTGGGAGGGTTATTGTTGCTCCTGATAGGACCTCTGTGCAGATGATCCCTAATACATGTTCTGTAGGGGTAGATGGTGGGTGCTTGACCCTCAGCATTGGAGCAGGCAGGTAAGATGATTGACATCTTTTCACATTTACTTATTCAATTTTAAGAAAATAAAGGACTGTTTTAAGAGGTCAGGAATGTGCATGAAAGTTACCTCCAAGGTATGCATTTGCAAAGGATTGTTGGAAAACATTTCCAGCAACTATGTTTCTCCTATCTGTACACACACACACACACACACACACACACACACACACACAGTTACACAGTTACACATCATTATCTGCAGGAGATTGGTATCAGGATCAATGGACGCTAAAATCTTTGGAAGTTTATATTCCTTATCTAAAATGGCTATAATAATCACTATAAATTTAAGAACACCATCTTGTATCCTTTGGAACAGGTCTATTTTACTTATAGTACTTTATACAATGCAAATATTATGTGAGTATTTGTTGTACTATATTATTAAGGCAATAAGAATCTGGAAAAAAAAAGTCTGAACATTTCACTACAAACACAATGTTTTCAAATGTTCTGGTTGATTGAATCCACGGATGTGGAACCTGTGTACACAGAGGGTTATAGATACATACACATGTACATACACATACATATGAGAGTACAATGTATATATATGTTAATATGTATGTGTTATTGTATATAGTAGTTATTGTCTCTGACTCTGTGTACTTACTATATATGCTTGTGTTTGTATATGGAAACATAATCACTAGCAGAAATAATGAAATCAACTGTATACATGTGTATGTATATATACCCACAGTTGATTATCATTATTCAGTTATACAGATATTTACATATATAGACACATTCACATATACCCATATTTATATATAAATACTGCATTGTGTGTGTATATACAGTATATACACAGTTGATCCTCATTATTTACAGTAGCTATGTTTTATAAAGTCATTGTGAGCACTGAATAGAGCAAATACTAAGCCATTGCTCCTAAGGGAAATACAGGAGTGGGTTCTTATAAGCCTCTAGTCACAATATTTTTATTAAACAATTAATATATAGCCTTATTTTTTGTGTGCATTTCTGCTCAAACACACCTTATTTAATGTGGATTGTTGTACCTCTGAACTCTTGGCTGACAGCACTATGGCTCACACCTGAATGAAGTTGTCCACCACATTTGCTTCCTCCATACGGCATATCACAGTCTTTTTGCACTTGGAGACACCAGGGAGCACTTTAGCCATGCTCTTGGGGTCTATTTTAAACAGCAAAAATCACCAACAAAAGGTACAAGCATGTGACAAATGTGATACCACACAGACGGTGAGAAGGACACTTGTTTGTAGTGGGAGCACTGAGACATGAAGGCAGAGCATCAGCTCTTCAGCCTCAGCTGGGGACATGTGTGTCAGGAGATTCTAATTTCTCACCCTTTTATCCATGTCTGTGAACAGTCATGAAAGTGCCCTGAGTATTGGTTATTTTGGGGTTACCAATAAATTTTAGCAAGTAGGCCATCTTTCCAATATGGAAAGTTTGACTTTCATGCCGCAACGGGGAGGGTTATCACATGAAGGGTGTTTTTGTTACCAAGAACTGAACTTGGGAAGGCAAAAAGCCAACCTTGTTGCCAAGGTGCAGTGGAGTCAACTGAAATCCAAGATGGCGGCACTGTAGAGCTGCAGCTCAACAGGATGTGGAGGATTTGAGCACCACTAGGGTTCCCTTTGCCTCTGCTTCAGTCCATCCGTTCACATGACATGGGACATGGGACATAACCATAAGTGGGTTCTGGATCTTGCCTCTTGCCACTTCTACTTTCACTCTCCATTGCTTGTTTGGTTGCATCAACGGGGAGGGGAGGAAGGGCGGGAGCCGTGGTGTGGTGACTGGCCGGCTTAAGCTTGATGTCATCAGGGAAACAGGCCTCGTAAGCAGTACCCATTTGAACACCATGGTTGGAACAACAGGAGAAGCTCCCGAAAAAGAAGTGCTGTTCCCAGCCACAGGGAGGGGATTTGGAAAGATCTCATAATTGAGGTCTACCGTGGGTACAAGGAAATGCTTTCAAAAGAAATAGTCTATTTGAGGCAGGCAGGAGGGCGCAGCTCCTCTGGCCAGGCATAACCTGCTATAGACACTGGCACAAAAAGGACAGAGATGCCAGCCTCGCTGGGAGGCTCAGAGGAAGCATCATAGCAGAGGCTGCACTGGGATGTCCCTTGGTTGAAAAGTAGGATGTGAGCAGATTGTGACAGGCAGGTGACACTTCATCTTGCAGATGAGAAACAGGTTATCTTGGAGACAGCAGGGGACATGGAAAAATCAGTCTCCAGGGTCTCCATCTCACATTTGCAAGCCACTAGCTGTGTGCCCCGGGGCCAGGTTACGCACTAGTTTGAGATTAATTTTGACTCCTTGTAAATCGGAGGGAAATGACGTCTCCCTCATGGGGATGCTAAAAAGGAGAAATGAAACCGGGTGTTTAGGGGTCTGGTAGAGCAGATCTTTAATAACACTCGTTCCCTTCTGTCTTGGGGTTCATTCCAGAGGTTACAGAAGACGGTGACTTGAGCCAGAACCCTGGACATCGTGGCCAGTGCCCTGTCCTCCTTGGTCCACGGGCTCTCTGAACTATCATCTTTTAAGGGCACCTGCTTCTCGCTGTGTTGAACCTCTCTAGCAGGCAGAGTCTCCCCTGGCCTCCCAGCAGTACAAGTGGCTAGAAGGGCCCATTAGACTTTGCTCCTTCCCACCCTCACTTTAGGCCCATTAATGATGGAACTAGAGATAATGGAAATGCCAGGCTTCGGGGCTGCATAATTAATTACAGTCTGGTGCCTTTAACACCTTTACCAATCAGTGCGGGACTGAGCGAGAACCTTGGCACACAGAGGAGGTCCCATCTCTCTTGATTAGAGGTGATCACTTTGAAAAAAGGATCAGAATTCTAACAACACTCACATGCAAGGGAGACCTGTCCACTGAGGTTACTTCAGCCCCATGCTGACAGCCAGGTGAAAGGAGGGTAAAATGTCAACACAGACAGAGCCAACTGTGAAACGACTGTTTGCATAAGATGCGCAGCCTCACTGCACTGGGCCTGGTCACCATTGTTATCACCAGAAAATAACAACACAGACAAAAAACAAGAACAAAGAAATAAAATCTAGGTAAGCTTTATTGATCTTGTGAGCATCGGACACTAAGTCCCTTCCATCTATTGCCTCAGTTAATCCCCTGGTAACCCCATGAAGTGGGTCATACTGAGATCCATGATGCCCACTGCCCAGGGGAGGAAGTTGGGGCACAGACAGGTGCCCCATGCGGACAGTGGGCCAGCAGAGGACAGCTGTGCTCCTGAGGGATGAGTGGAAGGTCTAAGTATCTGTTTGGAGGTCGGATGATGGTGCTAACTTTGTAGTTTAAGTTCAGAAATTAAAAAAAAAAATGATTCCATCTCACTCCAGTCAGACTGACAATTATCAAGAATATAAGCAACAATAAATGTTGGGGAGGATGTGGGGGGAAAGTCACACTCACACACTGCTGGTAGGACTGCAAATTGGTGCCCCACTATGGAAAGCAGTATGGAGATTTCTCAGAAAACTTGGAATGGAACCAACATTTGACCCAGTTATCCCACTCCTCAATTTATTCCCAAAGAACTTAAAATCAGCATACTACAGTGCTTCAACCACGTCAATGTTTATGGCAGCTCAATTCACAATAGCTGAGGTATGGGACCAATCCAAGTGCCCTTCAACAGATGAATGAATAATGAAAATGTGATATTTTACATATATATATATATATATAATATGAACATTTCTCAACCATAAAGAAAAATGAAATCATGGCATTTTCCGGTTATCATGCTAAGTGAAGTAAGCCAATCCCCAAAACTAAAGCCCAAATATTCTCTCTGATTATGTGGATACTAACACATAATAAGAGAGGGTGGTAGAAATTCACTGGATTAGACAAAGGGGAATAAAGGGAAGCGGGGGATGGGAATAGGAACGACCGTAGAATGAATTGGCCATAACTTATCTGAGTTCACATAAATACACCACCAGGGAAACTCCACATCATGTACAACCACAAGAATGGGATCCTAATTAGAATAAGTTATACTCCTTGTTAGTATAAATATAAGAATACACTCTACTGTCATGTACGTCTAAAAAAAATAAGAACAACAAACAAAAAATGATTCCCTTCCCACCAATAACAGTTGAAGGAAGGAATGTTGGAGAGAGGATGTGTGTCCTGTGTTCCACCAGATCTCCAGTGTTGGTCCCGTGCTTAAGCCACTATCTACTCGAGGTAAGAAAATGGAAGCAGTGGTCACTGCGGAGGTTGCTGGGGTAGCTCCCTCAGCCCGCTCCTTCCCATGCCTGTGTTCTGAACCAACGGAGGCAGAGCAGAAATGCAGAGAACGGAGGTCAAGAGGCCAGCATCGCAGAAGCCAGCTCAGATGCTGTGCCTTAGGTGGGGGTGGCCGTGGGCTTCCTGTCCCTGGGTCTCAGGATGAAACAACTTTCCATTTAGTCCCAGGCGGGGCTGGGGAAGGTGCCACACACAGGAGAGAGGGCTTTCCCAAAGGGACAGGAGTACTAAAAGAGGCTTAGCCCCACACAATCTCGTTCCTCTGCTCAACCAACTCATTACAGGCTGCACGTCCCTCGTCCCCAGAGAAGGAGGGAATGAGGTGTCAGCAAGAGGTGAGGGAGTCACAGTGGGGGACATTAATTCATGTGCAGGAGATAGCAGGTTATGGGACTATGACTACCTGTCCAACAGGCCTGAGGGGGAAAGGCCTGGGGGTGTGCATGTGGTTGGCACAGGGGCACAGGAGAATCCGCACCTGCATCCATGTTAATTAATGACTAATGACTCTATCCAGGCAATAATGCTACTGCTCTTTTGTCTTGACGACTTCCAGAGATTGGAATATCTTCCACAAAAGTTATCCTTAAAGCACAAAAGCTCTAAAGATTACAGACACAGGGGCTCAGTCATTTGGAAGATCAAAACTTTTTCAGTAAAATGTTCTCTTTTGTCTTGGAGTTTTTATTTTTAAGAGTTATCCTCAGACTACCTTCACATCTAGTTAAGTCAGCTAAGGTGTGAAAATCTAACTAGGCCTTGTGGGGTTTGGGGCAGAGGTGTTCCGGAAAGACCAACGGGCTCCGTGAGAGGCAACTGAGAAATCACAGTTGCACCACCCTGGAATAGCCGGGGTTAGGGTAGCAGTGATGGGGACAGGAGACACTGCCCTCCTCCTGCCGTCTCCCCACCCTCCAGGCCGGGACACCTTGGGAGAATGTCCTTAGTTTTCTTTGGAATGAAAGGCAATAACCAAATATCCCCAATATTTGGTTATTGTTTAGAAGGGTACTTAGAAGGATGAAGCATTGCTGAAAAACTCACTTTAATTAAGTAAAAAAAAAAAATTATCCATCGCAATGCAATGTTGGCCTCACAGAGAGCCGTCTCTTCTAGACGTGGGAAAGGGTCCCTTAAAAGAAACGCAGTGCTCCTCTGAGTGCAGCTTCTAAGAGACTCATGCCACTGAGGCAGACAAGCACGGTGCCTTCTGCCTTGCTCCACAGGCTGGAGGGGAGGAAGTGAGAGGACTTGGGCTGTCTGTCCCCTGTCCCTGCACAGCAAGGTGGGAAAGGAACCGGCTTGGAAGGGGTGGAGCTGGGCTTGGGACCTGGCTTCCATTACGGCTCTGTCATCTGGAAGACAGCTCTCTACCCTCTGAACCTCAGCACCCTCGTCAGTAGAATGAATGTAATGATGCAGTTGTGTCTTAAATGGACACACGTCTAAGAGAACAATAGAAAAAGGACAGAGACCCACAGGCCAAGAGCTTGAGAGAGAGAAAGAAACGTAGCTTTGTTCAATTGAATACTTCTTTTTTTTTTTTCCTCAATTGAATATTTGTGGTGGTTTAAATCAGATTTTGTTATCAGAAATGTTGTTGAGAAGAACATTACCATGTTAATGTATTCATTGGACAGATATTGATTGTGCACCTACTGTTTACTTGGCAGACTGTGTGATGGTACCATGATTAGACTCCTAAGAGGACCTCAAGGTTCTGGTCTTGAGTTGTGAACTTTGAGGCTGGGAGTGGGGGTTCTGTGAGGAATTGGCAGGGAGACATAATCAACCAACTTCATACAGCCTCTGGGAACCTTCTTACTGCAAACTTGGGGGCGTTATCGTGCTTGTTACTGTTCTCTCCTGGATTTCTTTGATTTTTCCTTTCTCATGTCGCTGGCTTGGGAAGACAGGTTGGGGGAGGCCTCTGCTTGGAAGAGGGCCTCGCCCTGAGGGACCCAGCAGGAACCAGAGTGAGAGTCCCAGAAAAGGAATCCTCATCCAGGCTGCTTAGAGGGCCCCCTGGTCTGGGATAAAGGAACCAATGGACGAGACTTGAGAAGGAGACGGAGACCCCAAGACTTCGGCGAGGTAATTTCCTGGGAATTCTCGCCCTGTACAGAACGGAATTCACAGGCAGCTCAAGCTCTGTCTGGGTTCAGAATTTATGGAAGGGCAGAGGATTAACTATAAGTGGATGCAGCCAATGCGTATCTACTGCAGGTTCCTAGCAATGACAGGACAGAAGGAAAGAATGAGGACAATGTTTGAACTCGGAGCTCAGTGCTGTGGACACGAGGTGAGCCCCAAACTCACATGCAAGACGCTGCAAGAATGATAAGATTACGGGAGGTATGACCCGATCAGTGCATTGATCCACTGGTGGATTAACTGGGTGGTAACTCACTGGAGGCAGTAGATCACCTGCGGCATGTCATCGGGGGGTTTATATTTTGTCCCCGGTGAGCAGAGTTCTCTGACCTCAGCGGCACGGGAGTAATTTACCTCACCAGTTTCTAATCTTTCTTGTTGTTTGTTTGTTTGTTCTGGTTGGTTGGTTGGTTGGTTTTGCTGTTTCAGAGGGGAACATGTGAGACTCAGGAAGCCGAGTTCATTCTGGAGCAGCCGCAGTTAGCAAGTCTGAGACGCCGTGTTTCTGGCCTCGCTCCTGTGTGTGTTCTCCTCTTGTGACTTGAGGGAGTTCCCGTGAAGACTTCTCCTGAGAGTCTCCTGTGCATCCTTTAGACCAGGCTCTCCGGTGACATTGTGTTTCTTCTCTAGACAAGGATTCGAGAGACAGGAAAATAGTCTTGGACAAGGACATCTCAGTCAACCAGGGGTCACACAAGATTATAACGCAGTGAAAAATCCAGCCTTCATGAGGTCACAGTGACACGGTGTCATAGCAGAAGCATTACTGTGTGTTGTGGTGAGAAGGTATAAACAAATCTACCACACTGCCATCCACAGGGAAGCATGGCGGGCACAGTTGTGTACAGTACATCATATTTGATCATGATTATACATGACTATGTCTATGTTACGTGTTTGCATAGTTATACACTATACTTTTCACCATTATTTTAGAGGCTACTCTTTCTACTTCTAAAAAGAACTTTGTAAAATAGCATGTTAGTCAGCTTTTCATTACGTGACCAAGATACCTGCCAAGAACAATGTAGAGGAGGAAAAGTTTATTTTGGCTCATGGTTTCAGAAGTCTTAGTCCATGGTCAGCCCACTCCATTGATCTGGGCCCCAAGTGAGGCGGAACATCATGGTGGGAGGGACTGGCAGAGGACAGATGCTCAGCACATGGTAGTCAAGAAGCAGAGAGTGAGCAAGGAACCAGGGACAAGACACAGTTCTCCAGGGCATGGCCCCAGTGACTGCCGTCCTCCATCACTTCCCCCCATGCCTCAATTTCCACCATTCAAATCATTAGTCTACCAAATGGATTAATCCACTGATGAGGGTGTAGCCCGCATGATCTGACAATTGCCTAAAAGCTTCACCCCTGACCCTTATTGTACTGGGGACCATGTTTTCAAAATATGAGCTTTGGGAAGGACATTAAAGGTCAAACCATGCAAACATTATCTGTGTTACATGGGCAGCAGCCTTATCCATCTCAAGGTGACCACATCTCTTGAAGGCACCATTGACCACCTAGGTCTGGGCAAGTGCCTGCTCGGATGCTCCCACAATGACAGAATATTCTATTAACATATTTCTCAGAAAGTGTCCCCATAATGAATGATGTGTGACTTTAGTTGATGAGATGTTGACTGGTTGAATCAAGGTAAATTCTAAGTTGGATGATTGGATGAATGAAGGAGCCACCATTTAAGGAAAAGTACAAGAGAATCAGATTTAGGGGCGGGGGACGAAAAGAATTTTAGATAATGTTAACTCAAAATCCCGGTGGATGGCCAAGTTGGGGGTTTAGCAGGAAACTGCATATCTGACCTCGAGAGAGAAGAACTACCTAGAAGAGAAAATTTATTCTATTTTCTATCTGTCAAAGGCCACCTTAGTAACCAAATTCTCGCCACATCTCACTGCCTGTGAAGCCATCCCTGATTTTCTGCCCTCCAGCAGTGTGCACCCACAATACATTAGTTGTGCCTTCACTCAGCTCTCTCTCCATGCAGAGTGATCCTTGTCTTCAGGAATGTCCTTCCCACTATGACCTTGAGATAGAGCCAGCACCCAGGGGCAAGTTTCTTGGTCCAAACTGCTGGGGTTGATCCAGAATGCCAACACTTTTGTTGACTTTGGTTGACTTATGTCACCCCTCAGTGACTCAGTTTCCTTCTCTGTAAAGTGGGGCTGGTCCTGGTCCTTAACTGATCATGTTACGGTGATATTTAAACGAGTCAAGGTCTGCAAACCTCTTAGAACAGTGCCTGACATACAGCATGGCTTCAGGTGCCAGGGACGGGGTATCCTTCTTCCATTCTTAATAGCCATGTACAGGGCCACGCACCTTCCCCACCCACAGCTCCAGCGTAGGCTCGGATTGGTCCAAGTCAATCAAGTAAATTCCATCTTACTTTCCATCATGATTGGTTGAGAATATTGTGGACCTGAGCCAATCAGCACATGGCAATGCTCTGGCTACCAATCATTGCAAAGTTCAGTAAGTCTTGCTCCACCCTCCTCTTCCATTCTCAGGCTCCAGTGTAGCCTCTCTTTGAGTCAGTCAATTCCTAAACTCAAAAATCATTTCCTTTTTCCTCCCCTTTTGTTCAGCAAGAATCCTATGCCCTCAGCCAGGATTCTCCAGAGGCTGTGTTTGATGTTTGAAATTTTAAACAATTCTGGGGAAAAAAAAATCTATTTGAAAAAGTTACCAGTTAAAGACAAAGAGACAAGAGGGGCAAAATATCCCTTCACTGACCTAAAGAAAGCCTCTGGGAGTTCTCAATCAATCTCACATTGACTCACAGTAACTTAATATTCACTGTGGAGAACAATGGCTGGAAAGTATTTTTTTTTTCTTTTCTCTCTTTTCCTCTCCTTCTCTTTCTTTACCTCCCCTGCCAGTTCTGACTGACTGAGACGGGACTAAAATGGAAAGGATTTTGCAACATAACTGGCATGTCCGTAGCTGCAAATTCAACAATAATACACTTGTTAAACTGAAGGAGAGGTGCGAGCTGGCAGCCCAGAATAGATTTCATTTTCACTCTTGCCTGCTGCCGAGAGCGCGGCTCACCTGTCTTCTGTGCTTTATCTCCCAGTGGAATTCAAAGCACAGTCGCTCTGTCGGCACCTGCCTTTGCCAAGCCAGAAGCCGACTTTCTTCCCTACACCCCCCAGCCTTGACGAGGGTAATGACAGGGTGCTGGAAAGCAGAAGCATTGTGTTGATTTGGATATTGGGAAGTTTGAGAGGGAGGACCGAGACATCACTGCTGTTTGGAGTCAGATCTGGATTTGAATGTTGGCTCTGGTACCTTGAGGACTGGCATTGCTTCTCTTGCCGAAGTTCTTCATCTGTGTAATGGGGATTTCATAACTCACTGCACTGGATATGCAGGATCAGAACAATCAAGCATCTGAGCATCCAGTTAGTGCTTGGTCCTGGGAGAGGCCCTGAAGTGGCAGAGTCTGAGAACATTCCCACCTGGCACCTTGAAGACAGCCTCCTACAGCAGGCAAGGGCATCGGTTTCAACTCCAGGAGAACATTCTTGGAGTTGAAATGGTCTTTGTTAAGGGTTTACCAGCTTCTCAGCAGCAAACAACCTTACAAAGAGGTGGACACGTTGCTGCTAGTTAGAATAGAACCTCATGCAAATTATAAAAGGTGCGATCTCCAGGTGAATGCGTCCTGTGTAGGACTCCTGCGTTGGGGAGATGCACAGACTGGATTTCAGCCCATATTGGTCCCTGCAGCCGGGTGCAGTGCATGACTGCAACAGTGTGCGCAGAGACTGCAGACTGATACCTGCATTGCAGTTTGATCGTGGTTAGCTACGCTGACTTCAAAAGAACAGAATCAAGCCCAGGCCTGCATGGCATGGAAGGGCTTTTAGGATGTAACCTAAAGGCTATCTTTCCACCACGATCTCCCACTTCTTTTCCACAGGAATCTTTAGTCCAAATGAATGGGAATTTGTGTTACTGTGAAGTTGCACCACAGAACTGTTACGTGTCATGTTCTTCAGCCACAATGTCTGGTGGACCATAAGGGGGCAGTATAGAGTGAGAGCATGTGTGTGTCTCAGCCCTGGTGCTTACTACTTGTGCATCCTGGTCATTACTTAGCCTCTGTGTGCCCCAGTTTTTCATCTGTATAATGAGGAGGATAACAGCACATACCTCATAGAGTTTTTGTAAGAGTTTAGAATGGTTAACACCCAAGACCCTTAAAAGAGGGACAGGCACAAACTGCCCAGTTATCACAGCCTGACAATACCACTCCATGGGTCACTGCCTCCCATGATCCTGTTTCCTTATGTCCATCAGGAAGCCTTCAGAGATGACCCCATCCAGAAAGGCACTCTTTTCTCCTCTCTGCCACCTGCAGTTCTTCCACCAGGAACATTCACCAAATCATCACATTTCATGCACCTCTGACTCCCGTTTAACCATTTAATTGTGAGCTTCTGGGGATGGTCCCTTTTTATCCCCTTCACGGTGAGTTTTGTGTCTGTCTGAGCCCAATAAAGATCACTGGTTTCCTTCTTCGGTTGGAGCTCTGTTGGTCATTTATGACAGAAACCTAACTTGTGCTAGCTGAGGTTCCAGAAACTTCCCAACCTAGAGAAGGACATGAATGGCTACAATGATTGTCACAAGTGCCCATAGAGTCTCTCTCTTTCATTTTTGTTATAATCTTTCTGTCCGTGCTCACCCCCTGCTTTATCCATGAGACCAGAACCATGGTTTAGGCATAAAACTCTCAGGGAACAACTCTAATCAGACCATTTTTAGCCAAGTTTTTCTCCATTAACCAGTGATTGCAGCCACACATGCAGGGAAGGCAGCCAGCCACTCACACTGGGACTCTGCAGGGTGGTGAATGCTTGCAGAAGCAATTGGATGAGTGGAGAGAGGTGGTACCACCAACCGAGGTGGGGGCGTCAGAGGATTGAGCTGGTGTGGGAGGCAGGACCAGAGAAGCTCAATTTTAGACGCTTTGAGAGAGAGCTCTAAGTAGGACATTCAAGTGGGTGAGTCTCAAATCAGTTGAATATATGGATTTGAAGCTCAGGGAAGAGCCCAGAACTAGAGATAAAAATTTATGAGTCGTAAGAATATAAAAAAATATGTCTTAAAACCTCCAAAAAGATCTTTGCTTCTAGTAATGTGCAGTAGGTCATAACAGATGAACATTCCCCTTGTGTCAACTACAAAAAAAAAATTTAATTGCAAAGCTCAAAACTTTGCAAGACCTATGAGAACTGTGGAAGCAAAAGGGGAGTAGATGGTTGGAAACTCCAGAAAGAGATGAGTGTCTCCAAGGAGAGCTGAGGGCTGGGCGTTAATCCCCACAGGGCACCGCCATCCTGGATGCAGGCTGAGGACCCAGCCTGGCACACACAAAGGGACAATCCTGGGGGAAAGAGAAGCCAGAGGAGCAGGTGACAGTCGTGTGAGGCCTGGAAGCTAGAGATCCTGCAGGAGAAAGGCTAATGTGTGCTACAGGATAGACTCTGAGGAATACAAGACTAGTAGAAATACAAGAGTCCATCCTGAGAAATTTGAACCAAACCTACACTCATGGGATAAAGCTAAGGAAGTGGATGGAGAGAGGCTCAGCTTTGGGGACTTGCAGCACAGAAGAGATGACAATAAATAAGATAAGCCACCAACTAAAGAAGGTACACGTAGAATAGGTGTAAAAGCCTTGGGGTATAGGCAGAGGAGAGGGATAACTGGATCAAATGGTAGTTTCATTCCCAACTTTCCAAAGAATCTCCATACTGCTTTCCATATTGGCTGCACCAATTTGCAGTCCCACCAGCCGTGTATGTTTTCTCTGATATAAGGAGGCTGATTTATAGTGGGGTAGGGAGGGGAGCATGGGAGAAATAGATGAATTCTAGATAGGGCAGAGGGGTGGGAGGGGAAGGGAAGGGGCCGGGGTTAAAAATGATGGTGGAATGTGATGGACATCATTATCCAAAGTACCTGTATGAGTACATGAATTGGTGTGAATATACTTTGTACACAACCAGAGATGTGAAAAATTGTGCTCTATATGGGTAATAAGAATTGAAATGCATTCCACTGTCATTACATAAATAATAGACAAAGAATATAAGCAACAACCACAAAAAAAATAGGTGTAAAAGCCAGAGAAAGTAGAAGAAAGGAAGAGAAAGGTACAGGGACAGATGAACTAGAAAACAAATATACAATAAAGAAGATAAGTTCACTCTCCATTAATGGCCAACTTGTGGCAAGGTTGACACCCCTGGCCAGGGAGCCAGAAAAAGAAAAGATATGCAACAAAGGACAGCCATAACTACAAATAAAATAACGATTTAGAAGAGATAACTTATGCTGATAGGTTTAAAACCCAAGTAAAATCACAATCGTCAGTATGCTCCCAAAAGAACTGGAGGAGAAATGGAAAACCTGAATACTTGTAGGACCTTCAAAACAAGGAAGTGAGACTTAAAGTCTACCCAAGGAAGCTTAAATAGTTTTATAGGTAAATTCTACAAAACATGAAGAAATCAATTTTTTTTTCTAATTTTTTCAATAAAGCTTTCATTTCTTTCTCTGAAATTTTGAGATTTTGGTGCAGGCTGAAATGGAATTAGTTTTCTATAGCCATCTTTCCCAATAATTAGTATGAACTCTGAACAACAACAGCAAGATAATCAAGTACCCACGGATTCTGCAAGGTAGTTCATAACAGGACCAGTGTCGCAGTGGTGAAAGAATATTTATAAATCGTACATCTGATAAGGAGCTTGTATTAATAATATATAATGAATGTTAAAAATGCAACCATAGGAAAACAAACAACCCGATTTAAAAAGAAAATAAGCAAAAAAATCTGAACAGATAAGACACCAAAGATACGTAGATGCTGATGGCATTGTACTCAACACCCATTGGCCAATAACACCACTAAATGCCTATTCATAAGGCTGAGTTGGAAAAAAAATAAACAAGACCAAATGTGCATCAAAGGACAGATTTTACTGTCTATAGAGTTAAAATATATTCTTAAAAGTAAAATAAAACTATGAATTGAAAAGGTTGAACACACTTTTAGGATTTTTATAAACTAGACACCAAAACGTATCATACTTTTATAATAACAAAAACTTCAAAAGCAACCTCACTCCTGAATATGCACACACTCCAAATCTAGCAATACATAAAATAATAATAAAACATGAGCAAGTTAAGTTCCTTCCAGAATGCCTAGTTGGTTTAAAACTAGAAATATTCATTATCATAACCACTTCATTCCGAGTTAAAGAGAAATTATTAATGTGCTGATAGAAACACGTCCATAGATGCAAAAAGGAATTCATCAAAATTCACACCCATACGTGTTAAAATCAAAACGCCGATCAGACTTGGAATTGAAAATGTATTCCTACATATACACAAAAGCCCTGCAGCCTCACGTCACACTCAATCATAAAATATTTAATTCATTCACTTTGCAATCAGGAAAAGATGAGAACAATCACCATCATCAGTTTTTGTCAGCACTTTATTGGAAATTTCTAGTCAGCAAAATTAAAGAAGAAAAAGGAATAAAACCTAAGTGCATTGAGAAATTAAGAATCCAAGTGTCATTATCTGAAAAGGAAAGCTTCAAAGAACCCACAGAAAATTACAATGATGCATGAGGGCAGCAAGTTTGCCAAATAAAAGATCTTTCTATATGTCAATTGTATTTCCATACATTAGCAAGACTAATACAATAATGACATTTACAAAAGATTGAAATCATCAAAATATACCTGAGATAAATTGTTCAAGACTCTTATGGTGAAGCATATAAAATGTTTTGTGAAAGTCCTTTAAGAAGATCCAATACTAAGATCCAATACTAGGGCAGACATGTGACTCCACCAGGCAGGAAAACACAAGCTCATAATATGCCAGTTCCTTCCAGGTTTATCTGCAGGAGCACCAAAATCCCAAGAAGAATTTTGTAGAACTTGACAAACCCACTCCAATAATCATAAAAGAGAAAAACAAAATAATCAAGACCCTCCCCGAGAGGTGGATAAGTCCCCATAGCACACATCTCACCAGACGCCAAAGTTCTCTATAAAAAAAATTAGTATCCTGAGCCACTGGTGCAAAAGTGACAAATGCTTTAAGAGAATCGTAATAAAGTGGCCGTGCATGAACCCTTGTCTGTGCATAGTCACGATATGACAGAGCTGATGTTTCAGATCAGCACAAATGACGGCTAGTCATACAGTACGTGTCAACACTTGGTCACCCATACAGAAGGTGTTAATGGACCTATAGTGTGCATTGCATGTAAAAACAAGTTCCAGATGAATCTAAGATTCAAGTTATCAAAACAACTTTTAGCATTATTCAAAGACAATGAAGCAGAATGTTTTTCTGATCTTTAGGTAAGATGGAATTCTTTTTTTAACAAGATAAAGAATGTGCAACCTATAAGGGAAAAGTTTGGATCATTTTAATTGAATTACAGTTAAAAATTTCTACTCACCAAAAGCTACCACACGACAAGCCACAAAGCTGAACTAGGTGTTCTCAACAAACATAAGCATGAAGGAGAACCATGCAGAAGTAGAGCAAATGCCTACAAAACGATACAGAAGGGCAAGCTGCACAGTAGAAGAGAAGCCTAAGGTAAAACCAGGCATTTGGCAGAAAACATGATTGGCCAATGAGCATATGACAAGCAGTTCTTTCGTTCATTACTAATCAGGGAAAGGCAAAATAAATAATTTAAATAGAAAAAAATAGCAATACCAAAAATATGAAACCATAGGAATTCTCATAAAATTTATAGGAGTAAAAACTGGAATGAATACTTGGATGGACAACCTGGCATTTCTTAGCAGGGCTGAGCAGGTGCACGACCTCTCACCCAGCACATTGCAAGCAGGCGTATTCTCTGTGTAAATGTGTGTGAGCACCAGGAGGCACATCTAGAACGTTCCTTTCAGCAGTGTATATAAAATTGCAAAAACGATGGCTCCACATGCTTGTCTACTATGAAAAAGATAAATAAATGGTGCTTTACTCATAGAACATAAATTAGTAAGCAGTGAAAATAGCTTAAGTACAGCTATGTGCATCGATATGGATAAATCTTAAAACCACAGTGTTGAGGGGGAAAGAAGAATATGTTCAGCTTAATGTCATTTATTCATCTTTCAACAACAGACAAGACTAAATAATACATGGTTGAAGAACACTCGCATTTCTTGTAAAATTATCACGGCAAGCAATCAAATTGATATTTAAAATTCAGGACATGTGGTACCTCCAGGAAGAAAGCAGGGGTAAAATCGGCATTAGGCACAGGAAAAGTGTCAATGTTCTTTGCAAAATTCTACTTCTCAATCTGGGGACAGAGTCCATGAGGCTGATTTTATTTTCATTTGCTTTTTTTTTTTTTAAAATCAACTTTTATTAATCTGTTCTCTAAGACATGCTGATGTTTGTTTTATATGTATATTCTGTAAACTTTACATGTATGGATTAAATCACTCCTTTGCATCTGTGATGTAGTTCTCAATTATAAGAATTCTAAGAACAGCTGATGGGATTGGGAGTGACAGGGTGTGGTGTTCTTTCTGGAGCTGTGGAAATGTCCCAAGGTTCGCTGGAGTTGTGTTTGTACAGCCTGTGACCTGTGCTAAAAGCCATTGAGTTGTAGACTTTAAGTAAATGATGTATGATAGATGAGTTGCATGTCAATAGTGTTATTTAAAAAGAAGAATTAATGTAGTCAGGAAATAGATAGTTTCTAGGCAGGTAATGTAACTGGGAATTGGGGTGAGAAGGAAAGGGAAGATCGTGGGTAACTGGAGGGCGGGATGGAATCAAAGGAAAGTTGTTTTGTGAATGGTGAATACGTGGCTGAGCGTTCAGGACAAGTCTTATGTGACGGTCAGGACTTGAACACAGGTCTTTCTGCCCCAAATCTAGGTCTCTTTCTACTTTATAGGCCTTCCTTCCACATCACCCTTTCAAGTTTAAAAGGAAAAATTGCACCTGATCAGTGTTCAGCTCTCTACCAATCTTGGGCTCCTTTGGTTTGGGAGAAAGAAACCTGGGGTCCTGGTGGTGCTGCCCTTCCTTCTTCCTGGCTGATGAGGTGCACACTCTGAGCTATGAATTTTAACCAGGTTGGAGCACTCAACATTCAGAGAAGTAGGATTCTTGGGCTCTCATAATGGGATGGGATTTAGGGCTGGGAAGATACAGGGACAGCAACTGGACATTCACAAATCTGTCCACCTTCTTTCTAGTGTAAAGCACCTGCTCCTGGAGGATTTACTTAGGGGCCAGAGGACTCCTGGTCTCTGAAGCCATCTGACTATTCTAATCCTTTATGGGTGGTAGCAGATGGGGTGCGGGACAGGTAGCAATGCAGGAGGAAAGAGGCCTGTGGTCAAAGCACACCTGCCTTAGCTCCCACACCCCACTGCCCCTGGAGGGCCAAGGTGGACTCCATAATACCAAGTTGACCCACCTCGCAGAGAAGAGAAGAGACAGCGGAAAAAAACACACTGGCCGGAGAATCATGAAAACCCGTTTTCCAGCAAGTCATGATAGGCCCTGATTTCCTGTTAGTCTTCCAGAGCCTCTGCTTCCTCACTGGTAAACCAGGGTGGGTCTGCCAGCTCTTCTAACTCCTTCCCACCGTATAAGAGCCAGCTGCACTTTCCCCTCCACGGCGCCAGGGTAGGCCCTGATCCATCCTCGTCAATCAGGCAAATCCCATCTTGCTTTCCACCAGGATCGGTTGAGAATATCAAACCTCTGAGCCCATCAGCACATGGCAGTGCTCTGGCTACCAGGATGGGTTCAGAGGTGGCCCAGTCATTGCCAAGTTAAATCTATTGTCTTATCACCACGAGTTGGGAATCTGTTTTCCTCTGGACGTAAGATTATTGCTCATCATTATTGTGTGGCCAATGAGAAGGGCTGGCCCCAGGGGCAGCAAACACTGGAGAGTAGGGCTGAGATGTAAGAGGCAAACAAGGTCCTTAGGTTGACATGGTCGAGCTATGGGATTGTCCCACCATGAAACCTCCCCCATTTCAGCCTTTCCTATCACACGAGCCGACAAGCTCTTCTATTGTTTCACCTAGTTACTGTCGACTCACCTAAAACTTGCAATTTAAAGAATCCTTACTGTGTTGTGAAGTTAATATCTGCCGGATCTTTTTCACTGGGTACCCGCAGGTCTCTGAGGCCACACAGATAACTCACATGGGAGAACATCATGAGGTACAAGTAAGCGAAGCCTAAATTGCTTTTCTACCAACAGTGGGTGGAAGTGAGGGATGAGGTGGAACCAGACCAGGACAATAGAAAGAGTAGAACGTAGATCACTCACCTCATCCTGGTGCCAACGCTTACCAACTGACCATGAAATCCACCCGGAGCAGATCACGATGAATCTGGAGAGTCAGCCTCCCCATCTGGAGAAAGATCACTGGACGTACGTTTGGAGCTACTTAGATCTATTAATACGTACATCGAAGGCAAGATGCATATCTTACTGCACATTAGTAATAAGAGGACAACAGCAACTCACATTGATGATGCACATTCATGGCACCAGGCCCCGTGCTGAAGTTTTAAGGCACATTATTTCATTTAATTATCACAACAGCCAGTGTTTCCCTTTCACATGTAAGGAAATGACGCTAGTGGACTTAAGGAACAAGTCTAAGGTCACAACGGTGTGGTTGAATACAGATTCGAACTTGGCTCTTTCTGGATCCAGAACAAGGGCTCTCAACTGCCCAGGAAGTAAGGAGTAGTTTTATTCATGTGTTCAAGAGAAAGTAGGGAGACCTGTTCTACGCCAGAGCCATGAGCATTTTACCAAAGTGATTTTGAGGTCTAGAGAAAGAGAGAGAAAAATAATATATTAAAATATATTCATGCCTTATATTAACAACACAGCAGGCGTTTAATATATATTTAATGAGAAATGAATGAATTAAGGGAAAGACCATAAAAACGAATATACGGCAATGAAGATTTCCTGAAAACATGATTGCATTTTTAAGACAAAACTCACTCTTGAAAGCGAACAGGATATTGAAGGTTCTGGAGGCACTAACCAGTGTCTTCATGACCCGCACGGGCATGGCTTCTCCAGCTGTATGCACAGAATCACTTCAGCTCTGGTGTCAAAGATAATCCCCGGGGACATCAGGGCTCTGGACAGGTGACCAGAAGCCTCCATCTTCTATTCAAAATGCCAAAGAAGGGGCGGGGAAAAACAAGTAGCTGGAGCAGTCTATTTTCCACATCCCGTTTCATGGACACGCATGCTCGGCTGGATCTGGGCAGCACCTGGCTGAAGCAGAGGTCCTGTTGGTTCAGTCATCAGTAGCGACTTCCCCAGCACATTCTTGCTCTGATATGATCAGGAGAGACTTTTACCATAATTAAAAAAAAAAAAAAAAAGATCCTGAACTGCAGACAAAATGCTTTTCCCTGCAGCACGGGGAATGGCTAGTTTGAAGGCTTCAAGAATTACCATGCTTTTCACATATTTAGTGTCTTTAGAATCAGGGAAGACGTCTTCCCGGTATTAAATTGATGGATTCAGGGAAAAAAATAAAGGATACAGCTTGGGTTATATTTTCATAAAATTGGTAATCAAAGGAAGCAAGCCTAAGAAGCAAGGTGCACCCCCCTAGGACTTGACTCAGGGCTGGATGCACTTGGCGGTGAAAGTCATGTCCGCTAGGGTTTGTATTGTTCCTGGGACACAGAGCATGGCTGTCAGGCGGGTACCCTATCTTCCAAGATCCAGGACCAGCCAAGGTTAGAGTAGTAAGATTTCTTTAAAGCAGGAGAAAGGCTCCTGCAGTACAGGAGGGGACCTAAAGGAGGGTACCACTGGCTGTTCTTTGCCTGGGGGTTTAAAAGGCACGTCTGGTGGCCCGGCGTATGTGATTGGTGAGGACAGTATTAATGAGGGACGCTAGCATGGATACATCAAGCCATTTAAGCTCTGAGTTTAATAAACCAACCAGAAGCAAATGATTCCAATCCCTTGTTCACATACTTAAAGGAACAGATCCAAACTTGCGATTTGGCACATCCTTTGGGGAGAAGAAGCCCTTTAGGTGAGGGTAGGTTTGTGGTCAGGGTAGGAGCAGGGGAAGCCAAGGGGAGCCTTTGTGGTGCAGCTGTTAGAACAGCAGTAAGGGTGCCCTGGCCAAGAAGGAAGCACTGGGGTTGAAGCTGTCAGGGGCAGCGTAACAGGAAGTTCTCCCAACCTGATGTTTCCTTCCAGGGTGGCGTGAAGTTCCCCCTCCTCCTTCCCTCCTTGAAGACCTTATCCCGTCTCTTGCGGGTGCTCCACCTCCCCGCCTCATCTCCTCATTGCTGCTCTTTGAAGGCTCTGGCTACACACAGTTTTGAACAACGTTCCACAGCCCCATCCTTCTCGGGAACTCTTGTATTCTTAATGTGCCATTTTTCAACAGCAAGACATGGAAACAGACATATTTTTAAAGTGTTTAATTTGTCCCAGACGCCAGCAAGGTCTCCCCACCTCTGATGGTCTACGTTGGGTGCTTTGGCCTCCATCCTGGCTCCTGAAAGCCCATGTCCTGTCCAGCATCCCTGATGATTCCCGGGTGCTACATTTCTCCTGGCTGCTTTGGGTGCCCGTCTTGGCTCCCTTGCTTGGGGGATGTCTAACCTGCTGTGCACGATGTCTCCCTACTACACGTGATCAACCTAGACCAGAAACTCAGCCTCACCCACACGTGAACTCTCATGCAGTTGGCTCATCCGGCCATACTAGATGGACTTTCCCAAAGACCAGGAGAGAGGAGCGTGGGTTAAATACATCAGGTGCACCACGTCCAGTCGCGTGTCTTCCAGCCTGGTTTCTAAAAGCATAGCTAGATAGCTAGATGGGGAGAATTGGTTCTGGTGTTTTATAGCATAGTAGGGGAACCACAGTCCACTACATATTTTAAAATAGCTAGATGAGTTTGAAAGTTCCCAACACAGAGATAATGAACGCTTGAGGACATGGAACTGCTAATTACCCTGATTTGACCATTATGCATTGTATACAAGCATAGATTATCACACTGCACCCCAGAAGTAGGTATGATGTTTTGCATCAATTAAAAATTTTCAAAATGTTTGACCTCAACGCCGCTGGGGATTCCTTTCTCCTGCCACCATGACACGGTAGGTCATCATCTTCTCCCTCCTCCTTCCTCCATTCTCTGTTCCTTCACTCTCCAATCACCTTGCTCTTCCCAGGAACGAGAGTCTTCCTCCCCTTTATATTCTTCTCCTTGATCTCACAGAATGGCTTGTTTCTGCTTTGTTGTGAGAGTTCCTGCTAGTATCCCTGCTCTCAGAGTTCTGCCTTCCACCTCAAGAAACTTGCTAAGGTCTTACCCCCCAAAAAGAGAGAAAGATGACTTCCTCTTTAAGGAAGCTATAAGGTCATGCATTTTCATTCTCTCTCTATAATCCCAGCGATTCAGGAGGCTGAGGCAGGAGGATCGCAAGTTCAAGGCCAGTTTCAGCATCTTAGGGAGACCCTGTCTCAAAATAAAATAAAAAGGGCTGGAGATGGGGATGTGTAGCTCAGTGCTAGAGTGTTCAAGCACCAGTCCCTGGGTTTCAATCCTCAGGACCAACAACAAAACAGTAGATCCAGTGGCTCTGACTCAGCTGAGCCCAAATGGTCCAAGGCTCCTGTTCCTCCTGTGAGCTGGCTTTGACCAGGCTCTTTCCCTTCTTGCTGCTGCAAGCCCTGAGCCTCATGTCCTGAGATGGTAGAACCCGGTGCCTGAGGGAGCTGAGCCTCCTGCACAGCAGCCCAGCACACAGAGCAGGAGCAGCCTCCAAATGGTGCAGGGTTTGGTTTTCTTTCTCACCCACAGCTCAACCTGGCCTGCCCCATCTGAAACATGTCACTTGGCAGCACAACTTTGCTTCTTTACTGCCTCTTTGTTGGGAACTATGTGACCCGCCTCTTCATCATAGATGATTTTCATTGCATGGTAAGAATCTGCAAGAAGAAACACTCTCTGGAATTTTTGCACATGCTTAGCGATGCCATTTGCTATTTCTACCATTCCCCTCTTCTACAAAAGCATCATTTGCTCATCCAAAATGTATTTGCTTTGGGTCCATTAGAAGCCTGAAATTGTGCTAAGCCCTGAGGATCTAAAAGAAAACATGATAGATATTCTTGGAGGTGTCTGGTGTAAATTCAGCATTTGTTGAAGATTTTCAATTCATTGATTGATACACTTGTTATTCAAATTCTATTCAATCTTTGAAGTGCCATGCTAAGCACTCATAACTCAGCAGTAAACAAGACAGGCACATTCTCTGAACCTCTTGGATCCTGAAGGCTAGAGGCAAATGCAGATATTGAACAAATAACTCTGGGGTCAAAAGTCTCACAAAGGAAAATCATCATAATAACAATAATGACTGACAACTGGGGAATTCTTATGACATGGCTGGGACTGGTCTGGGTGAGCGAGGTCCTGTTTCCATCCTCACATTATCATCCCAATTCAATACCAAAAGGACACATGGAAGCTCAGAGAGTAGAATCACTTTCCAAAGCCCCTAGCCAGTAAGTGGTAGCATTGGGTACAAGTCCAAGTTTAGGGATTCCGGAATCTAGAGTTGTAACCATTCCTCCCGTTTATTCAGAAAGTCTGAGGGTCTAGGAAATGGCCTAGTGATATCGTGTCTGAGCTCATGTCTTGGGGTGGCTTAGGGGACGAGGCTAGGGAAGCACATTTTGAGGATGTCAGAGGAGCAAGTCTGAGAGCTTATGAGGCCAGAGAACCTCAGAAGAAGTCCTGGAATGAGGGGACTCGTCCCCCTCCCTCCATGCCCCTGATGCCGCATCCCAGGGTGGACTCAATGGTGAGCTTGTTGAGAAGGCTCTGCACTCCTTCCAGCCCTGGTCTTGAAATTCACTACGGAAGAGAGTTCTGGGTCCCCACGTTCCTGAGTTAGGTGACCTCTGCCAGTTGGGGCGAGGTTGCTGAAGGCAACAGGAGGATTTGTTGAAGATGATGCGATTATGGGAGGTGGCAGATTAAGTCTTCCTTTTGAAAGAGCCTTCCCAGTCCTCCAGGGACCTCCCTAGCATGTGACCTGAGGTGTAGAAAGCCTCTGGTGTCTTCCAGTTGAGCAGGTATTGGATCCAATGCCTGTGGGAAAGAACTTGAGAGTTGAGAAGAGAAGAGGGAGGCAAAAGGGGTCTTTGTTATGTTTGGTTTGAGTTGGGGGAATCTTAAGCCCAGGAAGGACTGAAGAGGTGGGCAGGGCAGAGCCCATTCTGGCGTGTCCTCCTCCTCTTTCCTCCTCTCTCCTGCTCCCACCCTGCCTCCTCCGTCTCCTTCACAGGGCAAGCGGCACTTCAGAGCTGGAGGGTGCCTGAGCTTCTTGCTCCTCAGACCCTGGCAGGACCTGCCGAGCATCAGAATGATGCAGTTTTATAACCTTTCTGTGCGTGGTGATCAGGACTGCACTGCCACATTGAGACCCCACTTATTTTGTTTATTAACTTCCAGCATTTGCTCCGCCTGCCATCTGAGGCTGTGGTTTGAAGTCAGGTCTTCAATCCAGTCTCAGCTGGGTGCCACTTTTAAACTGGCGCCTCCCCTTAAAAAATAGAAAAAATAAATAAATATGACCACCGAGGATTTTATTGAGAATTAAGTGACATAATTTATGTGTGCCAGTGCTCAACACGTGACAGACATCATTAGTCTTATCGTCATTATGACCGAGTGCCAGGTTTTGAGATCATTCATTGAACAAATAATTATTAAGTGACTACTGTTAGCCAGCGCTGTTCTCCTAAAATTGGGGCAAGACGGTTTCTGTTGTTCAGATACGCCTGAATAATGACAGACATAGACTCCTGGGTGGCAAAAACATCCAAGAGAAACACAAGAAATAAGTGGAGCTGCTGGGTGAGATGTGAGTGGAAATGAGAAGGGTCATAAGCGGAGGAGGGACATGGGACCTGGGTGCACAGCATTTCCCATGGAATGAGGCAGAAACTTTCAGAAAACAGTACAAGTGTCTGATAAATAAGAAGTGCTCTGGAGCTTGGCTTTGACCATCCGTAGAGCTTGCTTTCACTACGTAGCAAGCAAAAGGGCAGGCCAAGAGGAAGGAATATATGCAGACTCAATAAGGCAACATATATTAAAGAAACATGCCAACGGCTTCACTTAGGCCCTTTCCTGTTGCTGTGACAGAATACCTGAGAAAGGGTTACTTTAAAAAATTAGAGGTTTATTTTGTTTTATGGTTCTGCATGCTGGGAAGTCCAAGATCTCTTGTTGCATCTGGTAAGGGCCTCACACTACTTGCCATGTGCAATAGCTAACCCATTCCTATGAGAAAGGTGTTCATCCTTCATGAGGTCTCTGCTCCCATGACCCACATATGTTCCATTAGGCCCCACGGCTGAGGTTGAGATGTGAGGGGTCCCCCAAAAGCACATGTGAGAGACAATGTAAAATGTTCAGCGTTGAAATGATTCAATTGTGGGAGGCATAACCTAATCGGTGGGTTAATCCATTGGATTAACTGGGGATTGGGACCAACGACACACTGCACACCTTATCTAGGAGAACAAAGCTGCTCAACTCCACGGGAGTCGGCTTTTGCAAATGTTGGCCCAGGATTACCGCAAGGTCCTGATTTTCAAGGGAAGAAATTTGTAACTGTAGACGGAATGTGGCTGGAGGAAGTAGGTCTCGGGGAAGGGTGACTTTGGGGTTTATGTTTTATCCCTGTTGAGCGGAATTCTCTCTCTGATTTCAGACTCTCATGCCCTAACCAGCTTTCCTCTGCTGTGCCTCTCTAACGTGACATTCTGCCTCTGTTGAACCCAGGCCTATACAGTCAACGGACTCTGGACTGAACCACAGAACTCAGAACACCCATCTCCCAACAGCGCCACACAGAGAACTGATTCTATTTTAACAAATAGACTTTTGTGGGCACCTCGAACCACGGCACTTGGCTTGCTGAGGGGAGATTCTGCCACCTGCAGGCAGGACTCAAGCTCCATGAGGGCAGAGCAGTGGCGTCTTCAACAGCACGGGGTCTAGGCTGGAGGGGTCAAAGGGTAGCGTTCCTCCAGGCCTTGATCATGATGCTCAGTCCAAAGACGGTCTGGGTGCAGGGAAGCTCAGTCTTGTGTGTGGTATCCAAGAGAACAGGGTGTAGGTGGGAGGGGTCTTTGTTGGGACCCCTCTCTAAGCTATGGATGCCTGTTCATATACTCCTTTACTCAGGGGATAGCTTAGGGATCAAAGGTCAGAGACAGGCACACAGATGGGGTGACTTCTTTCATTTGCAGCAGTTAACCGATGGGGACTGGTGTGTGGAAATATACATTTACCATTATCTTTTTCTCCCTATACCTTTGGAAAGATGTTCCTATAAAGGACTAACCACACCTCACTGTGTAATGGCTACTGTTATTGAGCTATGTACAAAAGAACCAAATGCCTCATTTGGCCTGTGGAAAGCAGGTATTTAAGACATGTAAGCTGAAGTTTTAAGAAAAAAAAAATTTAATTTGCTTGGTGAAGTTTCGTATTGCAGGCAGCAGAAATGTCAGCCATGAAGGCAGGAAGGAGCATGTGAACGTGAGGTAGGTACATTTGGAGAGCTGAGAACACTTTTGTAATGACGGACTGTAGCACACCCTGGAAGAAGTGGAGAGGAAAAGATGGGAGGAGGAAGTCAAATCACCTGGCCCCATGTCCTGCCCTCAGAGACTAAAATACATCCAGAAAGTTTCCTCATAAACTTAAATCTACTCAGGAATAGAAGTGAGGATACAGGAAAAAATAAATAAATAGAGGGCCCTGCTCTTGAGAGGTCCAGTTGGGTAGGAACGAGGGACAGAGATGCTCTGTGGGAGAACAACATGACCAGGTGTGTCCGTAGGCCAGCCCCTCGGGCTGCCTCTGCCCTTGAACTGTGCCCTTCTTTAGCTGATTCTCAGCTTTCCCATAACTCTCCAATCAAACTATGACAAAACTCATAAGTAGCACAGATTTCCCAGAAGGTACGGTGGGTTGGACACGGTGCGGGAAAACTTCATCCAACTTTCCCATTAGCCATTTCTCGGACCTTTCTCTGGCTTCCTCCTTCTTTACGCAGACTTTTCATCTCTCTTCGACCTTCCACCGTGAGGCACAGTCCGGCTCTTCTCCTAGGCTTGCAAAGCTCACAGGGCACAAAAAGAGGCAAGTCGTTTTCCTGGTTGTCAGACACTCACATGCCTTTAAGGTCTAAGAGATTGAGATCACTGAGCAGAGTGGGGTGAGTTTACAACAGGAAACGGAGGGACGGGGACAAACTGCGGAGGGCACGCCTCATCTGCGAGAACGCAGCTACTCAACTGCATCCGAGTCGACCTGGGCGAATGTTGGCTCCGCATTACCACAAGTTCTGTATTTTCAAGGGAAGAAATCTAGACGTTTAGCTAATCCTTCAGTGTGGTTTGCATGGTTAATGTTGCCAATTAATTTATTCTTTTAAAGCTAACTTTGTGGGCCAGACACACATAATCTAATGGCTGCACCTGGCTACCAGCACGGCAGTTGGTAAGCTCTGGTGTTAGCTCATCCTCTCTGCAAGAAGCCTGCCCTCAGGCCCTCAATTTATCCCATGGAGCAGGCTCTGCAAACACTGCACTGGGTTGCTTGGTGGAGAGAAGCTTGCAACAGGGCGCTCTGCAGCAGGAGGAGCTGCTCGGAGGTGCGTCTGTGATGCAGATCAGAGAGCACAGGGTTGGGCTCTGGGCAAAACAGCTTGAGCCAATAAGCCCAGGTGACTTGAGGCAAAGAGGCCTAGGGGCAGTCCCATGCTCTAGTTTGTACCCTATTGCTTGTCTGCAGGTGGTGTCTGAAGAAACCATCGTCTGATACGACATAAAACAAGGAAGGCTTTACCCAGGATTACTGCGGTTGCTGTCAAGACTATTGTGGGCCCGGAGAGAGCCCAGGCTCAACTCTGAACTCAGTCAAGAGAGCTGGGACTTGAGGCCAATAGACAAAGTACGAGGGTCAGGGAAGAGACAGACGGGAAAGGTAAGACAAGTTTTGCTCACCTGGATTCTTGGGAGGCAGGCCAAGGCCTTGGACATCAAAATGGGGGATGAAGAGTGGCGTGGTCCTATATCAAGGGCGATCAGATGTAGAAAACAGGGATGAGGATGGAGGGGGATTTCGCTCAAGGGATTTGGCAGGATTCTGAATAAAATGGGGCAAAGCAGACCTGGTAAGGAGAAGACAGGAGACAAGGTTGAGGCCTCACCAAAAGAACCTGGCTACACGTTGGTGTAAGATCTCTCTAAAGAGGCAAGCGCCCAGACGGCACAGCAGGACCGCTTCCAACCTGGGGGCGTGAGGACCCATCTGCCATCATACCCTTCTGCCCTTCTGTGAGTAGCAGAAGGTAGTGACAGTAAAGACGACGCTGAGCAAGGCAGACTGCAAGGAGCCTAGATAAACCCTCGCAGCAGCTCAGCTCTTCGGAGAAAGGCACACAGGGAGGCGAACGCTCAGACGCCTTGCCCTGCCACCATCACAGATGCGCTCTGCCTGCGATGCCATTTGTGCTGCTCCGCTGTAAAGAGAGCTGGGGACTGAACTGCTGCCACTGCAGTTCCTGATGGAGATATTCACATCCCACCTTGGAGAGACCATCTTGGAGGCCAAGAGACGTTGTACGACGGGTGGAACATGGAGTGTTCCGTCTGAGGGACCTGCGAGCCGGGTGGAACGGGGAGAGCACTGTCCTCCGTGTGCTGAGAGCGGGTCCCATACACTTGCATTTGAGCCACATCTGGCTGCAGGGGGAAATGGAACGTTCTCACGGCCTCTGTTCCTGGCTTCTCCCAAACAAGCATGTTCTTCTCCTTTTTAAAAAGAATTTTCGCCACTGATCTGTATGTACGAAAAAGCAAGTTTTAAGAAAGCATCCGAATTTCACAGACTCCCACGTTTCTATTCTCAGACTCTCCTTGACTTTCTTACTGAGACAATAACTTCCTAACTTTGCCTCCATTTCTGAGGAAGGGGTCACCAATTTTTTTTTTGCTTTTGGCTTTTTGAAAAGACCATGCTGAAACCTTTCTCCCTCTATAAAATTGTTGGGTTTTTTCCTACAACTGTAGTAAAGAGCCCGTCCAGGGTGAAACAGGCATTTCTTCATGTGAATGTTATTCTTTGTGTCCACAATAACTTTCAGACTGAGAAGCCCCTGTCATGGGTGTTTGGTGCCTTCTCTATCTAAACGTTTCACATCCCTCCTGTGGCCTGGGCACTGTAATCATTTCCTTGGTTTGCATACATCTCCCTCCAGAAAACAGAAAGCTAAATAGTTTTCCTACTGTCACCAGGTCATATGCCTTAAACAACTCTCTGATTATAAGTAATCAAGAAAGAGAAGGGAGACGTGGCGTGCGGTGAGTTTTGTGTGTCTGCAGGGTTGTAAGGTCCCCGAGGAGCCTAGCTGTCACATTATGTCCTCAAAGCCCATCACATTCTCTGACCAATTTAGGCAATAAATACTAGTTAAACAAACAGATGGGAATTGGAAATCGCTCAAAGAATCTGATGCATCAGGAGTATGGATTTCCATGGATTCTAGGTGCAAGCCTGGACTTGTGCCTGGGTGGATTTCAAGTTGTGGAGTCAAGAGCTCTGTCTTTAGCATAGTGACTAGATGACACCCTGCACCCTTGTGAGCTGGGGCCCTTCTCTCTTTGACCCCTTCCCATAGCCTCGGGCATGATGGCAGTTGTTCATCAGTGAGGAAACGAAGGCCCCCGTGGGAAAGGAGTGTATCCAACCAAGTCCTGGTGTTTGCAGCCTGGAGGCCCCGGGTTTTGACCCACTTTTGTGTGCCTGTTGCACAAAGGGAAAACCCTCTGTCACCCTGCAGTGTGCTGGCCACCCTGGTCCTCTGGAGTCAGATCCATGTCTCCAGGAAGGAGAAGAAGGTGCAGAACTGAGGTGGCCACTGTGCAGGCACAGAGTGGGTGCTCTAAGGACCTCCTATCTTCCTAGAGCTGGAGGTCGGGATGAGGAGAGGCCGGCAGACACGGGTCACTGTCCTGAGGGATCAATGGTGTTTTTCTATGGCTGCATATTAAGTGCCAGATGGGATAAAATCTCTCTTCCTGAGCCTACCACCATCAATTTTATTTCCCCAGGAGTCCTTGTTTGTTCCTTTTGTCAGTGTATTAAAAAATAATCAGAGATGCAAGAGTCACAAGAATCACTGATTCTTTTTTTTTTTAATTTTAAGGTAATGCCAAGAAGCAGAGGCTGATTCCTAAGATTACGGATTTTGTTGGAAATTATGGCCTCTGCTGGGACCTGAGCTTCATTCATTCATTCAACCAAAAAATATTTATTAAGCACCATCTATAAGACACATTTTGTGCTTGTAATTTTACATATGGGGACACAGGTTTAAATGTAGGCTCCATCATTTATAGTGATCCAGCATCATGTATCTATACAGACTTATTGTGTGCTTACAAATTTTCTTCTGTGTAAAAGGCAGTGTGCACACATTGTGGGTAAGATATAGCATGCAAACTTAAGGCATTGCATGCAGAAGGGATGGAATTTTAGATACTTTAGATACAACGTTTTAGATGACATCAGTTTATGGAAGTTTATATGGTGTCTACACTGATGTTTGGAGGGGTGGGACAGTGTCTGTGTTGGAAGAGGGATCCTTCTGATCAGAAGCGAGATATTCTCTAGCCCTTGAAGGTCAGACAAAAGTTGGTCACTAGGTTGGCGGGCATGGTCTTCTGGTGGGTGCTGTTGGAGGGATCTGGGATTGGCCCACAGCCTGTCTTCTCTAAGCAGGAATCTGAGGGTTTTGTTGGACATGGCTCCTGAAAAGTTAAAAGCTAATCTTGGTGTTGGAAAAATCCACCTATCACTGTACCATGTGGGTCTGGTTTTCCCCAGTGATGTCTCCAAATAGGAAATCTTTATGAGATTAAAAAAATTAATAGCAATTACCCATATTCTTCCTTCCCCCGTTAACACCTCAGGGAGCACATGAGCTTGACTGAAGGGGGAAGGGAAACTGATCTAACGAGTACAGTTCAAACACAGGAAGGGGCACATCAACAAGAGGATAGTCCAAGAAGGATGGAGAAGGTCTCAATACTCAGCCTTCACGGCTGCCCCACCACCTCAGTGCAGGGGACAAACACTCTGGCTGATTCTATCCTGGACAACTTTTCCTCAGGAAGGTCAGAAAGAACAAGAAGGGCAAATGATCACAGAAAGCGATTGCTCTCGTCGCTGGGGTGCATGGCTTTGACTCTTAGAAAGCTTCTCCCCTGATGGGGGAGACCGACAAGCAGATGGACAGGCTCCACATGTTTCACGATGTACCATGGGAACACGTTCCAGCAACGAATTGCACATCTCAAAGGATTGGCAGAACGCTTCCAGGAGGAAGCTCCGTGAGGCTGAGCCCTAAAGGATGACCAGCTGTCAATTAAGAGAAGCGGGGTAAGGGAGGTGATTAGTTCGAAGGCTGAAAACAGCATGTGCAATGGCCCAGAGAGAACACGGGGGAGACAGGAGGACAGTGGGTTCCATAAGTCCTAAACCGTACAGCAGGGCTGGGGGCTGAAGCCCATGAGAGGCGGGAGGAAGATTTGTGTGAGGGTGGGGTGGGGAGAGCAGAGGTAGGACTGGAGAGGAAAACACGGCCCCAGATCACGCGGGGCCCTTGAGAGCTGTGTCCCATCCTGCATGGGCTCTGGACTCCATCATGTGATATGATTCACTTGGACACATGAATTGGTAGCAGAGGCTTAAAACCCACTTGCACATTAGGGCTAGATTTTGTTTTCTTGCTGCTTTGGGGATTTAGTCATTGAGTGAAGGAGTTCAGTGGGCTGGATGATGAGAAATTTGTGGCTCAGTTGCCATCATCCCAGCAAACAGACACTCTACCAGGTGACTGTTCTACCAACAGCATGCAAACATGTCAGTGTGGCCAGCTGATCCCCCCCCAAGAAGCCAAGATCCATCCCAGCTGAGCCCTGTCCAAATGGCCAACCCACTGAGGAGTGAGCAAATCAAGGATGATTGTTTTATACAGCATAATATGATATAATACAACTCCCATCTCCACCAAGGCCCTATGAGAGCAAACCATGTAAGCACCAAGAGAAGGATGTGTCAGAATCCCTCTTGATCATTAGCATGCAGTAAAACCGCCATGTTCAGATTTATGGGAAAGTGCTACTGAGCAGTGCTTTAGCTCCAAGTAAGACTCCTGTTTTCCTTTTAATCTTACGAGCATCATGTTCTGAGTTGCCTCTGGGAGAAAGAGAGAGATGGTTTGATTCCAAAAAGAGCCTGGCTCAACACAGAGTGGATGAAGAAGTGCAGAATAGGGAGTGGCCCTAGGGTACCTCGATCTCTACTGAGGATGCACAGCCAGCTAACTGGTCATCTCAGACGCTAACTGATCAGGTTAGCATCTCCCTGTCTTTGGGAAGACAGAGCCAGAGTTAGGAAGAGGTGCTCAGCACTGAGAGGGCATGATCGATGGTTTCCTTCTACAAAAGAAGCATTCAGATAACATTGGTTAAGGGCTTAGTCATGATTTCTGCTCTTAAGGAACCCGTCTAGGGAGGAAGAGTACTTTCCAGGAGGGTCTCAATCAGGAAAATAGAAACAGCACCAGGTATTGCCTGAAGCCATCTGTCAAACGTGCTTGAACCCAGTTGGCATGGAGCCATGGGGCAGAGAGTCTGGCGTCTGGGAACTCCCAGTGGCTCTCCTGGTGGTTTGAGACTGCCTAGTGCAGGTGATACCCTAACTAGCTCTGCGAGGTTCAGCACTGCACTGGAGCTGGGGCGGCCTACTGGAGCCTGATAGCCATACAGCCTCTCAGAGCTGGGTGTGGCTTGCCAAGATGCCAATCAGCCTGTGCACTGCAAGCCACCAGGAAGCAAGACTCCGCCTGCTGAAGCCTTATCCCTGCCTTTGATGTGCTCTCCCTTAAATGCAGAGCAGGAGCCATTTTCTAGCTGTTCAGGTGCAGCTCCTGTGTGGACTGGATCTCTCAGGTGCTCTGCCTCCTTTAAATGTAATTTCTGGCTCTGGCTCTTATTTATTTGCTGAGTAGCTCAGACTTTCCTGTTCTCAGGTGGCTCATCACCTTCTGAGCAGGAAACTACCCTAGCGGGGTGCTGGCCACCCCACAATAAGAGATTTCTACCAAGAGAACTGGACGGAAGGGATGGTCTAAAGAGATGTTGGAGAACTGAAAGGACAGGGGGAGCACAGGGGCCCCCCAGGTGAAGGAAGTCGAGGAGGCAGATCCCACCCGGAGGACTGGGGAGCAGGGTGACCAGGTCCCGACAACTTGGAGGCTGGGATGCAGACCTCTGGGGAGAGAGGAGTGCCCGTGGATGCTGGTCTCTTAGGAGCTCAGCACTCCAGGGAGATGGAGTGTGATATGCACCTTCCTCCAAGAGAGGGGCACTGACCAGCTGTCAGGGGCATCTGGGAGGGTGAGATGAGGCTCATCCCCGGAGAGTTAAGAAGTGGACACAGTGTCTGGGCCAGGTGAAGGGCTAGTGCTGGGGCAAAACTGACAGAAACCACAGGCATCTGGAGAGGGGCAAGTCCCCTCCCTCCTTATACCTTGCAGCCTCTCTCAAATGCCTCTGGCTGGCAGAATCTAAGAGGAGCCTGTCCAGTGAGGGAGAAATGTGGTGACTGAGAGCTCTAGGCTGCACATCAGAAACAGGAGAGGAGCCTGGGTTTGGAGCAGGCACACAGGAACTTTATGCCTGGCTCCCCCAGACAGGGGTATGTGTCGAGGCATTTCCACAGGACACGCTGGGACAAAGGGAAGGACTTGTCTCCTAGATGGAGCCATGGAGAAAGTCCACCAAAGCAAATTCACAGTGTGTCTTTTTCTCGGAATGAGCCATTCAGTGCTGGTGGGACTTGGGAAGTTCAGGTGCATGTCACCATGAGATTAAATACAGCTGAGTAACATCCTGAGACCATTAGTTCCTTTTCCAACTTCGATTTCTCTGACCACAGGGAGCAGGAGGCCCAGTGTAGTGTTAGCCCGTGTTTAGCAGGGTTCCAAGTCTTGCTGGAGTCCACTTAGCCAAGAGAGAGCAGGCCTCGGGCCCAGAATCTTTACAAGGCAGCATTTCCAAGTCCAACAGCACTATTTGTCTGAGTAGCATTTATTCTTTAGGCATACCTTCTGGTTTGTAGGAAGTGGTACTGGTTTTTCTTTCCATCCAAGATTCTCAATTTATTTCAGTAAAATGCAAGTAGATTTAAAACTATGCAGTTAGTAAATCATAACAGAATACATGGATATGGCCAAAAAGAGAAATTCAGAAAGTGGATAAAAATGGCCTGTGCTTAGGAAAAAAATCGACCCCAGGCAACCCACAGTCATGGATCACAGATTAAACACTGATCCAATTCGAAAAGTGGAAGGTGGTAAAATTGGGGGTCTCACAAAGAGGATTGGCGAGTGATTTTGAGCAGCAGGCTCCTTGCCCAGCCAGGGAAGGAGGCCTGTTCCAGCCCCCTGGAGCCCAGCATGTCACTTGGCAGCTCTCTTCACCCAAAGCAAAAGCGTTTCTGGCCACGCGGGCACAGTTCCTTGGACATTCTGACCCAGCGATCTGCTCTTCCCACTTGGATCTCGTCTGTTCTCCAAACAGTAGCCAGACTTGTTGGTTTTCTTGGAGCCAACCCTCTAGTAAAATAGCAATCGCTCTCCTTTCTATTTCCTCCCCAGTCCTGAAAGCGTTTTCCCATGAGAACATAAACTGTGAAGGCCAGGACTTTGCTGGTCTCACGGTTACATCTTCAGGGTCTAAGGCAGTTCCTGGTAAAAATCAGGACAGAGTAAGTGTGTGAATATGTGAATGAATAAATGAAAGAGCTTAGGACTTCCGAACATTTTACATCTTAGGGTCCTTTCTTAAAATCCTAAACCAAAATGGAGCAGCTCTGGGCATTGTGGAGTGCAAAGGCCCAAGGTTGTCTGGTTTCCCTTTATCCCTTCCATGGGGACAGACCTGCAGTGATCCAAGAAACACACTGTGAAAATCAGGTCTCAACTACTCTTCTCCACAAGGTGTTTAGAGAGCATTTCCTCCATCCCTGTTTTGGAGATGGAAATGGGAACTCCCAGGCATTTAATAACAACCCCCCAAAAAACTTGCTCTCCAGGGAGGTGTGAGACCAGCCCAGGGTGCCACCCTGAAGCCTGGCTTCCTCTTAGCCAGGAGACAGGGGCCACCCTGGGGACTCTCTGGGCCCTTTGGCTTCCCTCTCATTAAAACTGAAGTTGGTTCATGTCACTCCTTAGCATGATCAGTCAATCTGGATGTTTGGGTCAAGAAGACGAACAGACAGTGGGCTACATGTGTTTTTCTTTTCATTTTTTTAGCTGACAGTTGTGACGCTGTGGAGTCTCCATTTTTACACACTAGAGCAATTAAGTCCTTGGTGTCTCAAGGAGGCGGATGCCCTCGAGGTTCACTCCTGTCAGAACTTCCTTCCCTTGATCAAGCGAGCATCTGAGTGTGGTCCTCTTTCTCTGGGTCACAGATGTGTCTGACTATGAATTCCTGTGAATAATCTCAAAGTCTTCAGAAGCATCTAGTTTACCCTGTTAGGGAGTTTTAGAAATTAGAAGTGACTTTTAAAGAATCTTAAAATCTTTGAGCTTAAAGGGCAATTATTCCAACTTCCTATCTCACCATCGTAAAAATGGCCACAATGGGATTGTTGAATATGTTTCAATATTTCTAGCAATGGAAGGAGACGCCAGGGGTTGGGGGCTTGGCCTCCTATGAAGCTGTCTATTCCATTGTTTGGAAATCCTTAATGTCATAAAGTTCTTTCTAATATGGAGTGGAAATAGATCGTTTCTCTAATATCCCACAGTTTGGGGATATTAGAGAAAGGGAGTCTAACATAGTGGTGCATTTGGGTATTTCTGACTCATTAGGGTTATTCTAAACACAATCTCTCACTCCCCAATCAGGTAGCTCTCATTATGTCCATTTTTCAGATGGAGAAATCAAGGCTAAGACAACCCGAGCAACTTTCCACCCTAAAGTAGTAGAAGATTAGGATTTCAATAATACCTCTTCAGCTTCTAAGCCTGGACTCTTTCAATTGCCTCACCGTGGTTGCCAAAGTTCTTAGAAATACTGTAATCTGATCGTTCTCAACATTTCCTACTTATGCATGCTATTCACACTTTTTTGAAGAATGGCACTCATTATGCATTGCTATACTTCTCAGAAATGGGGTAGAAGGAGGGAGCTTAGTGGCACCATCTCCCTTCTCTGTCTCCTAAGAAAGCAAGTATCAGAACTCCCGATTGTACCTCGATGGTATTGACATCTCCCTAATTCTTTCTGCATTTCAGATGTAGCTTCATTAAGGATTTCTGATCATCTATGCTCCACATTTTACCAATGAGAAAATAGTTGGCTAGATGGAGAAATTTCCAAAGAAAAGTTTGCAGATGGATATTTGCTGAAGGTGAGTCTGTACCAGGGGAAATCTGAGCTTATCTGAAGGGCAGCTAGATTAATTCAAAGTCAGCTTCAAACTGGAGACTTTTCAGGTCAGATAGAGACACACTTTGGGACTTCAAAAGCAACTTGCAACAGAATCCAAAGTCTGTAGCCAAGGTGAGCTATCTCCGTGAGCGCACACGGAGGGTTCAGCCCTGTTCATTGACATGAAAGGGACCTGGGGCCACGTCCCATGGCTTGAGTTGGGAGTCCGGGAGGAAGAAGACGCTTGACAATTTTCAAATCAGTTTTAGCAAATTAGTGTCTGGCCAGATCAGGACTAATCTGTTCACGAGGTTTTAAAGACAAATTTGAAGTCGGTTCTTCCTTCAAATTTTCATCTCTGTGACCTATTTGGCAAAAATTCCCTGCATGTTCTTTCTTGTTTGGGGCTTATGCTCCTACTCACAACCCAGGGAAGTGTTCCTGCTGGCTGAATCCTAATGGAAAAGACAGAAAATGACTGCATCTCTTCCTGGTGCCCTGAGCACTAGTGAACCTGGCTTCCGGGAACCCTGAGGGACATATTACGGCTTTCGTATTTTACACCAGGAAACTGAGGTTCATGGAGTTTGATAACTTGCCAAACGTTAGAAAGACACTGAAAGCTAGTGCCAGAAGGAGAATTTAGATAGTTTCAATCTCCTTGATTAACATTAGAGAAAAACCACCAGAGTCTAGGGAAATCCCTGTAGGTAGGATTTTAAAGTTGCCGTCTAATTGCTGACGGGTAATAGCAACAAGCAACCGCACACAGCTTCTCCCATGAACTCAGCCCTGTCCACGCACTGTCTGTGTGTGTGTGTGTGTGTGTGTGTATTTGTTTAATCCAGCAACACTTTAAGGGAAGCATTTATATTATTATTATCCTATTGCAGACAGGGAAATGGAGGATTTTATGCTCTGAGACAGTGGAGAAGCAGGATTCACATCCCAGCAATCCAGCTCCATGTTTTGGACTACTGAGCTGGGTGGTGATACAGCAAGACAAAACATTCTAATTGGACAAATCATTCACATTTCCCTCCTTCATGGAAGAGTAGGGTTACTCTGATGAATGACAGTTGCAGGCCAACTGGGTAATCAACCCACAAGGAGAGTTGGCTGGTCTTAATGGGGACTGTCATCCACATTCACTAGTTTTGGAGTCAGAGTCAGCGAGCAGTTCCTGGGAGACTGGCTTCACGGGTCCTTCCCTGAAGGCAGAGGCGGACTGCCTGCCCTTGCCCCGTGGCTGCCCTCGGCCTGTGGGCTGAGTCCAAGCTCCCCATGTTCACGGTCTTCCCTGCTGGGGCCCCTGTCTGTCCACTTCTCACTTCAGAGGCTACCAGTTGCATCCTACCCTCCATCCCCACCAAACTGATTTCCAGAATGAGCCGTTTCTTGATAGTCAGGCTGCTTTGGGCTTCTGTCACTTTGCGAGTGCTGGTCCCTCTGTCTGAAGGGCTCTCTCACACCTTCTTCATTGGATGAACTCCTACTCACCCTTCAAAACCCAACGGGAGCAGTTGCTCACTCTCAACCCTCTCTGATTCCTTCAAGCAGGGTTAGGATCCCTTTGGTGTCCCCAAGGTGGCTTTGTTGCTTTGCCTGTGTCTGCTTGCATGTTCTCTTGTCTCTTTAGGACTCTTAGTTCCTAAAGGGAAGAGACAATCCTTGTTATTATTTGACACACAATGAAGCACTGGATGAATGATTGAAGAGGTGTAACACACCAAATATTATCACCTATTAGCAGAAGGTTTATTTTAAAATAAACTGGCACTCAGAGTCCATGTAGGTTTCTTGTCAATTTGGGCCGTGTTAATCCACTTCCAGGAACTGTGTCACTTCTAGGTATGGAGATAAAATTGAGGATCTAAATCTTCTGAGACTTAATCCCAGAAAAAAATGATTTTGACGTGTAATGGTGTGCCCTGAGCACACAGCCAGACTCCGGGTTTAACATTTCTTCTCAATAAACACAAAGAGCATCTTCCCAGAGGGGCGACAGTGTACTGTCATGTGTAATAGTCCTAAATTGTAGTTCTCAGATGCTTTTAGAGAAGAGAATTGTTGCCAGTAAATAGATTTCCGATCGGTAAGTGTTTATCGAGCACGGGGCCCATGTGCTGAGTCCTCCTCTTAGACATCCTCCACCTGACCTTAACCTCATATGATTTGCTTTCATTTGACCTGACTTTTCACAACCACCTTGTGAGAAACGATCAGGTGATTTAAATTTCTGAGATGGGAAATCTGAACCTCGGGATAGTCAAGAGACTTATTCAAGGTGACACAGGAAATGAAGGAGTCAGAGCTTGAATGGAGATAGATGCCCCGAGTCCAAGCACAGTGTTCTTTCTACCATGGCAAGACAAAGCGTTTGAGCCCAAAAGACAAATGTGGCCTATTCCAATAACTGAGCTAAGGTGATGTCTCTCCTCCGTCAGGGTTTCGTATATTGAGATCCTCTGTGCAGAGTCCACCACATAAAACTAAAGCCAAGTCTGGGGCAGTGGACATCCAGGCACTCTGGCCAGTCACCAGAACCTTCCTCCCTCCAGCTCCCCATCTGGGAAGGGGTCTGCAGGTGCACACAGTCTTCCGTGTCCTGAAATCTGGGGTTTTAGCTCTGAAAAGAGAACATTATTTTCTTCTTTCGACATTCCTTCCCTCCCCAGGATGCAGATTTACTAGGAAGTCCACTTCTTGTTTCCTTCACGGAGGGATGGACTCCTGCCCCCGGCACTGAGCAGCGAGAAGCCCTTTCCTCCCCTCCTGTGCTACCTGTTCATTCTTGCAGAGGTTTAACCTGGGCACATTCTCTTCTGCAAACCAAGAGAACTGCATTTAGGGAAGAGTGGCAAGGTTGATTCAGGGAGAGGGAGAAGTAACGAACCCCATTTGACCACAAATTTTTTTTTCTTCTGATTTTCTCTCTTGATTTCTGCTTTGTTCATGTCCACAGACTGGAAAGGTGGGGATGTTACTAATTGGATACTACAAAGGATCGCTCTCAACTGCTGTCACTCTTGTGAGGATCACTGTGACGGCCGTTGATGTTTTTTTAATTGTACATGATAGTTCCACATAATAGCAGGATTCGTTTTGACGTATTCACAAATGTTCATGACAGTTCATTTCATTCCCCAGTGTTCCCTCTCTCCCTCCCCTCATCCTCTTCTTTTACACTTTTAGTCTTCCTTCTAGTTATTTATTTATTCATTCATTCATTTATTTTAATTGTTGCGACTGACTTTCTTAAGTCCTTCCCTAACCCTACGACCCTGGCAGCGCTGGGTGATAATAATGACTTCCTTCCATCTTAGAACTTCTCTCCTGGGGTCTGCCCTTTCCTGCTCATTCTTCCCTTGGAGTCTTTTATCTGGTGCCATCTTGCCAATCTCTTCACCTCAGGCCCTGGCTTTAGGACTCTTCCTGTTTCACCCCTCCTTCCCGTAAGCCTTGGGTTATCGACATACACAGAGAACTCTGCACTGGTTTGTAAACTGTCCTTCCACAGTCACCCTGCTTCTGTGTGTAGCTGCCACCTCTAACCTGCCGTCACTCTCGTTTTAATCACCCCGACCTGGAGACTTGCAGATACGGCAGCTTCCGAGACATCCACATTCTGATGCCCCATGAACACCACAGTTTCCAACACGTTCTAAACCAAACTAACCACCGTCCCCATGAAACCAGCCTCTCCCGTTTCCACCAACTCTTTCAACGGCATCTAATCCCTGGAGATGGAGACTAGTAGGAGGTGCTCTCCATTCTGTCCTCTCCTTCAGCTCTGCATTGAATTCAGTCGCCTATCTTGCCAAGTTTACCTTAGGAGTAAATCTTCATTAATTCTCTTCGCTTATCCCTACCAGCCAGCTGACTATTCGAAACCTCATTATTGTTCACCTGAATTATTACTTTAGATTTCTATCTCCTATACCCAGGCTCACTGCAATAGCTCATCCACGAAGGCACCAAAAGATCTTTCCAAAATAAAAAGAAGACCACGGCACTCCATTTAGGGTCCTCAGAGGCTCCTTAGCAGCTACAGGATAAGGCCTGTGCTCAGCATGCGCCAGGAACCCTCAACACACATGAGCCTTTCCCTCCAGCTCCCCGGGGCTCCCGTCATAGCACCCATCAAGCTTGGCTCCTCGGAATGACAGGACAAGGTGCTGCTCACCTTAGCACCTGCAGATCCTAGCACAGGGCCTGGAGAATATGGACTCAATTTTTTTTTGTTTATTTTTTAGTTTTAGGTGGACACGATGTGTTTATTTTATTTTTATGCAGTGCTGAGGATGGAACCCAGGGCCTCACGCATGCCAGGTGAGCACGTTACCACTTGAGCCATATCCCGAGCCCCTGGACTCAAATTTTTAATGTGTCAAGAGTAAGCATAAATATTTTGGTTGAAACAATGAATTAACTGACCAAACTCAGGTCTTCTCTTTCTCCAATCTTGAAGGTGGACTCACCAGGTAAGAAGGAATCAAAGAGGTCTGGTGGAAGAGATGCTCACGACCGTTGGTAAAGGATTCTCCCTCACTCTGTCTAACCTCTCTCTTCCTGCCCTTGCCAGCTGAAGACGTGACCTGGTAGACTGGGACGGTCCACTCGGGTGGTGCTCTGTTCTTGTACTCTTGGGGAACAAGGTAGAACCTGTAGGACGAAGTCGGGGAAGATGGTGGAGAGAAGCTGGCCTGGCCGCGACTGCTCCCTCTTCAGGTATCTGCCCAGGCTCCCCCTGCTTCTGTCACTGATGCCCGAGGGGTGCCATCTTGCCAATCTCTTCACCTCAGGCCCTGAAGCTTCCCTGCAGGATTTCAGGGAAACTCCCAGTCCTGTCTGTGGGCACTGTCCACCCTACTTGCTCTGTCACCTGGCTTTAGGACTCTTCCTGTTTCCACTTAGGTTTGCATTTGGTTCTTTGGCTTCCAAGGTACTTTCCTGTGTTGCGTTTCTTCGCATCCCCCCCGCACCCCGAGCATTCTGTAAGTTAGTGGGCCGCATCCTAGACCATGCCGATGGTGACACAGTGAGACACCCAGACCTGAACTCTGTGCTAGTTCCGGGGACTGTCCCTTTCTAGGATTCGCCGTGGGGAGGAAATTTAAGAACGGATTCTACGGTCACTTCTCAGCTGGTAAACAGACATCCACATTTACTACTCGTAAGTTGGTTGATAGATATTTCTGTTTTGATAAGAATTTTCACTTTACAAAACAATTTCCAAGTAGTTATCTCATCTAATCTTAGCAACACAGAAAAGGGGAAAATGTCGATGTGTGTTCCTTTTCTTTACGGCATCCACTGCATGTTCTTTCCCTGAATTCCTCTTTTCCCTAAGAGCACTCATTCTCCTTATCAAAGAGCTTCACTGTGGGGTGTATATATATATATATTCCAAGCCGGACCCATCAGAATCTTCCATGGGCTTCCGGCTGGAATTTTTGGAAAGACACAGTCCCATAGAAAATAGAGTGTGGCTCTGGGGTCGCTGTGGGATGGGGCTTCTGCCATCTTTTCCTTCACGGGGACCCCCTCTGGGGACAGGAGAAAGCAACTGAATCTTCACTACTGTGATTGAACCCCAGTGTCTGTCTGGCCTAATTTTCGTATTCTTCTTGACTTTTAAGTGATACGACTCAATGTATTCATAAATTCCCTTTTCCTTTAGTTTAAGTTTCTCTCATTTGTACCCAAAGTACTTTAAAGTCGTTGAAGTTATGTAAATCTATAAAAAGTGTCTTACTTTTAAAGTGGTATAAATGAGATTGAAAAATTAACTCTTCTTTCAGTGTTAGTATGTACATATATGTATCTATGTGTATATATATATGTCTATACATACATATGTGGTGTGTATAAATATATATTTATGTATTATGTATATTTACCTATATATAAACACAGATTTATTTATTCATGGAGAGCAACTCAGGCTGGAGAGCTACTCACTTTGCCTAATGCAGCCTATGTAACCTTTCTTGGTTCAGGCAGGTGACCTTGAAGCTGAGCACCCTCATCCAGCTCCGTCAGCTGACTTGGCCTGGACTCAGCATTGATCCATTCCTCTAGCTTGCCCTCCACCAAGCCTGTGCCTTTGCTGATTGGTTCAGGACTGGACAGCTCCTTTGCCAAGGGCTCTGCACAGACTTCAGCAGCAAGGTTGATGATGTTTATATCGGGCCCTTCCTGGACATTCAAGAACCCTTTGACCAGTCTCCTCCAGGACCGGCAGCCCATTCACATTTCCCTGCATCTCTGCTGCCGGTGGATCTGTTTTCCAGGGACCTTGTCAAGCCAGAGGGTGGCTGGTTTCTCGAGTTCCAGGCAATTCAATTCAATTCACTGACAAGTACGTTTAAGGCTATGTTGGGAGAACTCATGTCCGACTCAAGTTTAGGGCTAGGCCCATAGAGGTTTCTAGAAATTATTTTGGAAAGAGGATGCTTTAGTTCAAATATTTTTTTTTTAAATGGAGCTGAGGTTTTCTTTCCAAGTTTTTACTTTGCCTGACCTTTTTGAGGCATTATGTGCCTCCTACCATTATATTTAAAAGTAGACCCCGGATGCCCTGACCTTTTTTTAATTATTATTTTCACAGCTGTACTATCGAAACACTTGTCAAAACCCACTCTGTGTGTGTGGGCTTTTTGCTGAATTTCCATGCCCTAGAGAAGCCTGCCGCTCTGCCACTCAGCAGCTGCCTCGTCTGTCCGCTTCTCCTTCCCTTCCTCTTGCCTCTTTCCATTTCCTGAAGTAGTCTGGCGGCATCCTCTGTACTGCTACAAAAAGCAATAAGCTAGACCCTCCCCAGGCCCTGCTGTCCCGGTGGTGGACTTTTGCACAATTGGCCATGCCTCATGCTGATAGCTATGTTTTAATAGTTACTCCTGTCCTGGTTTTGAGGGAAGTTCTAAGGTTTCTTCCTCAGGAGGAATTTGGATTGTGCGTTGGAGTCTGAAATTTGGTTTATGCCCCTGGCCCTGCTGCTTGGTCAATTCCAGTTCTAGTACCTTGTATCTGCCCATGTTCCTGGAGTGAGAGTTCTCATCCTGCCCACCAGCCTGCATCTCATTGTTCACAGGAGATGAGAATTCCTGAGTGGTGGCCTGAGTAATAATCATCGTAATGAGGACAGACCCATTTCCTTCCATGTACCTATGGCACAAGGCAGGCTGCTAAACCACTTTTACTTTTATTATTATCATATTGTCTCCTTAAAACCATCCACTGGGGAAAGACTTCCAGTTCCTCTTTCAAAGACAAGAAACCAAAAGCTCACAAACCTCAAGTTCAAGGTTCATGGGTTCATGTGCCTGGTCTGTGCCAGAGACTGTGCTGGACAGTGGAGACCCAGTAGGAAGAATGTGCCTCTGAGTCCACCATCACTGTGCTCCCAGAAGTTGGGAAGCATTGGCCCTGGGTGGGTCTGAAGCATCAGCTGCCTCTCCAAGAGGGACCGATGAAGAAGCAGGAAGAGCTGGTTGGTTAATCAACGTGACAAGAAGCTCAGGAGAAGGCGGCTCAATCATCTCGCGGGTGGAGGCACTGACGGTGGGAGGCTGAGTGGGCCGTGGGTGTCTTGGTCCTTGGGGGAAACTTTCAGAAGTTTCGAGAATAGAGAAATTGGGATTTTAGATGGGAGGACAGCCAAAGGTGAGCACTCTCAAAGCTGTCACTCCTGCCCCAAGGGCTCCTTACCAGAAGCCAAGACTCCCTCCTGCCCCTCAGCTTTCACTTTCCACCCATAAATCCCGTTCACGCCTCTCTCTGATGGGTCTCTCCCCACCGCCGGCCTCCCCTGGAACTCCTCACTTGACTGATTCAACATTACTCTGCTTCCCTCCCCGCCTCCTCCACCCTTTGCTCTATCCAAGCCCCAGCCGTCATTCTGAAACGGGGGTGATAGCGCGGGTTTTGGAGGGTAACAAGTCTGGGTTTAATTTACTTCAATCAACGATGCGATGTGTGGCTTTGAACAAACTACTTAGCCGCTGTAACTCTAAGTCACCTCAGGTTTCCATGGAGAAATCACACCACCCGCCCCACCGAGGCCCGCCCCCTGCTTAGCTCCTCCACAGGATGTCGACATGCAGACAATCTCCAAGTAACTTCTCGAAGAGTTCTGATTGGTGAGAGCTTACGTCGTGGATTGGGCAGATGGAGTTACTGTTTTGTATTTTCTGACTCAGGTCTAGGTGACGCCTGGGCTCTCTTGCCTGCCATAGGTTCCCAGCATCCATGAGGTAGAAGGAGGGTATGTGGACAGGGACGTGAACCAGGGAGTGGGGGGCACTTTACAGCCCAGAACCTGACTGTGTACTCCAACTCCTCAGATCCCTCTTCGTATTATTCACACAGAGACAAGGATGGAATTCTGTTTCCATGTTACTGTTATGCCTTGAGTCACATTATGTCTTACTGTTGTAATTTCTGTTTCACCACGGTGCCTCTTAGAAGCCCTATAGATCCTACAGCCTTTCTTGATGTGGTTTTAAAACTGTTTTTTTTTTTCCATTCTCATCTTCCACCCGTCAACCCCTCACTCCCAATGTTTTAGCCACATTGAAGAACCTAATAGCGCCTCGGTCTCTTGTGATGGACCATGTCTTTGACGTGTGATGGCCTTGGGTTCTATCTTCTGTGTCTCACTCCCTGCTTCTTTCTACCTTTCTTCCTTCCTTCCATAGGCCCAGTGGTTGTCTGAGGGTCTTGAACTGGATCACAAGGACGGTTCAAATTCCACCTTCCCGAGAGGCTTTTCCAGATTGATTGAAGCCAAATGAATGACTCGCCTCTGTGTCTCCACTCTGAGCTGCATATGCATCCTGTACAGATGTAAGGTTGTTTTACCCAATGGTATTTTCCAAATTTGATTTTGTATCTATGTACCTCATTAAATGGTGAGTTCTGCTGAAAAGGCAGCATTGATCACAAGGGAAATGTTTTATATCAGATAAGGAAACATTATCGACATTAGTTAATGGAAATAGAATAAGAGACTTGAATGGATATAGGAAAAAAAAGTATATAGGCAGATGGAACATCAGCAAATAAGGAAGGAGAACGAATGAGGTTTATATTCTCATGACCACAAAACTGAGATCAGCTGTGCACCTGTATGGAATTTGCCCAAATGAAGCTGAAGACAAAGATGTAATAAAGCCAGCCCCTTGGTAATGAATCTTTCCCCATGATAATGATATCGAAATAAGGAATCTGTCCATATGTTAAATAAATAAGTTATAGCCAGAGACAAGCTCTATTTCAGAAGCAGGTATTTGGTGGTATTCAGCAAGGATTTGAGCTCAAGAGGAAAAGCATTTGAGCCCTGTGCAAAGGGAGCTATCCAGGGCCCACATTTTCAGGTTCTTCTTATGCAAACTACTGACTCTGGCTGTGAGTAGCATAAATAATGAAGAAAATTCTCAGGACTCTTCGTGCTGCAAATGCATCACTACTGGCAGAGCCCCCTCTTGCAGTCGGAACTGGAGCCATCGCAGTGGTTTGTAATTTATTTTTCTCTCCCAGCCTCTGGCTGGACGGACTATCTGGTCCTCTCAGAAGAGATCAAGGGGATTGCAAGGGTGAATCTGAAATTTTCATCTTCACATCTAACTGCTCAAAGTGTGATTCAAAAGAGAAACTGAGTAAAGGCCAAAAATGATGACTGAATGAAGATAGGCCCTGTCCAGAAAGCTAGAGCCCCAAGGGTTTTGAGGTATATGTAAAAATAAAATTAAAATAAAATAAATATAAAAATGAAATTTAAAAAGCGTCTACTAATTTAGAACTTGACTAATTGTCAAGGACAGAATGAAGGGCTTTGCATCTATTGATTTACATAGTCTCATTTGAGACTCAATCTGTAGGATGGTAATACTATTCCTATTTTACGGATGAGGACGCTGAGGGCTTTAGAGACCACATGATTTGCTCAAGGCCTGGAAAACATCAAGTGGCAGTGCTGGCATTCACATCAAGCATCTGCAAGCTCCTGAGCCTGTGTTCTCTCAATAGTCACAAGAATCGCATGCTCACAATCATAAAGTCAGGAAAAGATGATGGAGGCTCAGGGATGAGGCTTAAGGTCACGACTCAGGAAGCCAACCCACAGCTCCCGTTCTACCTCAATCCTGCATTACCCACGAATACAGAGCTCCCTGGAGACCACTCGCCAAGAAGAGCGAGCTGATCCCCAGACTGCCAGAACTCTCAACAGAAATTCGAGGTTTATCTCTCATGTGTGCACAAACAGGTGCAAACCCATCAGAATGAAAGAAAAAAAAAATTCAAAGTATTTCTAGGCTGAAGTATTCTTGGTGGTTAAGAAGGAAGATGTTGGGATCTAGAGTTGGATTCAAACAGGACCTCTGCTGTTTGCCTACCTTGCTGGCTTTCACTCCCTGGAGCCTGTGTCTTTCTTGAGTCTGGTGTATGGAGTCAAGTCTAAAACCTACATATTATAGTGATAGGCACTATGGACCCTGGCAAATGTTTAATTCAAGCTTTTTTATTATGTTCTATTTAAGTAGCGGGTTGGTATCCATAGCAGGCAAACCAAGGAAACGCTTAGGAAATGTTAATGAAAAATCGAGATTCAAAATTGCAAACTGCAGAGCGATCAAAGCTACGCAGTCACCGAGAATGAAAACTACTGCCTAGGAAAAGACTAGAGGGAAATGTATCAGAATCATTTAAGATTGCCGTAGAGCCGCGTGTTTCTTTTCACGCCTCTGTATTTCCTGTCTTCTGTGATCAGCAGGAAATATTTTATTAATGGGAAGATTTAATTCTGTATTCGTATTTTTTTTTACTGTATGTTTAAGTTATCTGGGTCCTTGATCTTTCTGTTACCTTGAAACGACTAAGAAAAGTTTGAAAAGTTTTTGCTTGCACAATGCCAGTTGGACTCTCAGCAAATAGTTCACTGAGTTTTTCAGGCTCCTGGGGACTCCTTTAAGTGAAGTGGGGTAGACGACTGGATCTGGGACTCCAGGACAGTGCTTCCCAGGAGCCCTAGAGGGCCAGTAGATGCAAATTCATCTCTGGCTCGATCCCCTGTGACTGAACGGAAAACTCCCCCGGCTCTGTTGAAGGCTGGCTGGGCGCCACGTCTTCCTCCAGACGTGGTTGAAGCTGGAGGAAGCCAAAGCTCTGGGAGCAGGAACAGTCCTGCTTTATCAGCACCAACGGCTAGAGCAGCCATTAATTAGGCAGAGATTAGCTTAAGTACAGTAGTTAGTTAATTGCAAGTTTGACACAGAGCTCCCCGTGTCACAGCATGGCACCTGGAAGCTGAGCCAGATAGTGGGAGGATTTCCAGGCACATGGTCAAGGCGTCCTGTGGAAATCAATATTCAGCAAAGGTCTGGGGAATGGCAGGGGTCCCTTCTGGTTTTGGAATCTCAGTTTAGCTTGCCTCAAGTCCTAAATGGCTCTTTCCGAGAGCCTGAGTTGGTCCTACAGGAAGGTTTGCTGGAGGGAGGTAGTGATGTCAGACACCAGAGATCAACCAGAGATTTAGATGCCAAAGAGGTGCTTGGAAACAATACCTCTTGGTGAGAGATACCTGGAATAAAGTAGAGTTGAGCAATAGAAATGGGGTGAGACAGGCTAAGAAAGCAAAAAGGAGACAAGATTTGTAAAGATGAAGGATTATGAATAAGAAAGTGATCTAGTCAACAACACTCCAGCAACAGAGGAGAAAGAAGTGGCTGCAGGAAGGATAGAGCCAGGCAGAGGAGATCCCATGGAAGATGCAGGAGTCCATGTAAGAACTGTGCATATCATTCCTTTACTCATCCATCCATCCATCCATCCATTCGTTCATTTGTTCATTTTAAATGAATAAAAGCAAAGCATACACCTGATGTCTGGTACTGTCCTATGTGCACAAAAGTGGAAAAGGGAGAGACAGAATAACACATAGACTATAATAATGCATCAGGATCCATCTATTGTAAAAGTTTGTGCAACACGATATGGAAACAGGGGATAAAAGGAAGTTGGTAACGTTCTTATGGAGTAGGAAATTTTGAAAGGATGAATTGACATCTGACAGAAACAAGCAAATAAAGGACATCGTGAGCAAAGAGAAGAGATGAGCAAGGCATCTTGGTGACTGGGGGATGAGGAAAATCACAAGTAGCTGGAGAACGGAGGGAAGGACAAGAATGAGAAAGGAAACACGAGGTTGAGATGGGAAGAGTTTGGGTTCCCAAATTAGAAATTGGAAAAGAATTGTGTAGATCAGTCACCTCCGTGCACATGTTAGCTGGAATACAGGTGGCCGGTATGAAGTGTCCATTCATCCAACAAAACATGGCTGAGCATCTCTTTTCTACCTGCTGCTCTCTGTCTCTATAGACCAGGTTAGATTTCCTAGATATTAGAAAATATTTCATTTTACACCCTTGAAATCCATATAAACATGGGCTTATTTCTAGGCTCTCTATCCTGTTACACTCACTGATCCATGTGTCTGTTTTTTATTGCAATACTATGTTTTTTTATTACAGTAGCTTTAAAACATATTTTGAAATCATAGAGTGGGAAGCCTTCAGCTTTGTTCTTTGTGCTAAAGATTACTTTCACTATTCGAGGTATTTTCTAGTTTAATACAAATTTGGGGGGTTATTTTTTTCTTTTTCTATAAAAAAAATGCCATTTGAATTTTCACGGGAATTGCATTGAACCTGTTGAATGCTTTAGGTAGCATGAATATTTTAACAATATTGTCTTCCAATCCATGAACATGGGATCTCTTTCCACTTATTTGTTTCTTCTTCAGTTTCTTTTATCATATTTTATAGTTTTCAATGTATGTTCATCTCCTTGGTTGCATTCACTGCTAAGTATTTTATTTATTTATTTGATGTTAAGCTGATTTTTGTGTGGATTTTGTAAACTGTAACTTTACTGAATTTATCATTTATGAGAGTTTTTAAATAATATCTTGCATATTTCAAAATTGCTAAAGAACAGATTTTTAACATTCTCACCACAAGAAAATGATAAGTGGGTGAGGTGCTGAATGTGCTAATCAGCTTGGTGGAACCTCTTTGCCCACAGATCACATTGTACCCCATAAATACACACAATTATTATTTGCCAATTAAAAATAAATACAAGGGGCTGGGGCTCAGCGGTAGAGCACTTGCCTCGCACATGTTAGGCACTGGGTTTAATCCTCAGCACCACCTAAAAATAAATAAACAAACAAATAAAGGTATTTAAAAATATATAAAAATAAATACAAAATGTATAAAAGCGCATGCATACATTATGTACATTTGTGTATATTTATACATATACATATATATGATATAAAAATCTTCAAAGAACTCATATGGATCATAGATACAATTGATGAATGACACCATTGTATGATTCTTTCCTTACAGCCAAACTTAAAAAATGCATTCTACTGTCATGTATAACTAATTTAAACAAATAAAAATATTTAAGAAAAAAAAACCACCTTCTAACTTCAATTCCTGCCCAATAAATAACCCCTGCTCATTTTAACCCCTCTTCCAAGGTGTTTCTTTGGTGTTTTTTAATCTCATGACCTCTGTTTTATTCCTTGTTGGGATAAACTTTGTGTATAGTGCACTGGTTTCGTGACCTGACAAAACGTCCTTCATATATCCCAATAACAAATTAAAAAAAATTTTTTTTTTTAGAAATTAAGAAAATGTTGTGGTTACTTATTTAAGGCATGCTTTGTTCAGAGCGTTCTGCATGTCTTGACGTGTTCAGCCTCCACAATGCCCTTCATAAGGAAGATTGCAGTATTGACACTGTGTCTCGGGTGGGCAGGGCAGCACACAGGGAGAACAAGCTATTGCCCAAGATTCCTAGACACAGTGGGAGCTCCAGTGCCAGGAACTATGGTTCACCTTGACCGATGCCTTTTACACCCAGCATGATGTGAATCACAAGTGACATACATCAGGAGTCTATTTTGAAGTGAGCTTTTCTAACACCAGGTGATAGAGGACTAATATCACCCACTTTAAAGAAAAGGAAACCAAGGCTTCTAGATGGTAGCTAGTTTTCTGCAGGCCACATAGTGTGGGAGTTGTTGGGCAGGACTTAGAACCTGGGTGACTTAGGCCAAAGCCCGTGCACACAGCTCCTTGGTTATACCACTTCCGACACCTTGAGGTAGCTCCTGCCCCTTCAGTTGAGTTTGCTGCAGAAGGTGCTACCATGCTCCTTGGAATTGGATTATAGGTAAGGCACTTAGCATCATCACTGGTCTCGTTACCATGGGCTAAAGGCACTGCCCGATGCCAGGCACTCAGTGGTATTTTAATAGACATTATCTTACTGATCTTCCTGACAACCTCCCCAGAGAGATGTCATTGTCAAGCCATTTTCAATGGGGAGTCACCCATGTCCGTCGTTCAGTTGAGAGACAGTAAATGATTTTCCCAGAGTCACATAGTGACAAGATAGTGACAGTCACATAGTGACATTTAGATCCAGGATCCCCTAATTCCAAAATCCATTTTTTTCCCATGGAGCTTCTGGCAACAGTCTCCTGTCTCCTGTTAATGTCCCTCTGCTTCTCCTAAAGGAGAAGGATGACACAGGATGACTCCTCTACACACACACACACACACACACACACACACACACACACACACACACACGCCTCTCTCCCTGGGCTTGCAAAGACCCCAGTCGGTCATGTTCACAGTCCAGGTGACAGTGGCCCTCCCTGCTGCTTGTCAGCTGCAACCTCCCAGGAGGAAGGACTTGCTCCCCTGGGGAAGGATTTATGGCTTCAACCTGGCTCCAGGATGCAGTGCCCTTGCCCGGCCACCTCTTCCCCATTCATCTTTCCCAGGGTAAACAAAGCTTGTAAATCCACAAAGTTTATGATTGAGCTTTAGGAACCCGTCCTTCTCTCATCTGCCACACACACACACACACTCACACACACACACACACACACACACACACACACACACACACACAACACGCACCTCTACTCCTATGTCTTAAAAATATTGTAAAAGCGCACGACTTTGTCAGCATACTGCAGTGGCCAATGGTGCAGACCCTGCAGCTAGACTGTCTGGTTCAAACACTGCCTTTCACATTTGCCTTATTATATTGATTCATTTCCTTGAGCCTTAATTTTCTCTGTGGTGAAATAGATACACATTAATGCCAACTCATAGGGTTGTCCTGATGATAAATTACCACAAGAGTTTAAGACTATGCCTATACCAAGTAAGTACTGAACAAGTGTTAGATACTTTTCGATATCATATCATCATCATCATCAACGGGATGAAGGAAGGGCACAGTTACTTCTCCTTTCTCAGTTGGTTTACTTCCCCAGAGTAGCCTTTAATTAGAAGCCAGGGACACCATCCTGTAATGTGACTTTAACCCAACGTTAAGCCTTACTTCTCCTGGGGATATCTTTTTTTTCCAAAATAACAATTAAAAATTTCCATTTATTGGACAACTATTTCATACCATTCTGCCAGGCACTGTGAGGACGTGATTATCTGTGAAAAAAAAAAATCTGTACCTGACATTTTCCTACCTCTGTACCTTGATCTATTTCTTGCTGTTCCATGGTTTATCTCTATCCTACAAAGAACTTGTTTTTCCCCAAGACCCTACATCAGTTGGCTTCTGGTTGGGTTTAGCCAATGGGAGTTGTGAGTGGAAGACTAGAGGGCAGAGGGAGGAGAGAAGCTAGGTGCATCAGTCAGATATTGCTTTGTAACAAATGACCCCACACTCGGTGGTATACTAAAATAACCATTTATTTCTGGATCTCATAATCAAGGATATGCCGGTGTAACTTTGCTTAGAGCTATGGGGCTGGGAAAAATATGCTGATGCTCCAATTCTGCAAGTCCTCTGAGGGATTTCCATGCCACATGTCTCTTATTCTTCAGGGACTACTTGGCTACTCAAGCTATGTTCTTTGAACGGCCACGGTAACAGTCCAAGTGGACAAGTTCAAGTATGAGAGCACATTTTCAGGTTCTGCTTATGTTATGTCTGCCAACATCTCCTGATCTCATTAAGGTACAAGGAAAAGTCCAAAATCAGTGCGGTGGAAAACTTTAATTTTAGTTTAATTTTTCCAGGGTGACAAAGGTTGGAAGTAAACTTTTTTTAAAAAAAACTAGCTACCCTGTCACACCACAGCCACCCCGTGTCTCGGGTCTCTTGGGGACTATTCCCTCAATGGCTTTAGATTCCACCGACAGGCGTGTTCTCACTTTGCCTTTGCTGATATCACTGCCTCTTTTGTAGCCCCTCTGGCCTAGGGACGGTGGCACATTTCTGCTGTTTCCAGTCACTGGTTGGCTTCACTGTTCTGTCTTTTTCTTTTTTATTTCTTTACTCCTTTTTTTTATTATAATGAAAACAAAAAAAAAAAAACAAGTTCTCAAAATACTAAAGCGCATGCAAGGAAATGTTAATCTCCTTTTCATCCCAATCCCAAAGTCCCTTTTCTCAAGAGTTGACACCATGGATAGATTTATTTTTTCCCCATTTCATACAGAAACTTTCCCAGAATCTCTTACAATTTTAAACCCATCTCCGTCCTACGAGGAAAGTGATATTTTCCCAGTTTGCGAGTCAGGAAACTGCTTATTGTACAACTTGGCAACAGCGACTGAATCTCTCTGGACCTGAATGTCCTCATGAAATATGAAAATTATAAGAGCAACTATGTCCAGGGTTCCCGTTCAGAGACAATGTATGTGAAATGCTGAGCACAGTGCGTGGGATATTTTCAATGTTTGGTAAGTAGTAAGAATAATAACATTGGCAATAATGTCCCTGTAGTAATAATTATGACTTTCTCAAGGTCGTTCAGAGACTGAAAGTAGCACTGGTCCCAAATGTTAATATTTTGTGCATTATCATATCAATCGTAGCCATCCTAAAAGGGAACAGTGGGGACCCCTAGGAAAAATTCCGAAAGCTTTCTTCTGTCTCCCAGACCATAGAGGGAGACAGAAAGACCTGTTGTTAACATTACATGATCTGAGTGTGCTGGCACACTCCTGAATTGGTTGGGTCCGTCTTACAAGAGTTGGAAAATAGTTCCTTCCTCAAGAAGTCTCCCTGACTGCCCCATCCGCCACTGCAGTCTGCTTCTTGATGGTGATGTACTAATGTGTGTGTGGTGAGTAAACTCAAAAGGAGAGAGGGATCCCTGGTTTTCTGCAAAAATGCTGATTCCAGTGCATTGCCCACCCTATCAAATCTTAAGACTTCTAAGTAAAGCCCCAGGTTGACAATTGCAGAAAGCACTTTGGGTGTTTTCCTGGAGGTGATCTAAGCACGCAGTTTAGGCGAAGCTGCCGCATTGTGACTCATGATAATCTTGTTATTTCAGAGACATTTTTAAAGCACGGACTCCACTGGGGGCAATGAGGAGGCGGTGGTGCTAGGGATATAAGCTGGACACGGTCTTTGTTCTCAAGGACTTAGAGTCCAGGGTGGATGGAAATGGGGACAGAATAGTTAAAATGTGGTTTATGACGAGGGCAGTACATGCTGGGGCAGGAGCCCAGGCAGATCTCCATGGAAGCATAGGCTTTGGAAAACCGTGTCAGAGAAGGTGGGTGCTTACGCAGTCTCTGGCAAATGACTCATTCTAGGCTCTCGGAGCAGGTCTGATGTACATCCAGAGGGCCCAGGGGAGGGAGCTGGGGGCTGAAGCAGAGGTCCTCCTGTGAGATTCACAGCGTCCCTTCATCATTGTGGTCATCTGCACAGTGGCCACTGTTCCCGCTGGCCGCTCAAGTCTCCACGTGGGGAACAGGGCAAGTGGAAGCATTAAAGTCATGGAGGATACTGAGTGAAGTGCGCGCACACACACACACACACACACACACACGCAATTGGCACTAAAGATATTCTACACTTGAAAAGCAGTATTTTTTTAAACAAGATAAAGTAAGGTTAAAGATCAAAAAAAAAAAGTGCACAGCTTCTGTGTTCCCATAGGACATGTTTATAATTCTGCTACAATGTGTGTATATTTATTGAGCAAACGGGTGAATACATTGGAGATACTGAGAGCCAGATTTCTCACTGTCAGAGAAAGAAGCTACAAATAAGAAGAGGGGAATAACTAGAATAAACGTGGTGGCACTGGATTGGAATTGGAGATATTAGAATGAACTCATGGTTCTAAAATGCAAAAATCAGTGGGGGAACATTTGCAATGAAACAATACATTGTTATATTCTCACCCACCCACCCACCCCCCCCCCCACACACACACAGAGTTAGATAAAGGAATATTTGTGTATGCATGCATGTATTTCCTAGCTCTGACCACTAAGAGAACTCAAGTAATGTCACCCAAATGACAGTGAGCATACTTCACACTCAGATTTTGGTTTCTAAATGCCATTCTTAAATAAAAAGAACTACAATTCTTTTGAAAAGTGGCTTATTTCAGGGCCAGTGAGAGAAAAATACAGAATGAGCCTGGTGTCTTTGTGTGGGGGGTGGGGGGGTGGGGTGGGGGGGAGATCCATCCAGAGCATAAGAATATGCTCAAAAAAAAAAAAAAAAGTCTGAGGCATGTGGAAAGGAATTTGGAGCTAACTGCAAATCTTTCCCAGTGACCAAACATGGAACAATTTAAGTAACAAAATCAACTATAATAGTATTGGGTTATTATATATAAAATAAAATAAATGTCCCTGAGTCCACAGTGTTATAAATAAACAATCCAACAAATAAATAAAGGAGAAAGATGAAATAGCTCTCTCTTACAGAAGAATTGAATTCATCATTGAGAAAGAATGAGGCAGATACAAAATCACTTTTAGGTCAGCATCATAGTAATAATTATGGCAGGCAAGATCTATCAAAGAATGCAGAAATCAGTGGGGGAACATTTGCAATGAAACAATACATTGTTATATTCTCAAACTGTCTCTCCCAAGGTACTTATTAATTTCAAATGAAAAATATGTTAAGTTTATAGTGGTAAAGTCTAGAAGACACTACCTTAACCAAGTGATCAAGGTTAATATTCCCAATAAAATGTTTTGATGCCAGTTACCCTGATGTAATTAACCAAGAAGTGTCTGAGGGATGGTCTACAAAATAACAGGTCTATAACCATCAGAAATATCAAAGTCTTGATAATTTGATAACAGAGTAGATTTTAAGTGTTCTTATCATAAAAAGAATAAGCATTAAAGTAACAGATACACTAATTAGCTTGATTTAGTTATTCTGTTGCAGATTCAAGGAGACAAAGGAAATAGGGCAAATTAATATAACAGGTGATACTGGATTAGATCCTGAAATAAGTAAAGGTCTTAGGGGAAAATGTGGTCAGAGGTGAGTAGTTTTAATATTAATTTCCTGAGTTGAATAATTAAATTATGGTTAAGTAAATTGTCAGCATTGGGAATGTGAACACTTTGTACTATTTTTGGTACCTTTTTTGTATGTTTGCGTTTGAGGAAACAGACGTGCTTCACCTGATTTAAACATGCCACAATGTATATGTGAATTACTCCACAAGAAGTAATTTTTATGTATTGATTAAAAATTAATTTTTAGAACAGTTTTAAAAAGAAAACCAAGACCCTTGGTTGATACTTAAGCATTCTTTGCAATTCTTGGCATGCAGTAGGAGTTTAATATATGCTTGTAGAGTTGTTTTGCCACCCTATCTTTGCTCTATCATTTTCCCTCACTTGGGGTGCTCTTCTCTCATTGCCACATCTCTTGGTTCCCCCTCTTTTTTGACTTTCAGTGTGACCATGAATTATCCAACGCTGATCTGAGCTCAATTCGACGAGCAGTCTGGAGAAGGAAGTTCTAGAGAAGGGGTGAACTTGGGTCCTGAGAGGCCACGACAGTGTCCTTCACGCATTAGATGGGTTGTTGGGGCTTAGGGAGCAACAACCCAGTCCTAGGATCTTATAGGTACTTGTACTGCACCGAACTCCCCAGATAGGGGGCAGCAGACACCTGAGAATGATGCTTACAAAGCTGTTGAGAGTTGGGCAGCTGGTAAACTCTAGGGAGCTGTCCACGGTCCTGACGATGCTCCAGTTTCCAATCTGGTTAAGGCACTAAGGCTGGTGATCCTAGACTCCCCTCTGTGTTGACTGCAATTGAATGTGACCCTTAATGTATAATTGAGGGTGGGGATGGGGGAAAGGAAGAGAGAGAAAGAGAGAGGGGAGGGGATCCTATTTGGAAAACCAAGCTGTCAAGAATGGCCTCAACCTAGAAGGTAGAGCTGGCTCATTCCCGGGGGCTTAGGTCTCAGGTAGTCAACATTTTATCCACATCAGGTTTTACAAAGTGTAGCTTCAACTCTACCTCATCACAATTTCCCAGAGCTTGTTAAAAATACAATTTCTAAGCCTTGCATAACCATACCTATTAAATCAGAATCTGAAGGCAAAGGTTGGAGGAAGAGAGGGGGGAGGCTGTGTAAAAATATGCATTTTTAAAAAGCTTCCCTGGGTGATTCATATTCACCCTGAAGTTTAAAAATAATTTTATATTCAGTCCAAAGTGGAGTAGATAGTAATATTTGGGGGGCATGTGGGGGAGAAAAACATGAGAACAACTATTCATATTTATTTGGTATCTCTTTCTGCAAAGTTTTTCCTGTCCCAATATGCATTGAATTTGCATAATATTTCACTATATGAATATACATTCGTTTTTTATTACCTAAATATAATTCATAGATAAACATACATGCATTTATTCATGCATTGCTATGACATTCAACAAGTATCTTTTGATCCCATGCCCCAGTACTGTGCTAGCCCTTCAGCTACAGTCCCACATAAGACAAAGCACTTGCCTTCCTGAGGTTTAGATTTTCCTCATAACAGGTGATGGGGGAGACAAAGATTGAGATATTGTTGATATTTGCTCAAAAAAAAATTTTTTTTTAACTTGAAGGGGCCATTCTAAAAAGTTTAGAAGCCATTCACTTAGGTTTGCTAAATAGCCCAGCCAAGTGTGCCCCGTTCTACACAAACCTGGCACCTACCTTTGCGTTCTCTTCTGCTTTCCTGCTATCCCATAATACCTAGCAGTCCCAAGAGGGATGCCCCATATCTACATTCTGGTCCCTGCTCCAACTTGCCCTTGGAACTCAGAGGTTCTTCTGTGGCTCCATTTTCCTTCCTTAGAAAAACAGTGAGGAGTCCCTGCTGTTCTGCTGCCGTGACAATAGATGGGTGTGTGTTTTTCCACTGCCACTTCCTTCTATGGAAGGAGCTGAAGGAATGCCAAGTGACTTCCTCCTCCCCCCTCCCCCCTCCCCCTTTTTTTTTTCAATTGAAAATGCTGTTTTGTACTCATCTGGTGCCCTCTTCCCGAGAAGAAGAATTTATTATTAGATCAGCAACTCCCTCAAACACTGAATAAAAGAAGAAAGCAGAACTGCTTATGCTGCACCGTGTTCCGAGGCCCTCAGCATAATGTGTGAGCTCCAGCGTGTCACCATATTTTACAGTAGCACTGATGTTTTCACCCAGCGCCTTTGAGTCAGGCAAACGGAACTCATATTTCAACCCAGACGCAATTTGCATAGCACAGATGATAACATCTCATCTTCCAAAGCTGCCCTCCCTCTCTGCGATTCCTCATATTCGGTTCAAATCCTTCTGTTCCCTCACTCAAAAGGATGTTCTGTAATTAGTGTGAACAGGTCCTAAAGCTCATTGAAACTGTTGGCTATTGTGGGCTCAGCTGGAAGAGTGATGTCACATCCGAGTCCTGACAAAGCAGATTGGTCATGTATTGCCACCTCTGGGCAGCAAAGGCAGTCCCTAAGTGGGGAGAGTACAGATGGCTGAACAATTTGGCTTGGAGAGAGCATGTTTTGGAATGACATTGGGACAGTGAAGTTATGGTTCTAGGATACGAAGAAGAGAGATTATTTATGTGCAAAGGGATATATCATTAGAGGGAATTCATTTGTTATTCATCAAAGTACCATTTATGAAGCACCTACTCTGTTCCAGATATGGGGTCTGAAACAAGGGGCAACAAAAAAATTAGAGTTTCTGGCCCACAGAAAACACAGTCAGTCAAACCAAAGGTTCTAGTAGCCACGGTGATAATCCTGCAGTAGAAAATGCAGGGTAGTACCCAAAATAGCCGAGTGCGCCACATCTTGTGCTGGGCTATCAATTTGCTCTACTGTCACAAAGAACCATAAAACAGGCCCTTTATAAACCACAGAAATTTATTTTCCACCTCTCTAAGGGCTGGGAGATCCAAGATCAAGTTGCCTGCAGATTTGATGTCTATTGAGAGTCCATTCCCTGATCCACAAGTGGTACCTCTGGCTCCACTGCACATGGGGGGAGTCGTCCCCGAGCTCTTTGAGATGCTTTCAAAAGGCCACTAATGCCATTCATGAGGGCACTGCCATTGTGACCTAATCATCCCCTAAATCTCCACTTCCCAGCTCCATCCCCTTGGAAGTTAGATGTCAGCCTGTACGTTTTGGGGAAGGGGAAAACTCAGGCCCACCGTGCACCTCATTGCAAGTCTCAGGAGACACCTCTAGAAGGTAATGAGACATAAAGCATGTCACAGGCATGAGTAGCATGACAGGCCTCCGACAGGCACCTTGACCCTGTTTTTGAATTTTAGCTATTGTAACATTTTAAAATGTGACTATTTGGGCTAGGGTGGTGGCTCATCGGTAGAGTGCTCACCTAGAATGTGCAAGGCCCTGGGTTCCATCCTCAGCACCACATAATAAAAATAAATAAAGGTATAAAAAATAAAATAAAATGTGACTATTCTCCAAGTCATGCACCAGACACCCAGAAGGCAGAGCTGAACAAGTCCTGGCTACTGGCCTTGAGAAATATAATCTACTGTGTGGGGTGGACACTGGAAGGAAGCCAGGCCAGCTGTAATGGAGAGGGGAACAGAGACGGAACAGCCTTCATTGAGAGGGTTGAGAATTGAAAGCAAAGTGGTGATCTTCTCAGAGAAGAACATCTGAAAGTTGATTTTAGGACCTGTATGGACAGACGTATAAAACTGGGAGAACTCAGGAGTGTCCAGGGCACAGTGAGTGGGTACAGCTCAGGTGTGTGAGGGGGAAGACTATGCAGTCAGGCAGATGGGCTTAGAGTCAACAGATCACACCAAAAGGCAGAGATGTGCTCTTCCAGGAAAAGTGGAACTTGCAGATGATTTTATGCAAAAGGATGCCATGATCAAATCTGCAATTTGGAAATGCTGTTAGAGGTCACTACAAGGGAAAAGTACAAAACACAAACCAAGCAACCTGAAGTCTGTTCTATCAGTCCTGTTGATGGGTGCTCAAAGCCTGAATTAAGCAACCGTAGTATTAGAGATAGGAAAGAAAAGCTTAAAATTTTTGTGTGAGTATCTAGGTTTTTCGTGTCTGATTAAATGTGAAATATGGAGAAAAAAAATGTTTGATATTTTATGTTCTAAGGATCATGACTCTCATGATTATATACTACACTCCCCTAGGGAAACCTGAAAAAATATTGTGTGCCTAGGCCCTGACCCAAATGAATCGAATCAAAATCGCTGGGGAAGAGCCCATGCATCTCTATTTTTAAAAACTCACAGCATGCTTTAATGCACTCCCCCAAATGAGAAACAATAGTCTAAGATCTTGGGTTGCAGATGATGGCCAGGTCCAACTATTTTTGTTTTTTCCTGTCTTGAAAACTTAAAAATGAGTGAGATAATTATAGATTCACATGCAATTGTAGAAGAGAGCAATACAGAGAAGTTGATCCCTTGTTTGGTTTGCCATTTTTTTCAATGATAACATTTTGCAAAACCATAGTATAATATCACAACCAGGATACGATCAACTGATCTTATTGAAATTTTCCCATTTTATCCATGCTCATTTTTATTAAGTTTTATGCAATCACACAACTTCATTGTGTGTAGGCTTGTGTATCTGCCACCAAAGTGGTCAAGATAATGAGTAGCTCCAACCCATAAGGATCTCTTTGCTTGCCTTCTTGAGATTCCTTTGACAGATATCAGGAGTCTGTGTCGATTTATCCAGTGTGGTTTTGAAGGCATGTATGCATGTGGTTTTCAGAGCCTTTGGCTCCAGGTATGTGTCTGGAGTTATGACAGCCGACTGGTTTCTTTGTTTCATTACTTCAAGTAAAACGTGGATAGCCCACCTCCTCTTAGGACCCTCTGATTTCTCACTTTTAAATACGATCCCAAGTATCAGAAGGTGCCATCATTTTAATTTCAATTATCAAATGTGGTTTATAAAACTCATAAAGCCTATTATGTGTATTCCTATTTCTGATTTTTTTTTCTTCCTTTTGTCTTCCTGAAACTCCACTTGCTATTATTATTATTATTAACCTTTCCTTTATGTTTGAAAAACTGCTTCTCAGGTTAAGTTTGCTAGAACACATATCTTTAGAATCTCTTCATCTCATAAGGTTTTTATTTCTCCTTAATTCCTAGAGGAAAGACCTACTGAACATGTAATGGGTTACTTCCTCTGGCTTTCAGGATTTCATTTGAAACATCCTCTCATTCACATTGTTAAGCAATTATGGATAATGAGTCATTTCTTTCTAGCTATTTTAAATAGTTTTTTTCATCTTTCATTTAAAAATTTTTAATAAGGGTGTGTTTTGGTGTGGATTTCTCATTTGAGGTTAGTGTAGCTTCTTAGATTCATGTATCTGTGTCTTTCACCCACTTTAAAATTTTGCAGTTATTATTTTTCCAAAAAAAATTTTTTTACCTTCATTCTCTTTTTTCTTTACACCTATGATGGTACGATGGTTGGATCTTTGTTAATCATCCCGCATATCTACCCTCTTGTATTTTCTTCTCTTCAGTTCATCCTCTTTCTCCTGTTCAGTTGAGTTATTTCTATTCTATTCTTCTGTCCTCAAGTTTTATTCTGTCCTTTGTTATTCCCACTCTATTAATGAACATGTTGTGGTTGATTTGTTTGTTAGTTTGCATTTTTCAGTTCTATACTTTCCATTTGGACTTTTAAAAAATAATTTCCATTTCTGAGCTGAGATATTCTATTTTGAACATTTGTTTCAGATTAACTTAATATTTAAGTATTTTTGTAACAGCTGCTTTAAAGTCCTTGTCAGAACAGGCCATTATCCAATTCATATCAGTTTTGGCATCAGTTAACAGTCTTTTCTATTCAAGTTATATTTTTCTTGGTCTACCAGGGCTGTTTGTTGTTGTACCCATTACCTCTTGTCTATTATATTGGAAAACTCAGGGTTCTACTACAATCTTTTAGCAGGGAAAAACTTTATTTTGGATTAATATATTAATGTGATTTTTTTTTTTTTTGGATGACGGTGCCAAATGAAGGTCAACTTTCCGAGTCTTTGCAATGTCACTGTTTACTTGGTGCTCCTGGGTCCCCACTTCTTGCAGGTGCTACCTGTGAGAAGGAGAGAATTTCCTTTAGTGGGGGAGGTTTCTCGGTTTCCTCCTGCTCCTGACCCCTAGCTGCCCTGGGTGTCTGTGGCAGGGCAGGGGCCTCCTGCAATGCTTAGATATGCTTTCCACCCTGATTCTTACAATCATGCTGGAAAGATTTCAGACATGTCACTCAGAGTCACAGGTATGAGTTTATTATAAGAGAAAGGAAACGGAAAAAGAGGACACTCTCAAGGGAGAGAGAGTGTCCTCTCAGAGAGGAGAGGAATGGCATGCCTCTTCAGCCCTTCATTTTTATTGGGGTTTTAGGGACGTTTCTAGAGAGTCCTGCCCCAACCCTCCTCTTGACTTTAGACTGACAGCAGGACGATACCAAACTTTCAAGTCTGCATTGTGCACGACGACTCTAGGCCACTTTGGCCCACACTGACTGGTTCTAATCAGGGCCTGTTTTTCACAGATTTTCTGGTTGGGGGAAATTATCCTTATCTCTCCAAGTTCTGGGATCTGGTCTGTGCAAAGGTCACAAAAATCTCCTTCAGAGTAACTCGGGTTCTTATTGGCACTCGGGCCTGCATTTCCCCCGCAGATAACAAGTAGTTTGCTGAGGGATGTAACCTATCCTGCTGACTTAAACCAGTCAGGGCTGCAGGGAAATCATTTATTTAGAAAAGAAAGGATGTGGGTGTCAGCTCAGTGGATGCAGTTTACAGAACCTTCCCCTCATCATCATCATCATTTCCACTGCTCACAGCTATCTGCTCCCTATTAGAGGAGAGTGGAATCTCAAGTCCAAGTGCCCAGAGGCCCAGGGCCTGTTCTGCCTGCTTGCCTGGTTATTGCTCAGAAGGAAAGGGGAGTGCTTGCCACTGAGAAAAGAGGTCACTTCACTTGTAGCAGTGCTGTCAGGGGGGCTGTGGTTTGATCTATTGAAGGTGGGAATCTCCATGGGATATTGCTAAGTCATAGGTCACAAACGTTAGGTGCCGCTGGGTGCCATGGTGCATACCTGCAATTCCAGTGGCTCTGGAAGCTGAGGCAGGAGGATCACAAGTTCAAAGTCAGCTTCAGCAACTTAATGAGGCCCTAGGCAACTTAGCGAGACCCTGCCTCGAAATAAAAAAGCAAAAAGAGCTGGAGATGCGGCTCAGGGGTCAAGCACCCCTTGATTTAATCCCTGGTACCAAAAAACAAAAGACGTTAGGTCTGAGTGGCCTTCTTTTGATGGATGGCAGGTGGAGGATGTCCAGCCTCTGTGCTGTCCTCCAGTTCTGGGCTCTCAAACCCACTTTCCTCCTTCTCGTTACCTGTCAGGGTTCACCTTTGATTTCACCTCCCTTGGGCAATTTTGGAATTTGTAGTTGTACTTTGTGAAGAAGAGTAGGGAAAACAGACTGCGTCCTCTGGACCAGGACTTCCACCTCTTGTTTTTGTAAATAACATTCCCTGGGAACCCATCCATTCCTATTGGTCATCTATGTTTTCTGTGGCTTCTTTTGTGTTACATCAGCAGAGATCCTCTTCCCCTTTGTCACTGTGGCTTCTCAGGTAAGTCATAAACACTTCTTGTCTGGCCTTTATGGGAAAAGCTTGCCAACCCTGGGTCTAGACTATCCATTGGCCAAGAGGATATGGTTGAGAGCTTTCAAGCACCTAGCTTAGCACTGTGACTAAGCACTTAGCTAAGCACTGTAGCCAAGCACCAACTTTGGTAATACCTTCTGGTCCAGACAAGAACCTGAATCGATGCTCTCACATTGAGAATGCCATTGGATCCTTATAGTATCCCTAGGAGGTGACCATTGATAGGATAATAGCTCCTTCATTATACAAATGATAAAGACAGGGACCTGAGATTCTAGTGATGATTCCCTCAAGTTACTCAGCATGTAGATGCCAACAAGCATAGAATGTGCTGCCTGGTGCACTCAGAGTTTATGACACATGACAATGTGGGGCAGGACATGAAAAAAATCAGTCATAAGCATCCTGTGTGTGACACTGGGCCCTCATCTTGCTGCATTTGAAGGGAAGGAAGAAGTGAACAGAACATTCTTTCTTTCCCGTGTCACACACAGCTCTACACACATGCTCATTCTCCACAATTTCCTACTTTTAAGAATGGGAGAAATCAGCTCCTGGGATACTTTCCCAAGTTACCAACAACTAATGATGCTCTCAGGTCCGTTCAGTTATATGTTATTTCATTGACTTCTCCATTCATCTTCCCATAAGGCTGTTAGTTCCCGTTTTACAGAAGTCTAAACCTTAGTAAAATGAACTATTTCACTTCAAGTTGCCCTGTGGGAAGTATAGCTGGAATTTGAATCCAGATCAGCCTGACACTTACTGTGACGTGGACCTGGCATGCAGGGGGCATTAGACATGGAGAGAAGCCAAGACTTTCAGCACTGAGTCCACTCACTGCATTGATGTGAAGCTGAACTTGGGAGGAAGGGGCCAACCGTGTCTGAAAACTGGACTCCCTGTGGCTACTCCTCTATTTCTCTCCCCTTCCATGAGCTCTTAGGCTGGCTTACAATTCCACTGGCATTTTCTGTGGAATGAAAAAAAAAAATAGAAAAGGAAAAAAAAAAGACATTGTGCTTATAAAATAAAAGAGAGATTAGTAACCTTCCATTTGCTTCTTATCTCCTGCTTTTCTGCTAAAGAGGATTTGGAGAGAGGGTTCATTTTGTTCAAGGTAAGGAGGGAGGCTTTTATATTCTTCCAGCTGGCCAAGATCACCTGGTTTCCAATTTGGGGGATGTGAGTAATTGTTTATCTAGAGATTACCAACCCATGCTCCTAACTAATCCCCAGCCCTGGGGGACCAGGGAATGTGATGTTACATTTATTTATAGATGAGGTTGTGCAAAGGCAGAGTGCATGGGTCTTCTCACATGTGCAGGCAATCTTCCCATCTGCTCCCATGAGCATGGCGGCCCTTTCTAACTCAGAATCAGGAGAAGACTCAGGCAGCCAGGAGATAATTTCCTAATGGTGATGGTCAGTGGATAATATGTGTGTATATACTTAAGACGATGTCTGTACCATGTATGTGCATGCACTTGTGTGAATTTGAAAATGCTTGTGCATCGAATCTTTGTGGTTGTGCCAGGAGATGGTGCTTTCAGGTATATAGAAAGATGTGAATGGATGTGTGTGTGTGTGTGTGTGTGTGTGTGTGTGTGTGTGTGTAATTAGTGTGGCACATACTGTGATTTTGTGTGTATATGGGCTGTGGATGGCACATGCATACTTGCTATTTTAACATATACTGTGAGCCTAAGGGACATGGTGCACACACAGGAGGTATGGTCATGCTTATGCCAATCTCTATGTAGAAATTTTCCTCCTAAATATAAGTGATTGGTTCTTCAAAAAGAGAGGAGAATTCCATTCTTGCCCTCTCTCTTCCTGTCAAATTTCGAGTGAGACCTATCTTGGTTTTGAGCTAGACAGATCAGTGCAGTGTATTCCAGTATAGTATGGAGAAGAATTTGTGCAATCTCTAATCCATCATCTGAAGACCAGACTCTAGCTAAGAGAGAAGTCGAGCCAGGTGACAAATCAGAGTTCACAGACGTCTTCCACTTGCACGAGATAACCTTGGGTGGAGTATAGGAGGGAGGCGCCAGAGACTCACCCCTTGAAGCTGGGAGAAGGCAGGCAAGCTCTACTATATATTCTCTTCCTTTGCATCATTGTCAAAACCAATTAGCCATAGATGCACAGGTGTGTTTCTGGACTCCCAATTCCAGCTCACTGGTCTGTGTATCCTACAGCATTTTGAGCACACGAGTTCTGCATAGATGGAAATTGTTCCAAGCACATAACTGGAGAACCCTAATAATGCTGAAAGGGACTTTGGAGCTCAATCAAATCTCCCCTGCTCCTAAACATAGTATTTACCAAAGCCCCTCTGGCCCTGGAGCAGATAGCTCCTGGAGTGAGGCTACATAACCCCACAGCACATGTTCCCAGAAAGTTCTTTCTTCCCTGAGGACTACTTTCGTTTCTACGTAACTTCCACCTCTTCATCTTTTGGGCTTCTAATGGGTCACTCGGAGCCAAGTAACATAAAGGGGAAAAAAATATCTGCTTTGTCCTACCTTCTACCTTCTCATTAACTAGTAATGAAATCTGATGCAAGGGTTTTTGTTTGTTTTTGTTTTTCTGAGTTGCATTTTCTTCATGGGAAAAATTCAAACTGGGGATAATGTCCCATGTCTCACAAGTTGATGGACAGATTTGATGACACGCAGGTTCCATGGGTCATCTTAAGAGCGTAACTGATGTTGCTTCCCTCTGCATCACAATGCTTCAACGATCCTAACCCTCCAATCCGACCTTCTCTAGTCTAAGCAGCTGTACTTCCCTCACCGGTTCATGTTATTTTATTGCCAAATGCTTCAGGATTCTTTCTTCCACGTAGATGGGCCTGAGTTTACTGGTGCCGTTGGGGAAGTGTCCTGCTTGGGTCTGGCCACTGGGCTCCGCTGTGCTCTGAGCACTGCAGAGGGACCAGGTATTTACCTCCAGGATAAAGAATGGCGCAGCCTCATCAATTCAGTGCCTGTCCGCCCCAGGCCTCCACAGACACATTTTCTACACTGACTCATGGCACAGTTCTGTCATTAAGGACGCCATGGTCTCTCCCAGTTCTCCCTTGTCCTATATTTGTGCAGGGATATTTTATGGTGAAGGATATTAGTACTTATTTTAGTCACAGGAAATAATGCTCCTTTTCTTCACCAATGTCCTAGGCAATCTGTTCCCTGCTTATTTCTCTTCTCCTGTCACTCTCCTCTCATGGCATCCACGCTAGGCCCTCTGGTCTGTGACTCCTGCAGTCACCATGGCCATTCCCAGCTCAGATGCTTGGCCCCAACTATTCGCTTGGCCAGGGAACCGCTGACTTTCACGACTTCTCACTTGTGCCTTCTTCTCACAATGCAGGTCCTGCCCAGACCCCAAACCCCAAACCTCTAAAGAGTTCATCCCTATCCTCCTGCTCTGCATTTCATTTCAGAACACTCATCACCGTTGTGTGATGGCTGTACTAGTTTATGGTGAGTCTTCTGAATGAAAACTGTGAGCTCAAAAAAGCAAGAAGAGATAACTTGTCCACCACGTTCATCTCTGAATCTCTAGCACCTAGCACAGTGTCTGGTGCATGGTAGATATCCAGTAACTAAGTTTTGAGTAAAAGAATGTCAACCTGAATGAGTTTATTCCCACTGCACATGAACTTATTGGGTTTGAGCATGTTCAAGGAACCGCTATGCTGGATTCTTTTCATGGCGCTTGCCCTTTTGCTCTCCCAGCACCATGTCACCTACACATTTGCTCAGGGTGCTCACTTCACCCAAGTTGTAGAGGATATATAATAATGAGGTTAGGGCCCAGGATAAGCACACTGCAAATTACCAAGGCCTCTCAGCATCCTGGAATGTGCTCCAGGGCTCCAGGGCTCAAGGAGGACCACAATGGGGTGGACAAGATGACCCGATGCAAAACTCTCCACTAAGGGGACAAGAAACAGGGTATCTTTATTATACTGCATTTTGGTTTGGGGGGGTGGCTTCAGGTCAAAAATTGATAGTGAACACTAACAGCAGCAATAGTAGCAAAACTGATAACCAAAATTATTTCCCCTTCTGTCAACGAGGGATCACATCAGAACGAGGAGTAAAGATATTAGCAATTCCATGTGGCTCAGCCTGGTAATTACTCATACCTTCTAGGGCCTTTGGGAAGGTAAAGTGAGAAGATACACCGGAAGTGCCTGGCCAGGCACAGTTGCTTTCTCAGTAACGTTGGTGATTTGTTCTTGCTGTTATTTTGCAGTCCCTATGATTATCGAGTACCCACTTTGGGCCAAATGCTCTGCTGGGTGTTTCACGATGGTCATCCCCCTTGATCTTCACGAGGATGGAACCTCTCCTCCCTGCTCCTGCATTTCCTTCCACCTGGAGGGAAATAAATCAGGGTAGCACTTCCGGCCTCTCGCATCCCACCTCCATCTTTGCCTCTGTGGAAGCTGAGCTTTCTCCTTGGTGAGCTGGGAAGGAAGAACTCTGAATGAGTAGCTCAGTCCTTTCTGTTTCTCTCCTTCATGAAAGGAGATGCCCATCAGAGGCAGGTGTGTTCTCCTCTGTCCCCCAAGCTCTGCCCTCAGGGCAGCCCCCCTTTTATTGACCATAGATGGTTCTAATTAAGAGCCTTCCCTGTCCTACCACCATTTGTTCATCTGACTGGACTTTTCTCCAAAGCACTCACTGCCTAACAGCTTATTTATTTGTTTGTTAGGTTTTAAAATGTTCCACATCAGTGTGTTTCCCCCTCCCCTTCCTCCTTCTTTTTCACATTGTCCTCCAGGTCCAGAGCCTAGAACAGAGCCTGAGAAATAGTAGGAGCATGTCGATGAATGGACATGGTTCCCACTGTTTATAAGCTATCCCCCATTTACGTGCAGAAGCAAACAACAATGGAAGTAAGCATTTGAACCTTGAAGTTTGACAATCTTGTTCACTCACTCAGGGAATTCTGCATGGAGCGCCACACAGAGCTGAGCAGCACGACCATCTCTGGGTGGTGTCTGAGTAACCCAGGGAAGAAGCTGCTGCTGTGGCCCAGCCTCCCGGCACTAATAGGAAGCAGCATTTGGAACTTTGCGCAAATGACAAATGACACAAAATTTGGTCAAGGGTGCATGTGTGTTACAGTCGAATACTGCAATGTGCACTAACAGCGTAATTAATGACACTTGTAGTCACACACACGCACACACACACGCACACACACACACACCCTGACAGCTTTGACGGACATAGCAAATGACTCTTCAGTGTGACTATATTTGTTGTACTCCTTAGTTTTACACTTTTAAAAAGTCGTAATGTTTCCCCCTTTTCTCATACTGGTTTGATTGCCAATAAGTCTGCTCATCCCTGTGTACAGTATCCCCATCCAAGGCAAATTTCCCAAGGTTTCAGTGATGCTTCAGAAGCTTTGAAGATCTGGAGCCTGGACAGAGGGGTCCAGTGGGCCCAACAGCCCCAGTGCAGCCCACCCCAATCCACATGTATTGAATGATTATGTGGCAGTAATAATAATGATGATGATGGTAATGGTTGTGGCTGGATCCTTTGATGCAGGGCCACAGTTCCAGGTGATCTCTCTCTCTTCACCTTTCAACTTCCAATTAGAGAAGTCCCATTTATTTGAAATTGGATTAGGAGTGAGGCTTTTTAATAACCCAAGGTACAAGTTTTATCCCTCATTCTCCATCTTGCCTCTGCCTTGTGGAACTCAACTTCCCCAAAATAGCAGCAACGGTTCACGTCTTGTACTTAAACGTTTCACATTACGACCCTCTCCTCTCTCCAAACCAAGCACATCCCACCGAGGTGGGATCCATGTGATCCTTCCCCTTCCTGTGCGGAGGAGGGGACTGGAGGTTCAGAGGTTGTCTTGCCCAAGCTGCCTGACAAGAAAGTGCAGAAAGGGCTTCTTCCGAACGCGGGTTCTCTGCTGCCAAGCCAGGAGCTCTATCCAGGGTCCCCTTTCCACGTCCCCGCCCACCCACCCACCCACTTCTTTCAGTAATTCTCTATGTTCCCCTCAGGCAGACACTCCTGAGTGTGGAGCTTCCTTCTGCAGCAGCTTCTAAGTTGACTGTTAGGAACCATCAGGTGCCCGAGGGCTCCCACCCACCGGTCCCGCTGGCAGAGTCAAAGGAACCATTTTGCCCACTTAACTAGAAACTGTCATCGTGACACACAGCGGCTGATTCGCCTCCAGAGGCCCCAAACAGCCAGTTTTAGTGGAACACAGGGGCTGCCTTCCCATTATCTTTTTAATTTTTAGAAAGCAAAATGCATTTTTGTTTTTTTAAGGAGAGAACCACACTTGGACGTGCTTTGGAAGTGCCTCCCAGGCCTCTCTGGCTTGTCCCTGTGGTTAGCAAGTCCTGGCTAGGGCAAAGGCTTCATGTCTTACAGGAGATGCCGACTGAAATAATAACTTGATGAAATCGCAAGGATGAAGGGCTGGACCTCGGGTGCATGAGGCCGAGACGGTGGCACGGTTGTCCTCTGGAACCTGTGTCATCATGAGCGGCAGGAACGGCCCCTGTATTTGACTTTGGCTTTGAAATCCTACCAGACCCCCTTTCCCTGTCACCCCAGGACATGGCCCAGGAATCTAGTCCCTTAGGTTTCTCCTTCCTTTCCCAGCCACCTGCCCCCCGCGAACACTTCCTCCTCCTCCCTCTTATGATCTCATGGACACATTGTCTCATGACCTGGACGATCACACCCGAGTGCTGTTGGCAAAAGGGGCCACAATTCCCCACTCTTCCCTGTACTTTCCAGCCTTCTTTATGGAAAGCTGGGCCTTGAGTCTGGACTGTGCTATGACTTTCCTTGAGACAGGGCCTGGCAGGACCTTGTGCCAGTTCTGAGCCCCGCCCTAAGGAGGCCTTGCATGTTTCCGCCCCATCTTTTGGAAGCCTGCAGTCAGCTGTGTCGACTCCCCAGGCTCTCCACTGGATGCTCAGGAATATATAGCCCTCCACCATCCCTGGCACCCCCGAGGAAACAGACCACCCCCAAAAGCAGGGCTGCAAATTGATTGGCAGTTGACTACAGATTTAAGAACGTGCCCAGCCAAGACTAGAAAAACGATTCAGATGAGCCAAGTCCGATTGTGGTCCTGCAGAATGCTGAGCTAACTAAAGGGTATTACCTTAAGCGACGAAGTTTGAAGGTTGTCTCGTATGCAGCAAAAGCTAAATTGCTGTCACTTCCTTTTCATACTTTTCCAAATTCTCCTCTAGAGCCACGTGCCATTGACACAAATTGGCTGGGCTCTCCAGCTCCAACAATGCTCCCAGCCACCATGACTGTGACAGCCAGGGTGAACTGCCTTCCTCGTACTCTTTCCCTAGCCACAGTCCAGGGGGAGAGCTGCCATCCTCCTGTCAGCTCCACGTCCACCCCCGGCCTGAGATGAGCATATGGCCCAATTTGGACAAAATCAGAGTATTTTTCCTCCCAAACAATGATTTCTCCAACTGGGGGAGGGAATGGGGACCGAATCAGGTCAGGCAGAGTCTTGCCTGGCCCCTCCCAACTGGAGAGCGAGAGCTGTGTAAGAAGAGCTTCTTTCCAAACCGGAGAGGTGACTGCAAAGAAGTCAGTGTGCAACTTCTCGAGAGATGGAGAACCTGGCCTAAGAGAACCACCCTGGCGACAGGGAGAGAAGGTGACTGCGGCCGAGCGTCGACCAACCCGACTTTGCCCTTCGCTGAACCAGTGCTGTCTTCTGTGGGCCTCCGCTAGCTGGAGTTGAGCCCGTGTGACCTGCGCCAGAGTTCTGAGGACAATCTTGTTCCATGAAACGCTATTTCCCCAAGCCCTGATATCTGCAGAAAGACCTTGCCTACAAGTTGCCTCTGGCCTTGGCCTAGCCTGACGGGAAGGAAGCTGAAGTTGGCTCAACATTTCCTTCTAGGCCTCTTTTCTTTCCATCCCTTTAAAACTCGATGGCTGTGGCTGGTGAGACCTGGCCAGTCACACAGGTTCCACCTTTGGAAGATCCATGCTCAGATGGGGTGAGATGAGCTGCTCATTAGTTCTCTCTGGCCTGGTAAACCCTGGGACAAGACGCTGTGATAACACAGGCAAGGTCCTGGGCTCCCAGGCACCCGGGGAGGGCTCCCTGGCGGAGTCATTTCGTGTGCTGAGTAGGACAGCTAAGGGAGCTAGTGGTACCTGGCCAAATGGGGGGCAGGAGACCCAGGGTGACACTCTCCCGAAGGGCCAGGCTATGTGGAAATGGGTGTGGAGAGTTCTGAGAACAGCCTGGAGTTTGCAGTAAACTCAGAAGATGGAGGATGAGAAGAGGAAGGAGCTAGAAAGGCTGGCAAGGGGCCAGGGCAGGAGTGGACTCTGGGGTCATGCTAACGAGATCGGGCTGTTTGTTTCTCCTGAGAGCGGTGGTGAGTTGTGGGGAGGTTTCCATCATGAGAACAGTCCCGCAGACACGTGCTGGAGGAAGAGAGGTAATTTCCAGACTCAGGAGCTTACGGTAACCCAGGGAGATGGGTTAGTAATCGAGGAGGCAGACAAGAAAGATCTGAGCTGTTCACATCAGCGACCTGGGGTTCCAGAGATGGAGGGGACAGGAGGATTAGAGGGTATTGCAGGAACAGGAGATTGATGGAATGTGGGGGGGGGGAGGGGAGGACAATCTCTTCCCCACATTGCTTCTGTTCATGACAAGTCACCCCTCAACAGGAGGCACAATGCGGCAGCCTCCAGGTCCAAGTTCAACCAAGCCCTTGGTCTATGAAATCCTTGGACAAGATCAGTGAGAGAATCTTGGCTCCTCCAGTCCTGGCTGACTTTGTAGCTATGAGCATCAATGTTCTCTCCCCAGTCCCTTAAGACTGCCAAAAGCCGAGGCTGCCACCCCCCCAACCCCCCTCCCCGCTCCCGCTGCAAAACAAATCTACATGTTCTTTGAGAGAGAAGCAGCCCAGAGAGCAGGGGCCTCCTGTGCGTTTCCTTCTCTGCAGGACCTTGGCACCCCAAGTCCTGGCTGGCTTGGGCGCTCCCTCCCCAATGCCTCAACCAGCTGTTTCTGTGGTTGCTGTTGTTGCTGTTGATTCATCTTTTATGTTGCTCTTGGCAAGAGGGTTGATCGGACACAACTCCGCCAACTGGGGTGAAGCTGGGAGTTCTAATTTCAGTGGCCTCTAATTCAACAGCAGATAGATTTCTCCTCCAGTCCCTTCTGTGGAGGATGTGAGTGAGAATCTCACATGAGCACCCAGTGTGGCCAAGACGATTGCTAGGTGCTTTACATAAAACAGAAGTGGAATTCTTTAGTCGTCGAGTGCAGTGGCCCTCAAGAGAGACGGCCTGGGTCTGAATTCAGAGTCTAGTTCTTAAAACGTGGGCAACTGATTTCACTCCTGTGTATCCCAAGGTCCTCACGGACAAAATGAAGATCGAAAGGCACCTGTCTTCTGGGACTATCGTGAGAACCAGATGGCGCGTTACCATCAAGCTCAAGCCGCACTCTTACCGAGCACCTCATGAATGATGGTGCGGGATATTTTTTCTAGAACCCCGGGAAATAGTTCGCACAGATCCTACCTTTCCAATGGTGAAACCAAAGTTAGGAGAAGAAAAGGTGGGTGTATATGAATGCACATGAGTGTAGGTAAGCGTGTGAGTGTGCAACAGGCACGTGAGGGTGCAAGTGTGGGGAGGGAGGGTGTGTGGCAGGATCAAAGAGAGAATCCCATAGGGCTAAACGAGCCAAGGAGGGGAAGGAGAGGCCAGGACAAGGCCAGTTATGTGGTCATCAGAACAATAAGGGGAAAAGGAACAGGGCCTGGCCTGGTCAGCAGGGAGGGGCTCGTGAAGCAGGACTCGGTGGAGGGAGAAGCAGGGGATTTGGTGACAACCTGACTGCTGCATTTAATGTCACCAGATGTCGGAGGTGACCCTAAGAGTGCCCATCTGACACTGGAAAGGAGGATAACCAGCGAAGACCCCTTTGTGAAGCAGAATCAGAGGAGAGACAAGAGAACGGGGACAGGGCAGAGGAAAACAGGTGAAAACCAGGTGTTCCTCAGAGACCCGAACCCGGACAACAGGGCTGGAGAGCAGGCCCAGAGAGAGGCCCGAGGGGACTTTCCCAGTGCATGGAGGAAAGAAGCCAAGAAGAAAGGGAGACTTGCTGACCAGGGAGAAAGCAAGGTGTCTTCCATAAGTTCAACCCATTTGGTAATTTTCTCTAATTCAACCCTAGACCCTGCTTAGTACCTGTGCAAATGCCTGAGTATTCTGAGAAAGGGAGAGGACATAGATGGCTTCTGCAGAACTCATCTTCCCTTCCTTCCTTCCTTCCATCCTCCTGTCAATCCATTTATTGCCCACTCAGTTCCCATGACATGTCCAGCATTAGAATATGAAAACATCAAGGTGATCTCTGGCCTCCAGAAACTCTTATCCTAACAGGAAGACAATTACATAACTAAACTTTCAGCTAGAATTTATCTTCTGCCCTGTAGATAGTATCATGGCTTCACCTGGGGATACTTCCTGGCAGGATGTGAGGAGGCTGCCCTCCGCCCTCACCCGCCTTGCTGGCCGACCTTGAGCACAGCACCCCCCACGTATTGACAGGTCGAAAAGATCTCCTGTTGCTCAGCTCACCTTCCGCAGCTATAAATGGAGGGGTTTGGATTAGATAACCTTGGAGGTCTATTTCAGAAACTGACTCCAAGAATCTCTCTCTGGTAGACGTGCAGTCACAAGACCTGATTCCATTTCCCCCATTTCCCTCCCTACCCACAGCAATGCCCGATCAGGTTACAAAAGAAAGACTTTCAAGGGAACAGGGCTGTGAATAGATTTTGCAAGTGGCTGATGTGTGAGCACAGACATATCCTGTAGCAGACCCGGGGAGAAGCTTTCCGGCAGCCTGAATGGCTTGGGCTTTGTGATTTATTGGAGTGTGAGGGCTGTTGCCTGGCTTCTTGACTTCACTTCTATAGTTCCATAAATCTCCTGGCTCTTTTCTTAAATGACACAGAAAGGGGGAAGCGAGGAGTGAAGGAGGGGAAAGGATTTTAGTGGAGAAGCAGAGCAGGTAACGTGGCCTTGTCTTTTCCTCTGGGACCTGGGCTCATTCTCATCCTCCTTTCTCGGCACCCTGCATTGGCCTGGAACACTCCCTGGGAGTGGCCACAGCAGGAATGCTGGGAGGTCCCTTCTGCACTCTGAGGACTGATCCTTTGCTGGGCAGAGGTTTTTCAGCTGGATGTGGCCTCCCGGGTCTATATCTGCTTTGCCTCTGCTCACGCAGCTGAGAAATCATCACCAAGAACAATGTCAGGAAGCGTTCCCTCTGCAGTTTCTTCTAGTTTTACAGTTCAAAAGTCTCACATTTAAATTTCAACCATTTTGAGTCATGTTTTATGTCTGGTGTAAGATAAGAGTCCAAATGCATTATTTGAATGTGGTGGTCCATCTTTCCAGGGCCTCTTATGGAGGAGTCTGTCCTTCCTCTGTGTGTCTCCTTGGAACCCTCATCAAAGCTAATTGGCCATGCAGATGCGGGTCTATTCTGGGCTAGCTATTCTGTTTCTCTGGTCTGTATTTTGTTTCTTTGCTAATAGCACATTAGTTTAGCTACTGTATCTTTGTGATACATTTTGAAATAATAAAACTCAGTGCTATAGCTTTGTTCTTCTTCCTCAAGATTGCTTTAGCTATTCAGAGTCTTTTGTGTTTCTATATGAATTTCAGGATTTTCTTTATTTCTGTAAAAAAAAAGTCGTAGGGGTTATGATAGGGATTGTACTGAACCTATAGATCAAAAAATAGGGTTAATATCCAAAACATATAAGGAATCCCTACAAATTAATAGTAAGAAAACCCAAATAATGCTATTAAAAATTGGCAAAGGACTTTAAGAGATGTTTCTCCAAAAAGGACACAGAAATAGCCAACAGGTACATGAAGTCCATATCGTAAACTATCAGGGAAACGTGGACACCACAATGAGACGTCACCTCATGCCTATTAGGAAGGCCCTTATGTTAAAAGTAACAAGTTTCATAAAAGAGAATCAGTGTTGGGGTGGGTGTGGAGAAATCGGAGCCCTCGCACAGAGCTGGCGGGAATGTCAGGTGGTGCAGCCCGTAGGGAAGGTGGTGTAGAAGACCTCCACCTCCAAAAATTAGAAATGGGAAGGAGGGACAGGCAAAGGGAGCAACAGCAGAATGAGTTTGATCAAACTTCCGTATGAACATACATGAATGTATACAGTGAATCTCCAACTCAAGTGTATCCACGAGACATGAATTTAAAAAAAAAACTATGAATAAATTACAGAAAAATTAGCAGAGTAAAGGGAGGGGAGCGAGGGGAGAAATAAGGGCAAGAGGAGAAGAAAAATAAATAAATATTTTATTCTTTATGATGCTAAAAAATTTAGAAATATAACTACCTTATGATTCAGCAATTCCGCCTCTGGGCATATATCCAAAAAAAAAAAATTGAAATCAGAATCTCAAAGAGGTATCTGCACTCTCATTCATTATAGCCATATTTACAATAGTCAAGATATAGGAACAGCCTAATGTCTATCAATAAATAAAGTGTGTTGTATAAATACGTGGAACACTATTCAGCCTTTAAAAAGAGGGAAATTCTCACGTATATAATAAGTGGATGAGCCATTTATTTATGCTACAGGACAAAAGCCTGTCACAGAGGACCAATATGACATGTTACTTAGATGAGCCCTCTAAAGGAGCCCAGCTCAGAACAGTGGAGCGGTGGTTTCCGGGACTCGGGAGCAGGTGGGGAGTTGCATAGCAGCGGGGATAGAGCTTCAGTTATGCAGAGAGGTGACATCTAGAGACCTGCTGTGTGCCATGTGCCTGTAGTTAACAGCACCGTATCACACACTTTAGAGTTTGTTAGGGTGGGAAGATCTCTTACACACACACACACACACACACACACACACACACACACACACACACATACACACTCCCTTCTTTTGGAGATGTGAGAAGCACCCAGAGCTTCTGTGTAGCCAGCTGACTCCCACCAAGCCTCTAGGTCTTCATTTACTCTTTTCCTTCCTGGAATGCCCCCCACCCATGTGACCGGATTCTGCCACCCCTCTCCACTGCAGCAGTCACCTCACCTGCATCATCCTTTGGAAGGTGAGCTCTGGGAACGGACTTGACCACTTCCTAGTGATAAGAATGTGGAAGTCAGTTGCTCTCTCCGTGTCTCAGTTTTCTCACCTGCACAATGGGTGCAATAAAGGTACCTGCCACTTGAGGTTGTCATCCTGTTGAGTGAGATGATCCACATAACCGTCCAGAGCAGAGTCTCTGGCTCAGTCAGTGTCCACTACCTTTGCTTTCCTGGGCCCTTCCTTCTGGCTGGCTGCCACACTCATGGTTGGCCCCCGCCAGCTTCTCTCCCCACCTTCAGCACTGTTAAGAGCCTCGGTGGCTTCCCACAGCCTCCTGGGGACTCCAAGATGAATGTGTGTGTCCCTGTCTCTACTCCTCAGCTTCCAGATCCTCGAAACCACTCACCTACATCCCACCACAGATTCCCTGAGCAGGATGCTCCCTCCCCCTCATAACTCCTCCCCACTCCTCAGAGGCCTGCAGACAGACCATTCCCTTAGGAAAGCCCTGTGTTGGTTTCTTAGGGCATCTGTGTCTCACCACCACACCTGGGCGGAGGAACACCATGGTCATTTCCCCACTCACAGTTCTGGAGACCAGAAGCCCCAGATCAAGGCAGCAGGAAGTTTGGCTCCCTCTGGAGGATCTGGAGGAGACTGCACCCCATCCCTCTCTGGTGTCCACTGAGGATCCTTGATGTTCCCTGACTTGGGGCCTCCTAACTCTGTCCTTACATGACCTCATTCTCTGTGTCTATCTCAGATTTCTCCCTCTTTTCTCTTAGGAGGTCACCAGTCATTGGGGGGGGGGGGAGGCACAGTCTGAATCCAGGATGATCTCATCTTCAGGCCCTTAACTTAATTTTACATGTAAAGATTGATTTCTAAATAAGGTTACATTCACCAGTCTTAGGGCTTAAGACTCCGATGCATCTTTTGAGAGACTCACCTCAACCCACTCAACTGCCCACAAAGTCCCCCCTGACCCCAGTACCCACATCTGCCCTGAGGTACACATCTCCGTATGTGCTCACGGATCTGTGAGTTTAGCTTCCACAGCTCTCATGAAAGTTCTCTCTTTACCTCCATTCCTGTGGTCACGTGATAACCAGTCACACTAGAAGCTGAGTTCCATGAGGACAGGAATCATGTCTGCGAGGTTCTTGGATCCCCAGAGCCAAGACTGGTTCCAGGGGTATAACCTGAGCTCAAATTTAAATAGAGACCAATGAAGATGATTTGAAAAAAAAAATCATCAATTGGGAAGCAACTCCTGATAGAGTGCTAAATAAAAAACAAAATGCCACCTATAAAATTCATACAGAGAAAGAGAAAAAGGAAAATATAGACACCAAAATGTTAACAATGATTACAGCTGATATCAGAATTAAAGGTCATTTTAATGTTCTTTTCTATACCTTCTGCATTTTCTGTTTTATACACTGCATTTGTTTGAAAGCCTGTCTAACTTATTTTCTACGACAAACACAAGGTACTGATAACATTTAGAAATCCCTGGGAGAATGACTTTAGAAATATCACCACATAGCCTTTGTGGTACCTAGTACGCAAGGAGATAGAACAAATGGCATTTACTTCTTTTTCTAGAATGTGGGTCCAATGATTCACAACAGACCTTTTGTGATTATTAGAAAAATCAGGGTTGTTTTTCGCTAATAGATCAGAGTTGACCAGAACTAAATTAGTCATAATCATTATCTATTATTGGTCCACACGTGGTTCTCTGTCCTTTACTTTCACATCAGGGGAGCTATCCACCGTCTCCACAGGAACACTGAGCTTCATCGACACGTGTGCTTGCGCCTACATCCCCAGCACACACAGCCTCTGAAACCCAGACCCTCTGGGGGCCTTGCTGGTCCGCACCTGGGTGTATAAACCTGCACTGAGTTTTAGAGCCAGGATCAAGTGATCCTGAGTGAGCAAGCCAGGTCCGGAGAGCTCCTGCAGAGGCCTTCTTAATAAGGACATTGGCCCTTGAAGGCCTGTGTTTCCTCACAGCAGCACCTGGCTCGGGATAGCCCTTAACAGTCGCCTGAGAGCAAGCGAATGCGTGGAGAAAGCCAGATGTTGGCTTTGGCAGTGGCACTGAACTTTGTTAGCTTTGGATGAAAAATGAAGTCAGGTACCTCTCGGGTCTGGGAAGTCTTGGCAGGATTCCTAATTGGTCTAACAGTGGTTCCCAAACTTGGATAATAAAAATCACTTCAAATGCCAATTCCTGGGTCCCACTGCTGAGCCTGCGATCCTACTCTCTCCACGTGATCCTAATGCACAGTAGGGCTCGGCAGGCGCTGGGGTAGAAGGAGACAGGAGCTCAGAGCGCCGAGACTGAGCCTAGTTTTGTATCATGATGGTTTTCCACAGGGAAATCTTGATGCTGTGGTCACACGAGGCCTCCTTTCCTGAGGTATCTTGGCAGCACCATGGGCCATAGTTCCGTGGGAAAGGAGAAAGGGCCCCTGAGCTGAGAGGGAAGCTTGGGAGCACCTTGATAGGCTTGCCCAACCAGGAGGCCAGGGAAGCGACAGGTAGGGTGGGCCCTGAGCTGATGAAAAATTCCAGGTCTCCCCAGGGAGAAAAGATTGAAATAAGAGAACTTCAGAAAAGTCAGATGAAACAGTCTGAGCTAACACCTATGTAGGGGTGGAGTCTTGCCACTTGGCACTAGTGGCATTTGGGGCCCATAACTCTGTGTGGTGGCGACTGTCACTGTCCTCTGCATTATAGGATGCTGAGCAACAACAGCACGGGCCTCTCCCCGCTGGATGCCAGGTTTATCCCATAAGTTGTGATAAACAAAATATCTCTAGATATTTCCAAAGGATCCCCTGGGGAAATTCTCTCCTGCCGCAGTCTGGCTGGGCACAAATCACGAGCCACTGAAAAGCAGGAACAAACTTTATTTCTGAACTCCACCAGCATACTCCACACACGCTCCCCGGGAACTCTCCCGAACACCACCACGGGGCTCCTCCAGGAACCACCAACCGGAAATCCCTCCTCCGGCACTTCCCCAACCAATGGGAACTCTCCAGGAATCCCCGCTAGAACTCCAAAGTAGCAGGCCGAGGCGGACAGCAGGGGTCTAATATACACAGCTGAACGTCACCATTGTCATCTCAATGGCTTGCTGGCTCACCTCTCAACCACTCCATTCTGGCAAAAATTGCCATGCGTCATTCGGACTCGGCTGTGGCTCTCAGCAATCTCCACTGAGAGCCTCTGAGTCAAGGGTTATTATGGGAACCTAGGATACAGTGTGGTAAATCCCCCATCCAGGGCTGGCACGTGATGTGGGCTCAGCCAGCACTGGTTTCCTCTCCCGTCCTGCCTAAGGCTGCTCTTGTGGTTTTGGTGAGAAGATTGGTGCCCCTCCTGCTAGGAGGGATGGATCACAACTCTAGCCAGGGATGTGACCCCCTTGTTGGGTGACCTTGGGAACCTGGGCTTCCTGACAGCAGGGTGAGAGCTTTGAACTTGAGGGTCATAAGTGCCATTGACATTCCATGGTTCTTAGAGCACGCGGGTCGGCATTGGGAGAAGAAGCATCGTCAGCCCTCGGGAGTTAAAATCAAGGTTGCTGGTTTTGTGAGATGAAGGAGACTGGTGACTGGTGACAGAGAGGATGTGTTCATGGTCACCCAAGGTGTGCAGGATGGACACGAAGGAGGGCGGACTCTCAGACCTCAGCGCAGTGGTTATTTAAGAATGGAATTGAGCCCGGAATCAAAGTCAAACTGGAGATGGAACTGTTAGGCCCAGAAGGGCCAAGAGAAATTCCAGAGGACTGAGCTGCTCAGGCAGGCCAGACCCCCCCCCCTCACGGCCAGGGTGTGGCAGGTAGAATTCTAAAATGACCCCAGATCCCTGGTCCACCCTGTACACATAGGTCTCCCACTTGTTCCGTCCTAACCCTAATGTAGATACTCGTGGGAAGAGAGTTTTCAGATAGAATTAAGTTCCTAAATCGGTTGACCTAAGGTACAGGTTCTCTTGACAGTCCTGGTCTAACAACAGGAGCCCTTGAAATTTGGTCTCAAGGTCAGAGAAATGTGAGAGGGAGTCGATGGGAGGCAGATGGAGCGTGGGAAGCTGCCAGGAGCTGAGAGCAGACCCTGGCTGACAGCCCACCAGGAAATGGGGACCTCCTAGCTGCCTGCCGGGAGTCAGATTCCTAGTGGCCCATGAGCTTGGAAGGAGATTGCTCCCGACCCTCCCGTGAGAAGCCAGCTGGAATGATGCACTGATTTCAGCTTTGCGATCCGAAGCAGAGAACGGGGTCACCCACACCAGGACCCCACCCACAGATCTGCGAGAACAGAGGTGTGTGCTAAACTGTTAAGCATAGAAAATGGACAACACACCCTCTGGGATGACCTCTGGGATGTCCCCTTGAACATCCACCCCCATCAGCTTGACAGCAGAGGAGCTGCCCGGCACGTCACTCAGGAGTCAGTCACATTCCCACCCCATGGCTCTAGTAGGTCTCTGTTAGGAGCAAAAAGGCTGAAATGTGAAGGGCGGGGAGCGGGAGAAGCAAATTCCCTGTGGCACTGACTTCAAGTGAAATGGCAGGAAAGTTCCCAGCCAGGGTCTCGGCCAAATAAAGTAGTTGTTTTCTTTGTCACTGTTTGGAGATATCGCCTGATCTGAGTTCAGAGGAAGCTGTCTTTTCTCAAAAGCACGACAGACAAAACTATCCTTGAAACTAGAGCGAGCTAGTAATAGAAGTTGGAGAGTTTCTTAAAGTAAGTTGCTAAACAAGAGCAGAGGCTCTCCTCGCCCGGCAACATGAGACTAACTGTGAGATGCGTGCATGTGTGTGCATGTGCACGCGCACGTGGAAATGAAATGCACGTCTTTGTACACACAAGCTCTGCCTGCTCCGTGGCTATCAGCATGCAGCACAGCTGTGTGGTCAGATGGTGCCATGTTGAGTGTTCATGGAGTTGGAGCGTGGTACTGGGGAATCACACGTGTGTGTCCATGTGTAAGTGTGTGATGGGTGATGGCGCCCGATGATCGTGGTAGGGATAGTGTGTGTGTGGGGGGGGTACTGATGGAGCATGGTGGTGAAGAATCTCTGTGAGATGTGTCTGTGGGGGTTAATGGGTGTGGGTGGGGGGCTGCGGCAAGTGTGTCAGCACCTGTGTGCGATTTGTGCAGGACTGTTGGTGAAGAGTCAAAGAACAATGCAGAGGAATGGCAGAGGGTGAGGGTTGCTGATCCCACTGGATGGTTCTTTCTCTGACACTTTCTCCTTCACACCTATTACTCTCTAAATCTCTCTTAGTTATGGGACTGTTTTCTTGTTCCTACCTGCACACTGGAACGTAAGACCCAAGAGAGCAGATCCCATGTCTATCCTATGCCAATACATTAGGGTACCTTCAATTTCAAGAACAGTGCATGGCATAAGAATAAATGAATGGATGTGGGGTGAGGTGACGGGGGTGTCCGTGCATAGGAATATGTATTAGATGGGGGTGGCGGATTTGCTGCGTGGGTATGAATGAGATTGGGGTCTCCTTTTGGCCAGCTGATAATGAGCAGGTGAGGTTGGGCAGAGGGGCAGGTTTTGCATGCAGTCATGAGCTGTGACGGCTGGTGGTGGGTGGGTGCTCTTTCAGCTGGGGCTTTAACCCCCAGGTCCTTAAATGAGTTTAAGATCTGGTCAGTTACACTCTGAAGGTTAAATGTGCCTGCGATGTCAGTTCCTCGGTTCTCCAACCAGGAGGCTCATCTTCTCTCTAATTATTTCTAAATAATCCTCCCTTGGTCTGTCTTCCTGGTGTTGCTGATAAGCCATCAGAATGCCCGCTAATCCTCTTGACGAGCTCTCGGATCAGAGCAGCTTCTGGCACCTTCCTCCTCGTTGAGTGGCCTCACGGTGCTTCTTCCTAATTTATCTTGGGCTCTACCTGTTTTTGCTTTCCTTATGAAACACTGTGGGCACTTCTGCACTTTTACATTTCGGACCCATCTTTCTTCCTCTCTCCTGGGCCTCTCCTGTAGCTGGAGGGGGGTTAATTAGTTACAAAGAATCATTGCATTTCAAAGTGGTGTCATGCTGAAACAGGCTACCTGGATAACTTACAAAAATATCGTTTTTCGGCAAATTTTTAATTAGATGGTTTGACCTAAAATTTACGAAGTCCAGATACTGTACAAGCCACCTTTCCAAGCCTCATTTTTTTCAAACCTCTTATAGGAAAGGCATTCTCCTAGACCCTGAACGTGGGATGGGAGGTGACAGAGAGATATATTAAGGAAAAAAAAAAGTTCCCAAATATTCCTGGCCCAGGGGAAAGAGATCCTGGAGGAGCAGCAGCCCAAAGACAAAGCTGGAGCATCACCCCAACTCATCACCCGCCAGCTGACGTCTACAGAGCACGAATCATCTGCCTCTCTTCCTCTTCCAACCTTAAATTCATATTAAAAGGGTAAAGGTCAAGGGCGCACCCTGAATCTTGGCCCCTGCAACGTAGGTTTCATAAAACACAACGCATCCCACTGTTATATATACTTATTAGGCATCAGCAGAGCAATTTTTAAAAATAGAACACAGATTTTTTTTTTTTGGTGGTGGGGGGTGTCAGTCCTCTACCCAAGGTCGTTCAACCTCTTTGTCTGTGTTTAGGTCAAATCAAACTTCTGAGAGCACCGTGCTCCAGGCTCACTTGTGCCAATACCAATGTCTCTGGTTGGAACTGGCCATCTTCTGCTCACCACACCAAGCCGGCCCCGGGAGATGGGGAGGAGCTCTAGGTTCAGAGGGAGGGGCAAGGTGTCAGATGAGGACGGCCAAACGTGTGCAGAGAGAAGGGTGGCCAGGACAGGGTTGAAGAGAGCGGACCCCGAGCTGAGCCTTGGGGAAGTGCACTTTCCCAGGACAACGACGGTTCTCACCCTCCATGTCCTTTGGCTTCATGCTGCAAGGTCCTAACCTTGGGCCTTGGCGGACATGTGTCTGTGATTAGGAACTTCTGACTCCTCTTCCCTTGCTAGCTGAGTTCTGCCTGGCCCTCAGCAGCTGGATCTCATCTCTGCTTTGTCACGAAATCTTCCCAGTGTACTGGAACCTTCCCAGACCCCTCCTCTCCCCCTGAGCTCCTGGAGTCTGTCCCAGGCTCAATGCCCAATGCCACCTTTTGGATGACGGTCATTTTTATGTACTGAGGGAGAGCACTCTGAGGGGGGGAGTCCAGCTGTCCTCGTGGAAGCCTAACCTGGTAAAGGGGGCAGTCCCGGGACCCAGGGCAGTGCCGTTTTGCAAGCACATGATTAAATTCTGTCCTGGGGGAGCTCAGAACATGGGCAGCTCTTGCATTTATGAAACGTGTACTTGTCAGAAAGCTCTTTAAGGGTCCTGTGCCTCAGTTTGCTCATCTGTAGGAGGGGAATGATGAAATGAGTCTGTCATCAAAATTAAATAAGTCTGTGATGTGGGGCCGTGGGGACGCCCCTGAGACGGGGTAAGCACCCCGTAAACGTGGCCTGCTGTTATTATCCATAGGACGCAACCCTCGAGCGTCTGTGCTGTCTTATAACTTGAGAGGCAGAGAGAGGGGCAGGGGCATTCCCAGGCCACACAGCTAGTGAGGGGCAGAAGTGGAACCAGAACTTGAGTGTCCGGTGGCCCAGAGCTCCCTCGGCAGCATGACACCGAGTCTTGTCCTTCCCGCAGGCCCTGGCCCAGCCCCTAACCCACAGCTCCAACCCCGTTTGTCAGGTGGGACATGTGGTCCACCAGGACCACCGGATCCAGCAGAAGGCCTCCGAGGACTGGCCAGGTGTGGAAGGAGAACAGCTGAATTAGTCCACGCCAGGGGCCTGAGTCTCCACCCGCGGAACTGCTCCATCCTCCAGAGAGGAGCCCCTGGGCTGGCAGGAGGAGTGAAGGTGGGACTAACCAGATGCTCTTGGATTGGGCCTGAAGGCTGCCTCTTCCTCTCTCTCCGTCTCATGTTACAACCTGGAGGTGACTTGGCTTTTGCCAGCTGAAGAAGCGGCTCCATTTAAAAGCCATTAGTTTTTTAATTGCAGAGAGATTGTGCTCCCGCTGCCTGCCTGCAGGCTCTCACTTAGTACATGTACCTGGCAGAGCGGTGCCAGGCAGCCGGCTCCGTCCCAGGGCCCCACAGAGCGGCTGGCAGCTGCTCTCCCGGTCCCTCCTGGGGTTCCTCTCTTCCCTGCAGGGTCCGCCCCTGGCTCACACAGGTGGGCAGCTGGGGAGGCAGAAGCAATCTCTCCTCCAGCACAAGGTTGCTGTGTGCTCTTGAGCTGCGATTTCTTTATGACAGGTGAACACCATTTCCTGAACACCCGTCATGCACCACGTTCACCCCAATTCACCTAAGGGATGAGCAGAGAATGTGTTATTACCCATTTTGCATTCCAGGAAGCAGGCTCAGAGAGGTCAAGTGACTTGTCCAGGGCCACACAGCTGATGAGTGGTAAAACTTGGGCTCAATGCCATGGGGCAAAAGGGAAGGCCTAGAAATACGATGGTATTTATCAATCCAGATGCTGCCAGTACCTGGGGTGTCTTTGAGAAAGCCCCTTCTGCCAAATGGCAGCAACTTTTATATATAAAGAAAGACTTTATATTTAATATCTCACATGGGCAGTGTGATGACGGCTGAACACACCTGCACGTCTGACAGGCCACCAGAGTCCTGATGGAAACACAGATTCCTAAGCCTGAACTCTAGAGAATCTTGAAGACCCGATACTACAGCAGAGCGCGCTCACATGGGGATACACAGAAGGGTGTGCAAGCCGCCGCGGGCACGCTGATTCTCACGTTCTGAGAAGGGGCCTCTGTTAGTCAGAGACAGCAGGTTAGCGCAGCGACAAACGAATCCCAAAGTGTGCCTGCTTCGCCATCACAGAGTGGACTGCCCACACACGTCAGGTCTGCTGTCGGTGCGGGTGCCCCTCCAGAGCAGCTGTCCTCCACCCAGTGGCTGCAGGTCCCAGGCTGGCTGGATCCATGGCCCTCCATGTCACCGTGCTTCTGCGATGCTCCCTGGCGGGAAGGACGGCCCTGGCAAAGCGACACTCCCTCCGGGAAGAGGCTCCCAGGACTCCTCTTATGCTTGAGTATTCAGTGTCAGCCTCCCGGCCAGCCCCGCCATAAAGGGGGCAGAGAGCAACAAGCCCCTCAGTGTCCCCTCCAGTGACCTAACGCGTCTGCTTGGCTGCAGCTTTTCTCCTCTCCAGGTGGAACAGATGGAGGAGGAGAAGAAAGGCCCCGGGCCCAGCAAGATCCCTCAGCGTGGGGAGGGCCGCTCATTCATTGGATCCTTCATTCCAACCTGCTCTCCAAGCCGGTGCTGCGTGTCTGTTCGTGGGTCAGGGAGGTGGAGACACAGGTGACTTAGCACGGCCCCTCAACAGCAGGCATTGAATCTGGTGGGGGAGGCAGACGGGGACGTGGGTAACACAAACACACCACCGAAAACACCAGCCAGAGAGGCTTTCCGATGGAGAAGGGCTGGGCAAAGCCACAGGCACAGGAAGCAGCCGGGACTCCCACGTGTCTGAGAGAATCATAGGGCCGGGCCTTGGGGGAGAGAAGGAAAGGTGGACGGACGGACGGGGCTGGGAGGGGCCGTGAGGATGCAAATCATGGGGTGAAACCCCGGGAGAGCAGGCGGAGAAACTCAGGGCCGCCGCGTGGCTCTCCTGGTGTGCAGGTGGAAGACGTTTTGGTCTTTTTTAATGGGTGCATATTAATTATACAGAATAGTGGGTTTCATTGCGGATGTTCATGCATGCACAGAACATAATTTGATCAATTTCACTCTCCAGAGGTTCCCCTCCACCTCCCCTCCCACCTTCTCCTCCCACCTCTTCCTCCCACCTCTTCCTCCACCCTGACAGCCTCCCTTCTACTTTCATAACACCCACCCCCTTCTTGCCTCTAGCTCCCACGTGTGAGAGAAAACACACAACACTTGTCTAAGGCCAGCTCACTTTGCGAATCGTGATGCACACCAGCTCCATCTATTTTCCTGCAAATGACATAATTTTGTACCCCTTTTTGGCCGAATCAAACTCTGTTGTGTCTGTACACCATATTTTCTTTATCCATTCATCTGTTGATGGACACTTAGGCTGGTCCTATCCTGAACTGTGTTGAGATAAACAGGTGCGCATGTGCCTCTAAAGTGTGCCGACTTTAATTCTTTTGGGTAAGTATCGAGGAGTGGTACAGATCCCTGGTCTGTCAGTGGTAGGGATCACATGGTAGCTCTACTTTTAGTTCTTTGAGGAACCTCCTTAGTGATTTCCAGAGTGGCTGCGCATTCCCACCAAGAGGGTTTAGTGCTCCTTTTTGCCACATCCTCACCAACATTTATTGTTACCGGTGTCCTTGATGATTGTGGCTCTGCCTGGGGTCAAACGGAATCTCGGTGCAGTTCTGATTTGCATCTCCCTGATTGCTAAAGATGTTGACTTTTTTTTTTTTCATGTAATTGTTGACAATCTGTGCTTCTTCTAAGAAGGTCACTACATATTGATAAAGGGAGCATGAAGATATAATGATGACAAATATACATGCCACAAATGCTGGAGCACACAACTTCATGAAATAAACAGTGCTTGACATAAAGGGAAAATGTAGTGGTTGACTTTCATACATCATTCTTATCAATATATAGATCATTCAGACAAAAAAAATCAGCAAAGCTACTACAGAGTTAAACTATACTTTGGATCAAAATGAACTTAACAGACCTCTACAGAATATTTTATCCAACAACAGCTGCTCATGGAACTTTCTCCAAAACAGATCATTGTTTAGGCCACAAAGCAAGTCTTAGCAAATTAAAAAAAAATTTGAAATAATTCCTTGCATTTTTATCAGATGATGTTGTGATAAAATTAAAGATCAGCAGCAAGAAAAACTTCAGAAACTCTACAAATCCAAAAAGATTGAACAGTGCACTTTAGGATGACAAATGTGTCCTTGTAGAAATCCTAGAATCAAATGAGAAGCGAAACACAACGGCTGGGCACGGGACATGCCTGTAATCCCAATGACTCAGGAGGCTGAGGAGGAAAGATCTTAAGTTCAAGGACAACCTCAACAACTTAGCAGGGCCCTGGCTATAAACAAATAAAGAAACAAATAAATAAATAAATGGGATTGGGAATGTAGCTCGGCGATAAAGTGCCCTTGGTGTCTATCCCTGGTACAAAATATAAATAAATAAAAGTCCATTTCATCTAAACTGGACTTCATTAAAACTTGAAAAGAAATACAACTTACCAGAATCTGTGGCCTACGGTAGAAGCAGTTCTAGGGAGAAGTTTATAGCCAGGAGTGCCTACGTTAGAAACAAAACTCAGGCTGGTAATATAGCTCAGTTGGTAGAGTACTTGCCTTGCATGCACAAGGTTCGGTGTTCAATTCCTAGCACCACACACACACACACAAAATAAATAAATAAAATTTAAAAATGAAAACAAAATTCAGAAGATGCAACATTTTGTTTTGGGACAGACTTGGGGTAGAGTCTTGAATGACTAACCCAAAGTGCCAAGTGCTCAGCTTCCCTGGGCTTCCGTTATCCCCTGTGCAATGCCCTGTTCTAGATCTTCGGGGCCTTGTTGGATTTCCAGCTACAGGAAGAGCTGCCCAGGACCCTTATTTACAGCTGGTGATCAGGGTTTGCTCTCCCAGGTGTTATACTTCAGAACTGGCAGCTCCGATCTGCAAAATCCACCTTCTTCTGAGCTTATTAAAAGAAGATTCCAGAGACCCCTTGGCTGCCTGTTAGAAGGTTTTAATCAGCTTGGCCTTTGGAAAGATGGATCACAAGAGCAGTGTGTGACCATCACCGCGAGGAGACCTTCAAAGTCAGTTTTCTGCTAGAAGGTGACGGAGATACAGACTGACAAACGGACCAACGACTAACAGGATGAGATCAGCATTTAAACATGGCAGCTGTTGACAGAGCTCGGCAGAAAGCAAATCTGTATCTATTTTTTTAAATGACATTGCTTGAAGGCACAGCATAAAGGTCCAGGATTCCTGACTTTTCCAACAGGAAAACACAAGTATGAGATCAAACAGACCCAGGTTTGAATTCCTGGTTTGCCCATACTAACTAGGGCTCACTCACCCAATTTCCTCATCAGGAATCAGATTCACATCGTTTACTTGCCACTAAACAAGGTAAGTTTCTAGTGCTATACCTTAGACATAGTAAATCCTTGATGAGTATCAACTGTAATCCCAATGACTTGACCAAATAGTTAACGGAATTACGAATTTGGGAGTCGGGCTGCCGGGGCTTGAATCTTCTCTCTGCTACTGACCAGCGATGTGGCTTTATCCATAAAATAAAACCTGTCTCATGGGGCTGTGGGAAGTCTTAGCCTGAGTTCATAAAATGCACAGAATAACACCTAGAACAGGGACGACTCAGCATGCTTTAGCGGTTACTCTGACTCAGCTGCTCCCGTGGTCTTTTTTCTCAGGAATTCCATGGATTGGAAAACGTGGTCTGCCTAAGTGTGTAAGGAATGCCTAATTTCTTCCCTTCCCTCCTCAGCCCTTTCATTAAGATGGATCATAGACATTCATGGTTGAAAATTAGAATTTGTGATTAGCAGGGAGGGACCCAGCAATGTTCTCAGACTAATTCTGTTCAAAAAGCAAAGAAAGACCTTTGGCATTTCTGTTAACCAATGAAGAATTATCCCTCTGATTGTCTTTTAAAAAACGGAAACAATGATAAACTTACAAATCCAATTACAAACAGAGTACAGAAACCTTTTCTCCTAAACCATTTGAGAGTCAGCTGCCCACCCGATGTCCTGTCACCACAGACTGACCACTTCAGTGTTTCCCACACACAGTAGCATTCTCCCCCAAGGCCACGGTCCACCTGGTGAATCAGAAGTCAGCACCAGCCCAGCCTCGAGTTGGCTCCACAGACCCATTCAGGTTTCTCCAATGGCCCCAGTAATTCCCCCTGCGGCACCTGGACTCACTTAGAAATCGTGCATTGCATCTAGTTTCACGTAATTTTTGTCTCCATCAGTCTAGAACATTCCTTGGCCATTTTTTTTTTTTTATTTTCATGATGCTAGCCCTTTTGAAGACCATCTAGTTTTCAGAGTGTCTCTCAGTTTGGCTTTTACCTTACACTTCTTTATGTTTAGATCCGGGTTACACCTTCTCAGCAGAAGGATGGTAAGAAGTGGTGTGTGTTCCTGTCATTGCCGCCCATCAGGCAGGTGATGTTTAGTTGGATTTCTTGGTGAAGGTGGCATCTGGCAGAAGCCTCTCTACTCTCAAGTCGCTCCCCAGCCTTTTGTAACTAATACATCTATTTATTTATGTATGAATTTATTTATTTATTTATACGTACCAGGGATTGAACTCTGGGTGCTTAACCACTCAGCCATATCCCCAGGCCATTTTTTATATTTTATTTAGAGACAGGGTCTCACTGAGTTGCTTAGGGCCTTGCTAAGTTGTTGAGGCTGGCTTTGAACTTGCCATCCTCCTGCCTCAGCTTCCTGAGCCATTGGGATTACAGGTGTGCGCCACTGCACCCAGCAAACTAATACGTTATGGTGAGGTTCTTTGGCACTATATGTAAATGTACCATTGCCTTCAAACTATTAAGTTACCTAATCAGTGTGGATTTGGAGCTTCGTATTTTATCCAGTGTGCTGTAGTCTATTGCTATAGCTCCTTATTTTAATACTAGGGTCTCTTCTAGTCTGACTTGCGGGGTTCCATTCGAGCTGGTTTGGGTGTCCCTTAACCTGCCCCCATTATTTCTCTCTGTCACAAGATGCTCCAGGTTCACTTTGTACTTTTCCCCCCACCCTGAAGCTGGCCATTTCCCAGGGAGCCCCGTTTCCTTTAGTGGGCGTGAGCGCCAGGTGTGTGGTTGGGGGATGTTGCTACTCCCGGATCTTCTCAGTGGACAGCACCAGTGTCTGTCTGTCTGGCCGCACATCAACAACCACAGCTGTATTAAAAACCGCAGATTCACTCCAACCACAACCTGACACCGTGATTTTCATTCCAATTTCCTGCCTTTCCAGATTTCCATCTCCCTTCTCCAACTGGCTCCCACGGTCCCTCCTTTACTCATTGATCTGATCAATCCCCTGTAGGTAACCAATCCCTGCTTCCACTGATAACCACTGCCCTTGACCAGACATGGCGCTCACCTGCATTCCAGCCCCCCGTGAGGGGCCACCAGGCTGTGTGGACACCCCCTCTGCCCTGCTGGGTCTCAGACACTGCTGCCCTGGGCTGTCCCCACACACAGGTACCATCTGGAAGATCCTGCTAGGCATGGCGCCCTCCTCCAAGTCACCCCTTCTCAGGTTTTCCTGCTCTGACCCCCACTATAAGCGGACTCCCTCACCCATACTGCCCCCTGCCCTCCCTGACCTTGATGCGTTCTGCCGACTGCCCTCGGTGTGGACCTGCTCAGGCTCTGCCTTTGCATGCTGGTGACCCCAGCCCATCATCACCTCCTGCACAGACCCCCTTGTCACCTCCCGTGGGCCCTGACAGCTGCTACACCCTGACAAGTGTCCTTGGCACTCCAACTGGGCTGGTCTTCTCCTGATGTGGACAACTTGCCCGCACGCCCGGGACTCTGACATCTCACATCAAGCTGCCCCTCTGTGCAGATGCTGTCCTCTCCTCACCCTGGACAGGTTCGGGTTACCCTGCTCAAAGCAGCCTGCCCAGGTGGCCCTGCCCCTTGCCTCTCCCAGAGGTACAGACGCCTACCCTTTCTGTTCCATCTGGTAGACTTAGGACTGAATTATTCAGAACAAACAAACAAGGGGAGAGGAAGAAAGAGGGGAAGAATAGAAAAATATTCATCTTTGATAATCAAACAGTGTTTTCACAAACATTTGCATGAATTAACAAAAAAAAAGCCAGTTCCTTTAACATATAGACTTAAAAACTGAATAATTTCAAAAATATGTTCATCCAGGTGATGTTTTCAAATATGCAAAATTGATCTACGCCTGTGGCTTCCTCTTTGAAATAGGATGATAGTCCTGTCCATGCCAATGTTACAGAGGTACTTGTGGGATCAGAAGGGTTATCAAATGTGAAGCCACTCTTTAATGTGCTATCGAAAGACAGAGTGTGAAATGCCAGGGGTGACCCCTCCATTGCCTCCACCCCCCCCCATGGGACCCACCCTATTCCAGTAGGTTGGTCTCTGGGAAAAGGAGCTGAAGGTTCCAACCCGTCCCTCGTCTTGTTCTTAGCTTTGATCCTCAAAGAGGTAGTGGGGTCAAGGTCACAGCATTACATGACCCCAGTGGGTTGAACTTTCAAGGTTACAAAGGCACAGTGCACACGTCCTTCTCTTCCTCCTGGCGCTCAGTGATGGCACAGCCTCCCCCCTCTTTCCCTCTCGGCTGCTGCCTTTCCTCCCCAGGGACAGCCTGACCCATGGAGTTTCCTTGGGCTGAGCAACTTCTGTGGGTGCCTGAGCAGGCTCAGCCCTCAGCCATGGGGCCAACATCCTTCTTCACTGAGCAACAAGAGAAAGTAGCCACGTAGGCCATCAGCTTGGTGGTCGCAAGCCCGTATTTGGTGCTGATGCCTGTGGCAAAAATGATATTCTACACTTGTTTGCAGGTTGCTCATTACTATGTGAGGGTTATTTTGAATTATAATGTCAATTCCCTGTCTCATTCTTTCTTTGTGTGTACAGTCCTTCTAAAACCCATGAGAAGGAGGGTGGCTAGGCTAGTCTAGGGTCTGTCGGTATATTCTTGGGCTTCTTTTATTTACTGCTGGGCACTTCTCAAAGATGCTCTTACACAATGGCGAGCATGTGAGATGGCTCACCTCCTTTGAAACTGAAGGTCAAATGAAGGAGATAGACTTTAAGCAAGAAAAACATCCATATCATGATCAACTGCCTCACTTAAAGATATGGCACTGGAATGAAGCAGAAATTAGCCAGGTAGAGTTTGAAGAACACATAACAGACGGAAACAGCATCCCGTGTGAAGGCCCTAGGGCAAGAAATAATTTGAGAGGTTCAGGGGGCTGAAAGCAGGGTATGTAGTTTGAAGAGCTGTGGTCAAGGGCAGCGGAGGCATCGAACAAGACTGCAGAGATGGGCAGATGCCAGGTCAGGCTGGTCTCAGGTAAGAAATTCAGGGCTTTATCCTAAGTGAATGCATGCCATTGAAACACCTTAAGCAGAGGAGTAGCATAATTTGTTTTATTCTTGCTACTTTGTAGAAAATGAGTTTGAAAAAGAGCAAGATTGAAAGGCAATAGGCCATTCAGGAGCTCTCGAAATCATCCGGGTAGGAAATGGCAGCAGCTCCTGTGGACAATGTTGCAGAAATGTTCTCGTCCCATCCCTCATCCCCAGCGGTTCCAAGCCAGGCTGACGTGGTGCAGCGAAGGGATTCAAAGATACAATTTCGGGCTCCTCAGATCCGTCTACTAACTCGTGGGCAAAGCAGCCAGAGTGAAATATGATCACTTCCCTTATCTAAGAATCAAATTAATTATAGTGCATGATAGTTGGGGTTGCTCACCTGTTCATCCTTCTGCATATTACACCTGTAACTGAGGTGCATGGCCACTAAGATGCCCCCGAGATATGAATACCTCTTGGTATCCATGCTTTCATGTCATCCCGCCCACCGAGTAGGAGCTGGACTTAGTATTTCTCTCCTAACGCATAGAATACAGGAGATAGATTGGATAGATATTGGGTCCCATAAAGACTGAGGCTTGCTCACTCTTAGGGAAGCCAGCCACTCTGCTGTGAGCCGCTCTAGGAAAAGACGCGTGGAACACAGTTCCTCTGCATCCAGCAGCCAGGAGGGACCTGAACCCACCAACATCTCGGAAATAGAACCTCCCCAGTCAAGTCTTGATATGGCTGCTACTCTGGCTAATGCCTTGATTTCAGTCACCTTGGAAGAGACCCTGAGCAGCAGGCACCCAGCCAAGCCACGCCCAGGGTCTTACCCATAGGATCTGTGAAATAATAAACGTCCGTGGCTTTAAAATGCTGAGGTTGGGAGCAATTTGTCATGTAGCATGAACATCAATTACAGCAGGATTCTGGGCTGTCACGTGTGTTTACGCACCGCCTCTCCAGGCAGTCTTGATGTTTGTGCCCCTGTCTTCCAGAGCTGCACAAGGGGGTCCATTCCTATCAGGACAGGTGTTGCGGCATGAAGGTGAAACATTGCTGACACTTTGGTTACAGAATCTGTTGGAACTTGAGGATCTGAGAGCCTCATGTTCAACTGTCTCAGAGTTAAGTGAGCAGAGGGTCAGAGACCTCTCGTCTTCCAGCACTCTGGCTTTAGTTATGGATCGTGTTTTTGATCTTTTAACTTTCAGGTTGAGTGAGCACTTCCATGTTCTAGCATTAGAATATTGAGCCAGAATCTCTGTTCAAACACTTCTAGTTTTTGGATACTGTATTAGTTTCTTGTTGCTCCTGTAACGTATATCACACACACTTAGTGACTTAAAATAACACAAGTTTACTATCGTACAGTTCTGGAGATCAGAAGTCTGAAATGAGTCTCACTGGGCTAAAATCAGGGTGCTGACTGGACAGAATTCCTCTCTGCCGTCTCTAGGAGAGAATAAATTTTCAGCTTTTAAGACCGCTGCATTTTTTGGTCTTGATCCTTTTCTCCATCTTCAAAGCCAGCAATGGCTAGTGGACTCTTTCCTGCATCACAACACTCTGATGCCCTCTCTTCTGCCCCTCTCTGCACCCTGTAGGAACTCTGGTGATTACACTGGACCCACTTGGATAATGCAGGATAATTGGCCCAGTTTGAAGGAGGCTAACCAGTAACCTTAATTCTATTTACACTCCTAATTCCACCTTGCCTTGTAAGGAGACTTATTAACAGCTTCCTGGCTTTAGGAGGTGGACATCTTTGGCAGGAGGGGAAGATTGTTCTGCTTACCAAAGGCATCTTCCTTTACCTCCCTTGGCACCTGTTGAAGTGTTAGAGCAACATCACCTACCAAATATCTATGTTTTTCTCTCTCTTCCTTTAGACTACTATCTTCCGAGTGCCTCCATGAGAACAGGCTCTTGACTGAGCATGTGCCAGGCTTCCCAACCTCCGGTACTGGGTCAGTAGGTGATGATTGCTGCAATGGGATTTTCGTGAAGACTGCTATCAATGCATGGAAATTTCAATGCGTGTTAACATATGCACAGTCCTTGCCTTTCATATCCAGACAGTGGACGGTGCCTGGGGTGGGGATGGCTACGTATTCTGCCATCCCCAGGAGGCAGCTCCATTTTCTGCAGGGCCTTTGTTAGTGGCTAAAGCTCACTGGGCCTGTGAGATAAAAGATAAGCTGGGAAAGGTAGAACAAAAATGTCTTGGTTCCGGTGCATAATTCATGAAGCCTGAATATTAATGATCCTGTCTTCCAAAGTCAGGCAAATGAAATATGCAGAGGAAGATAAACTTGGAAGCCCAGAAACTTCAGGTATTTTAGACTTAGTTCCCCTGAGGGCAAAGCTATAAAAGTAGAGTCAGACTTGTATAGCAAATTAGAGCTTGCAAAGGGCTTTCACATCGGTTAACTCTCATGCGCTCACAATAACCCCGTGCACTTGGTAGACAAGGAAGAGCCCTCACTTTATGAATGAGGAAAGTGAGGCTCCGCTCAAGTCAGAGAGCGTTCCAGGAGCAGAGCTGGTACCAGGACTCAGGTGGCCTGATTTCCACAGTCCCTCCATGACCTCACTCTGCTACGTTAGTTTCTACATGATGTAATCAAGATGGCACACAAGTTCCTCTGAATGTTACACGGTACAAGAGCAACACGTGCAAGTCACTGTGCTCAGAGCTTTTTGTAACTTGTCTTGAAGCATCTCTGTGTCTACGAGATGGGACATATGTAGGGCTTATCACATGTTCTTTGGGTGATAAGGCAGCAGAGTTCTTTTTCCTTAAGATGGACTTCCAGGAAAAACAACCTTTGTTGACTGACTCATTTATTTATTCAATCAACGACTTTTTATTGGACACCTACTATTTCTCACGTTTCTGTTTGGAACACTGGGGTTGTGAGAGGGAACAGAAGACATTACTTTATCTTTAGAGAAGGTTATTAATGAGCAAGTAAGAAGAGTGTTAATAAGATGGACATGAATGAGGCAGGGTAAGGGGCACACAGACTACCAAGAGAGTCCAGGAAATTCTTTCAGAGGTGGTGATGTCCCGTCTATGTAGAGTGAGGGAACAAAGCACGAGGGGGTCACCATCTATGAGCCATAGTGGGGGAGAGTGGCCCAGACATGGAGACCATGCAGAGGAACAAGTTCACAGTTTTGTTGGCTTGCATTGGGGGAATTTTCAGTGAAGGCTTGAATTCCGTGTGCGCCCACCTCCCCCCACCTTCTCCCTCCCGCCTACATCCCCTTCCCAAGTTCCCACAGCAAGGAAGCGTTTTCCTGCATGAGGCTCCCTGGGAGGGACAGATGTGCACAGGGCCCCAGAGCTCTGACTTCCTCCGGAAGCTGGTTATCTGGGCTCTCCATCAAACCACATCTTATCTCTGCTTGAGCTCACCTGGAAATCCGCCCCCCATCCTATCAGCAGCCCTGCACTCCAGCCATCTGCTCATTTAACTCAACACAGATTCCTTGGGCATCCGCTATGGCTGGCGCAGTTCCAAGCACTGGATAGACCCCCGTCCATCTCCTGTTTGTGCTCAGCTTCGGGAGGCAGAGACGGTGGCTTCGTTAGGTGTTCCCCCAGCACCTAGGATTCCTTGATCTCAAGCTCTGAATGATGAGCTGAAGAGAGATCTGTCTGGATCAAGCCGAGACTCGGTGCCTTGCTTACTCCTCCCCCTCCCATACCTTTTCATAAAATTGCACACCCTTCTACTTTACCTCACTGATGGGCAGAAGGCGGGGCTGCGTCGATTATCTCATGAAACTTAACAGGGTTCATTCATTTCCGTTTTAGCGATTGAACTTTTAGAAAATGATTCCAGGTAAATAAAAATAACATGGGGAAATATTTTAACGTAAAGATACTCCTTTCAGTAATATTATGGCTATTGGTCGTGGGATGGAACCCAAGAGCACTTTACCACTGAGCTTTATCCCCTGCCTGTTTTATTTTTTATTTTGTCATAGGGTCTTGTTCAGTTGCTGAGGGTCTCACTAAGTAAGCTGGCCTTGAATTTGTGCTCCTCCTGCCTTAGCCTCCTGAGTCTCTGGGATTACAGGCAGGCACCACCAAGTCTGGCTTTCAGTATTATTCTTACCAATCAATTGAACACAATCTGACGGCCAGCAAAACATATTTTTACTTATATAAATATGCTCCCTTCGGTACAATTGCACCTTCTTTCTTCTTCCTTCTTGTTCTTCCTTGTGTTAGTTAGTTTTCAATTACTATGATAAAGTACCTGAGATAATCATGTTATAAAGAGGAAAAGTTTACTTTGGCTCATGGTTTCAGAGATTTCAGTCCATGGTCACTTGGCCCTGTTGCTTTGAGCCTGGGAAGCACAGTACATCATGGCGGGTGTATTGAGGATGAGGCCTGTTTACCTCATGGTGTCCAGGAAGCAAAGAGAAAGAAAGAGAGGAAAAAAACAGGACCCCAATATCCCCTCAAGTGCATGCCCCAAGTGACCTGACTCCTTCACATTAGTCTCTATGTCTCCTTCGTTAGTCTCTGTGTTTCCTTCCCCTCCCAATAGCACCAGAGGCTGGTGACCAAGCACTGAATACATAGACCTACGGGACACTCTTATCTAACCCAAATAGTATTCCTCCTCTTTCCCCTCATTCTTGTGCCACTCTATGCTCATCTTCCAAATAAAACTCCATTATCCAGAACTCTCAGGACAGACTACCATTTTGAAAGATGGTCAACTATAGGGTAGAAAGAAAAATCATGTCCAGCCTACACAAAGCTATAAAGCTAGTCTTTTACCTTACTGAGATATGCATATTTTCCTTGAAGTTTCACTTCTGCAATAATTTGAGATGGGTTCAGATCTGCCAAGGTTTATACCAACTGCCTGGGAGAGGGTCTACGAGGCTAGAATCATTTTAAACTCGATGTTGTGGTTGTTCAGCAGATGAAGTAAATTCTGGTTGCAATCTGCTTGATGGCTGGTTCGTGTTCATCATTTCTTGGGGGCTACTTCTCCTATCCAGTCATGCCAAAGTTTCTGAGATGGGAAAACTTCTTTGAAGAACCCCAGGGGACGGGTATTTGAAACTCTCCCCTACACTGAAGCTGGGATCTCTGAAGGCTCTGGCTTTATGGGAAGATCCTGTCCTCAGCACCCCCTTGCCTTGCTGGACTCTGGACTTGGTTATCAGTCTCTGAGTCTGTGAGACCACAAAAACTTACACTTAAGTTTCACAAAGATCAAAAAATGCACTTCAGGCGCAAGGAGACTTTCTAATACTTGTACCTCTAGGTACTTGTCATGAGGTCCTTCTTGCCAGCTCAAAGAAAGATGAAAAATGATTAAAACATTTAATTCAGCACTGACAGTTGTTTCCAGTGGCAGGAAGCGGGGCTGGGAGGAGGTCTCTGGTTCATTATGTTTTACAGAAGCAAAAATTCTTCACTTAGTCAGGAAAAGAATTTGGTCACAAGCCTGAATTTTCTTGCCTCGGTGGACCCTTGGCCACCCTACGTATGTAGCTTCTGAGTCACGTGCAGCTAGCAATGCAAGATGGCAGTGATGGTCACACGTTTTTCCAATCTAGACAAAGAGATGGGTACCACATTTAGTACCAAGAACCTGAATGATTTTTTACGTGACTTAACTCCAGCACTCAACTGTGTTCCTGCTCATTCCAAAGCAGAGAGAGAAGGGAGCCCAGAGCAGGTGTGCTCAAGGAGAGCAGGCTCGAGGGGGGAGAGGATTTGCTTCTGAAGTGTTGTTTTGCCCCATAAATGAAAACGATTAACCATTTCCTCTTCCCTGCTCCATTCACCTCCAACCACTTCCTTCCCTCCCCAGTCAAGGTGGGTAGACTCACTCTCAGGATCCGGGAAGGAAGCAAGTCAAGAATAGTGGACCGTCACACATTTATATAAAATCTCTCCTTCCTTTTCCTCTTGGGTGAAACGTTCAAACGTATTTCAATGCGTAATATAAAAACTACAACAGGTAAACCTTTTTCCTGCATTTTTTTTCTGTGTTCATCTAAAGAAGACAGAACATTTCTCTTGATATCTTCTGAAAGTTATTACAACGGAAAAAACAGAACTAGAGGAAAATGAATATAGTCACACATTTATTTTTATAAGAGAGAACTAGTATTTCATATAGACCTGAAAAAGTGTCCTTCAAATGCATAGGTTGACTCACTCATTCATTTTCCTGCTTGCCCATCTATCCATCTACATATATGTCCAACAGTCCAATCATCCACTAATCTACCACCTACAGAATTATCCTTCCCGCTACCTGTTTATCTGCTCATCCCTTTTATTTTACTTTGTGTGGTGCTGAAGATGGAACCCAGTGCCTCACACATGCTAGGTGAGCACTCTGTCTCTGAGCCACATCCCCAGCCCGAACAGTTCCTGTTGAAAGTACTCCCTTCAGTTCCTGAAGTGATCCTATATTCTTCCAAACTATAATCAGAAGTTCCCCTTTGGCACAAGCCAGTTTGAGCTGCCTTTCTATCACTTAGACAAACAGCACGTGACTCTCAACAAAGCTGATTCTCCACCTGATGAGAGGCAGTATCACTGAGAGGGCAGGTGCTTGAATCCTCAATCATGCAAAGCTTTGCTGAGGGTAATAAAAATTGACTCACAGCTCATCAGATATCATTGTAAAGTATTTGCATTTAGAAGGTGCTCATTAAATGGCTCTTAGAATTCCTATGCTTTACTTTTTTGTAAGACATTTAGCAAGTTCATGGCAGCATTTGAATAAACACTCACGAAGCCTTTGAGTAAGTCAAAATTACCTCTGATTCTGTCTGTTGTGTATCCCTAGCCCTAACCATCCATGTACCAATTTATTAACTTAGTAAGTCATTCAATTAGGTGATAATTAATGCCTGACATTTTATACCAGTTATTGCGTTGGGTATTTTACATATGAGATCCTTTAATCTCAACCCTAACAGAAAAGTATTGTTATCCTATTATAAAGATTAAAAAAAAAAACTGAGTCTCAAGAAGATATCTACAGTCAAATGATTAGTAAGAAGTGGAACTGGGATTCCAACCCACATTTACTTAACAGCAAAGATAATGACACCTACTATTGATGTGCCAGACACCATGATAGTCTTTCCTTCCTTTATTTTAGCACCCACAATCCCTACAGTGTATGTATACTATTATCTCCATGTTGAATATAAAGCAGTCAGGGCTTGGAGAATTTATATGTCTAAGGTCATGGAGCTGGTAAGGGGCAGGACTGGCCAGTGAACTCCCATCTTTCTGCCTACAAAGTCCATGTAATGAATGCAAGGCTTAGTGCTCCTTCAGACCCTGGGGGCTGAGGGGACGAGAGGCACGTGTCAGTATTCTGATGCAAAGCTGAAAGGGACTCATTGGATGATGATGGGCAGGTTCAGGTCGTGCCCAGCAGGGGGGTCAGGGCAGACTCCCACCATCAGGTGGCCCTGAAGCTGGGCCTGAGAGTTGAAGTAGACTAAGATGTGCCGGAGGAAACGGCACTGGGCATGCCCAGCTTGGGGTCAAAAGGTGAAGGGTCACATTAACAGGAATGAAACACACTCGACAAAGGGTGGCTGAGCCAGACTGGGAACTGGAGGGGGTGTCCAGGAGGCTGCAGCCATCGAAGGCAGTGGCCGTGTTCTTAGGGCTGCTGTCTTCAGGACTGCCCTCAACTTCCCCAAAGTCCCCCATTTACACTACCCACGGGGCTCCCATTGGGTAGCATTTACTAACACTGTGTTTTAATGCTTCGCAGTTCACAGACGACTGTGCGCGGCAGACACAATCCTGAATACAGCAGTGAGACATTAACAAGTCAGAAAACAGCATGAAGACATTGTCACAAGAGAACGGGGGGAAAGCCTCCTTCCTGCTCCTGTACCTTCACTTTCCTGGATGCACAAAAACCCAGGACTCCGTGGACTTGAGGGGAGCAGTCAGCAAAGGCTCCAGCAAAGGGGCCCTGGAATGGTGCGGTCGGCCATCCGTCAGCACTGGCTCTAGGGTCAGAATCTCAGTTTTGCTGCTTGCTGCCTGTGGGACCCCAGCAGATGCCCTCAACTTCCTGAGCCTCGCTTTCCTCACCTTCCAAATGGGGCCACCAGGGACCACGTGATAGGACTGCTTGGTGATTACAGGCATGCATGCAGGGCCTGGTACCTGTCAATTAACATTCCCATCGTTCCCCCAGCGCTAGAGGGGTGACGAGAAGGCAAAGAAAAGCAGATGGTGGCCTACGGGGGAGGAGTGACACCCTGGTGCCCACGTGGATGGGACGGTGACAGGTGGTTTCCTGTGACCCGGGTATTGCTGTGTTTTCTTTGTTGAAATTCCACCCACACCATTTCCCACAGCTCTCTCTGGCTATTGGGGTTTGAAGCATTTTTGATTCTTTGCCACAGCAATTAAGGGCTCATCAAGCCGCCGTCCCCACGACTATGGAGTACACGGAGCCACGTGGGGCTGCCAGGGGGTGGCTCTCTGGAGCTGATTTTGAGTTCCTTTCTGCTCTAAGGTGTGTGACCTGACCTAGAAATTCCACCGCCCTCCACATTGGTCGTCTGTGGGCACACGTGCTGGACACTCACTTTTCCAGGCTTCTCAGTTACTTAGAAGGGAGGGATGGAAGGAGGGAGGAGGGACGGGGCGAGGGCAGAAGGCCATGAAGAGAAGAGGGAGGCGATGCGTGGTCTTCAGACATCACGACACTCTCGCTCCCCGTGGCTGAAGGGGAGGGCTCTCAGCTGAGCCCCGGGATATCAGGAAGCTGGATTCCCCGAAGATGCTGGACGGAGACCTGCCCACTTGAGCCATGGGATACGGACGGGACTGCAGAGGGGCGAGGAACACACCTCCTTGTGCTCAACACGGGCATTTATTTTGGGGCTGCTTATTTCAGAGCACCGGCCAGTTGCCAGCCGATACCCACGTGGTCTAGAGACTGCAGAGGCTGTCTGTATCCCTCCCAGTAAGGAGCTACGAGACGGACATCCTCCCCCACTTCCTGGTTTCCTCCTGTGCCCCGATGTTACCTAATGGCCATTTGGTTACGATGATGTGTTTCCCTGCGTGCTTGCGGGCTCTTCAAGTTCAGGGTGCCAACTGGCATCACATCACAGCTTCAAATACTTTGCTGGTAACACTCTGGGTACAGCCTCCCTCAGGGTGAGCAAGTCTGAACTCTGAACGCTCCTGCTTCCCCGTATGAGGGCATCACAGTTGTCCATGCACATGGAATAGGTTTCACCCAATGTCTGCCTGACCCGGCTTCATTGAAGAGTAGCCGAGTGGAGAAGTCTGGAAGGTTCCAGATGTGCGTCCTTCAGGGCTGCAGGTAGCCTGGGGACAATTTCGTAGCACTACTTCCCTTCTGCCCACTGGCTCATCGTCTCCAGCACCCTCCCTGGAAGCCTCTCCCTCCTCTTCCTCCCACTTCCTCCCCAGCTGGAGCAGGAGCAGGAGCAGGAAGGCCCCAGTTATTTCAAATGGGGCTTGACGCAGCTTCTCAAAGGGCATAAAATCAAACCGTTTTCACAGGCCATCTCACCTGGGCAGTTAGAGCAAGCCGAGAACTCAATGATAGCCCTTTACTGTCGGATCCAGGGCTCCCCACCTCGCCACCTTCCGAGGCTTCTGGAGAAATCCGCGGGAAGGGAACAAAGGGCACCCCCTCTCCAGCTGTTAACAGGCTGAGCCCACCTCCCTCCTCAATCCCAATGGGAAAGACCAGCCGATGGTTTTCCTGCCATTTAAACAGCTGGAAAGCAAATGATGGTGTAGATGATCCCGAGCAAAGACTTTTCAACATCTGATTAGCAGTGTGGGCCAAGAAATGTGTTTACGGTGTATGTGCATGTGTATGTGTGTATGTGTGTGTGTGTGTGTGTGTGTGTGTGTGAGAGAGAGAGAGAGAGAGAGAGAGAGAGAGAGAGAGAGAGAGAGAGAGAGATCGCCAAGATATTCTCCATAACCACATAATGCACACAGATGCCACATTCACTGGTTCTTTTAATCAGAATAAAATGATGAAATAACTTCCCGTGGGCATTCCTAACCCTATCCAGTTAGTGCCTCCTCTATAAAATGAGAATGATACCATCCATCACATGGGGGGAGGTTATAAAGATCAAACATAGTAAGGCCTTTGTAAGGTATTCTCAGTTTATCTATCTAGCCACTCATCTAGAAATTCTACCCCAAAGAGCTGAAAACACAAACTCAAAAAAAAAAAAGAAAAAACATACATGCACATGCCTGGTCACAGGAGCATAATCCACAAGAACCAAAAGGTGAAACAGCCCAAACATCCCTCAGTGCATGAATGCATAAACGAGTTGTGGCATATATACATTAAATGGAAAATTATTCAGCCATAACAAGGAATAAACTACTGATACATGCTAAATGTGTGTGCAAGAACCTCATCGTGCTAAAGGAAGAGCCTCATTGTGCTCAGTGAAAGAAGATAGAAACAGAAGGTCATATATTATATAACTCCATTTATCTGAACTATCTAATACTGGAAGGTCCAAGAGACAGAAAGCACATTGGTGGCTGTGGAAGCCTGGGGAACTGGAATGACTATATAAGGATACTGGGTGTGGTTTTGGAATAATAAAATGCTTCAGAAATAGAGAGAAGTGGTGCTCACACAACATTATGAAAATACTAAATGCCACTGAATTGTTCACTCTAAAGTGGTTAATTTTATGTTGTATTAATTTTGCCTCAATAAAAGGAAAATAAAAAAAAGGTGATGTTTTAGTCCACTGTGACCAAAAGACCTCACAAGAACCACAGAGATGGGAAAGTTTCTTCTGGCTCACTGATTCAGAGGTTCAGTCCGTGGTTGCTGACACCACAGCTCCGGGCCCAGGTGAGGCATAGCATCATGGTGGAGGGTGTGGCCGAGAAAAGCAGCTAAGGACATGGCCACAAGGAAGCAGAGAGAGCTCTGCTCACGAGGGACAAAATAGAAGCTGCCAAAGCATGGTACTAGTGACCTACTTCTTCCAGAGACTACTTCTCCGCCCTTCTTACAGTTACCACCCAGTTAATCCCTATCAGTGGGTTAATTCACTGACTGGGTTAAGGCTCTCATCACCCAATCATTTCACCTCTTGCCTTGTCTCACACATGAACTTCTGAGGAACACCTCGTATTCAAACAAGAACAGGAAAATCCCAACTGGGGCCAGAGCAGTCTTCTCACCGTGCCGTGGCCACGGATCACCTCCCAATTCATTCTGGTCATGGAGCCATCACCAAAATTGGGCTCTCCATGCCAGAGAGAATGGAAGTGAAATGCGGATGGCATCAAGAGTAACCATGAAACACTAAAAAAAAAAAATGATAATAATAATAATAATAACAAAACTCTCAATTTCTCTTGTATTCTCTTTCTGGCTAATAGTGACATTTAGCCAGCACCCCAACTCTTCCTTGTGCTTAGTTTCTAAAGTATAATCTAGACTGAGTAATTCATTTCTTTACAACATTTACTGGCACGGGTTGGCGGACTGGGAGAGTTAGACAGATAATGTCAACAGTCCCCAGTGAAAAGTCACCTTCTGTGAGAGCAAGGAGCGTGCCTTCCTCATCACCAGCAGAACCCATTAGACAATCTAATTTAGAGCAGGCACTCAGTAAATATTTGTTTGATAAATAAGCTATAAAGTAAAACATTTGGGTTTCATCCCTAGTGGCCTCACTTGTGAATCATCACACTAAGGAAAGGGCAGGGCTAATCACTGGGTTTTTGTATTCCCTTGGTTCACTCTCCAAGCCACCCATCCATCCCCCTACCCTCCCACCCACCCATCCATTCTCCTTCCTTCCAAAATCCAACAGGCCTGTGTGAAGATGCACACTTTATGTCCGATGCTGTTCTGGAAGCCGTGGCTACAGACCTTTGTCTGTACACCTTTGCCCGTCAGGGAATTACTAGCAGGTAAGGTGGAGAGGAAGAGGGAGGTGGCGGCTGGGGAGTGTAGGTCTCGGAGAGCGGGGGTGGGGGCAGCTAGGTGGAGAGCTGTCTCGGACTGGCCCACCACTGATGGAGCCTTGGCAGGTGACACAGATGAAAACCAGGAACGCCTCATTCTTCAATAAGCTCAAGGGACAAGGACAGAGTTAGGAAAGAGAGATAAAAAACCAGGAGACCCAAATCCAGGCAACTCAAGAACAAAGTAGGGATGGAGCATTAAGAGGCAGAAGAGTCAAAATAACAATGGGGTTGAATGGTGGCACCCCACCTCATCACACCTGGGTGCTGGTGACGTGGGGTAGGGCAGGTTTACCCGACTTGAACATGAAGCTCAGGTGAACAGCCACGGCACATCCTAAGCGTGCTCATCTGAGACTTTGGTACCCACCTGTGGACTGTTTTAAAGATTAAGTGGCTTAACATTCACAACTTGGAACTGTGCCTGGAGCAGTGTAAACATTCAAGTGTCTTGTGTCATTGGGTTGTGTCTGGAAGACAGTTGAAGCCTTTGACCAAAGGCAGACTTTCTTCTGGGACTTGATGTAGGGGTCTGGTCACTGGATCCCTCTCTGGGGGTTGACACACCCATTTCCCTGATGCTGGAAGAGATAGCATGACCTCACTCAAGGCCACAACCCTCTGGGGTCAGCCTGGACCCGTGACTTGCCATTGCAGGGGAGGAGAGCCTGCGTCCCTGGTCTTGACTCGAGACCAATTTCCAGGGCTAGCCTGGCTCTGGAGGGCCCTGGGATCAGCCAGGTCTCTGTGGCAAGGCTGTGACAGTTGAGCTTCTCCCTGTGCCCCGACCTGGCTCCTCGCCTTTCAGGGGTGTTGCTCCGGGACCATTCCCCATAAGCCTCCTGCACGTGAATCCCTGTCTGTTTGCTTCTCAGGGAACCTGGGATACACTTCTCTTTCTCCCTCTTCTCACTTTCATTCCTCTTGAGATGGTCACTGAAGACCACGTGCCGTGTGCTGCAACACTGTTCCGGGTATTTTATTTGCTTCTAACCCTTTTCGTAATAAGGCGAGGTGAACATTTACTGGGTTTTAAAATGAGGACACTGAACTACTGAGCAGTCACCTACCTGCCCGAAATCAGAGAGCTGCACAGGACAAAGCCAGGATTAGAACCCAGGTGCAGCGGAGAAGCCAAATCGTCCCTGTATCAGACATGCGTCCCCTCTTTGCTGTGGTTCGGGTTGGTTGTCCCCTTGGATAGACAGCCCTGACCGGCTGTTTCTGCACTGAGGGCCTTTTCCATTTTCAGTCTCGACTCCTGTTGGCCTCAGAATTCTCCCTTCTCCTAAGTGAGAGCCGTCTGCAGGCCTGCAGCTGGGGCCTTGCCCATCCTGAAGGACAGGAAGGTTTCTGGGGACCAATGTGGCATTTTCCCTTCAAGGGCATAATACCGTATGGTTTGGGGACCAGAGCCCTCATCTCAGGACCCAGGGCCCCTCACATGTAGACTCCTACAGCCCCCTCATCTGAGGCCCTCCCCTAGGCTGACAGGCCAGGGCATGAACAGTGACCGGGGGGATCCTGGTCCTCCAACTGAGTCTGGGTGATCAACGTCGGGTATGGATTTAGGCCCACACAATCTCTGGACAGGAGAGCTGTGATCTTAAAGACCATCCACCACTCATGCAAGCTAGCATTGGGGACACCTCTTCATCAGAGCTTACACACCACGGCAACGTTTCCAGAAGCAAAAGAACAACCAGGGAAACCATTTAAACAGGCAACCCAGGAAGTGCAGCTGCATAAATGCGAGCAGATAGTTTCTGTCATAAAAATCATGTTTTCAAGTAATATTTAATGGCCTGGAAAATAGCCCACAACATATGATTAAGCCTAGAGAATAGAAATGGTAAACATTTTTATTGAATCTTGTCACTATTTCTTAATACGATATATACTAATAGAAGAAGAGTCTAGAATAAATTACATCAAAATGTTCATAATGATTATTTTTAAAGAATGCCTAATTGTATATCTTGCTTTTATCACCTACTTTATGTACTATATTAGTTTTCAATGTGGTGCAAATAGTGAGAACTCCTTCTATTATCAAGAAAAACAACTATTTGAAAGGATACTGTGAAAGTCTATTTGTTTTTCAAGGGATGTTTTTTAGATTGACTGTAGAATAGATTTGTGCATCTTATAATCTAACTCGGTAGAATTTTGGAGGTTATGAGCATTTCTTGACTAGATTTTCTTTCTTTTTTTTTTTTTTTTTACCTGCTCCTCAGGTCTGACATGTTTTGCATTTGGTTGTCAGTCACTAGCTGACGGTGTTCCATGCTACATATTCAAAGCATCCGGGTACTCTCTGATGAATGAGTGCTAGGGTAGGCGAAGGCATGTTCTTTAGCAGGTCTGTTTTTTCAAAGGACATCAGAGCAGCACAATCATTCAAAAAAGACTTCATGGATACACAGCTCATGTCAGGCACTGGCTCAGGTACTTAGGATACAGACATTAAGGTGTTTCTTTTTGGGGGGTAACAGCATTAGGTGATGTGTTTCATGACATTATGTATCAAGAATTATAGCGATACAGAGTGAAGTTGCCATCTCCAGGGTTACCAGTGAATGTGACCTTGCAAAAGTGATTTTTGGACAGGGTTTTGAAGCATAAATAGGAGTTACGTAGGTGGGGGGTAAAATGTATCTGTGAACCGGTTAAATGTACACACGGCTGGAAAAGTAAGATGGTCTGACGGGGAGGGCCCTGGAGTGTTGTGCAGTAGAATTCACAGCTGGTGTTTGCAGAAAGGCTGGGGCTAGATGTTTCAGCATTCAGCATAGATGCGTGTAGATTCTAACAACCCAATAAACTGAGTCGGCAGGAATGCCCTAATAAGCATACACATGCGTATGCTTAGCACATGTCCTGTGTGCTCAACCCTGGTTTGGGAACTATGAAAAACAGGTAAAAAATTTTTAAAACATTTTTTTTCCCTCTTAAGTCTGTCTGTGACTTTTGAAATACAGTGCTGGGGACAGGGATGAGGATATTCAGAAAGATAGATATGGTCGTGACATAAGGCCAACGTATGGGACTGCACTGTCAAGTAATACAAGAACAGAGAGCCCTCCACCCTTCCACCGTGCCAGTGCGGTTTATGACCTACTTATATGCGGCCCCTGGGTCCCACAGCAGTTGGAGGAGGCCATCGCGACTGACCAGCAGACAGGGGGGCTGACCCTGCACCCAGAGGGAAAGCGCTGTATTTGGGGTTTTCCGGGCCATAACAGAGCCTCTGCGACCTCTGGGGAGTTGGGAACTCTGCACAGGGAAGTGCTGCAGAGAAGCTGGGCCTGCTTCACCTTCGAGGGAGGAGAGCACAAGTGATTTTGGAGAGAGAGAGAGACAGCAGGAGGGAGGGAAGGCTAGACAGTGGTGAACAGCACAGACGCTGCACTCAGGTGAGCTCGCCTCAGACCCAAGCTTTTACGGCACACTATCCGGAACCTTTGCAAATTTGACATCTCTCTGTGCCTCAGTTGTTTTTGTTTTTGACTTTTCAAGAATTCTTCTAATTAGTTAAACATGACAGTAGAATGCATTTTGACACACCAGACAGAAGTGGAGTATAGCTTCTCATTCTTCTGGTTGTACATGGGGTAGTCACACCCATTGTGTAACCATATATGCACATAGGGTCATAATGTCTGCTTTATTTTGTTATCCTTCCTACCCTCATGCCCTCTCCTCTCCCTTCACTCCCCTCTGTCTAGTCCTACCTCCATTCTTCCCTGGTCCCCTACCCTCAGCCTTACTGGGAACTAGCATCTGCATATCAGAGAAAACATTCGACCTTTGGTTCTTTGGGATTAGCTTATTCAGCTTAGCATGATATTCTCTAGCTCCATCCATTTACCAGCAAATGCCATAATTTCATTCTTCTTTATGGCTGAGTAATATTCCATTGTGTATGTATTCCACAGTTTCTTCATCCATTCATCTACTGAATGGCATCTAGATTGGTTCCATGGTTAAGCTATTGTGAATTGAGGTGCTGTAAACATTGATGTGACACGTCACTGTAGTATGCTATTTTTAAGTCCTTTGGGTACAAACCAAGGAGTGGGTTAACTGGGTCGAATGGTGGTTCCATTCTGAGTTTTTGCCTCAGTCGTCTTTGTTTGTTGGTCATCATTGTTTATAAATTGGGGGTAATAATGTCATTGGACTCACAGGATGGCTATGAGGACTAACTCTGAAGCCCCTAGGAGGGTGTGAGGCACAGGAATGGCTGGTAAGCACCACTGGTTGCTGCTGCAAGGAGATGCGTTCAGAGAAAGATACTGGGGAAAGGGTGAGGGAGAGGGCTCTGGGTCTTTTCCTCCCTCCTCTTTTCCTTCCATCCCTCCTTCCCTCCTTCCTCCTCTAATTATTTACTGAGGACCACTACAGAATGACCTTGTTGTGATATGAAGGTCACAGTAACGCTACAGCTAAAGGTCTGCTTTCCGAGACCTGGCCCTCCAGAGGCACCAGTTCAATGCCCAGTGGTGGTGGCTGCCACAAGCACACTATGATGAGTTGGTTCTCTCCCGGACACAGTCCCACTGTTGGTAGGGAGCAGAGGAAATACTTGCCTAGTGGGGAGACAGGTCTCTCAGGAGAGAGCATGGGAGTGGCCCAGAGCTGTTCCAAATTGGACAGCCAACCCGGCACCACAGCCCAGGGTCACCTCCCTGTTGCCATCTGGAGAGACACACCCCTTGCTCTCAGGTCTTGCACATCAAGCATCTGAGGACCACAGGAGCAGGGTCATAGCCTGAAGTTTGAGTCCTTGTCTGCCAATCCTCTCCCTCTGAACACATGTAGCCCATGTCCTAGGTGTGGATGGGGCCTTCATACCCCAGATGACCAATGGCCACACTAGGGTGTCTCTCACTACAGACAAGTAGTTTGTGAGCCAATCTGGGGACCACCAGACACCAAGCACAATGAGGCAGGAGGTACCCTGTATTTCACTTGAGAGCAAAGCCAGACACGTGAATAACTCTGTGTCCCCTAGTACACTGGGGACAGAAGGTGTGATAGTTAATCTTATATCAATCTGACTAAGCCAAGATAGTCAGGTATCCGTTCAAACACTCGTCTCGTCATTGCTATGCATGTATTTTCCAACTACATTACCACTTAAGTCTGCAGGCTTTAAGTAAAGCGGATCCCTCTCCATAACCTGGGTGAGCCTTGTGCCATCCGTTGGATGGATGTTAAGAGAAAACAGTCCGCCTGCCCCCAGGAAGGAGGGTGCTCCTCCTGCAGCCTGCCTTTGGACTCAGCGGCCACGTCAGCTCTTCCCTGGGTCTCCTGCTTGCAGGTGACTAATGCAGAGAACAGACGCCTTCTCCCATCCATCCTCTGGGATCAAGTTCCGATGTCCCCTCCAAAGTGCTGTTGCCCCTGGAGTTTCAACCTTGGGTGGGATGCATTTTTCACACCCTGTGATAATTGTTTCCAGGGACAATCAGGGTCACAATTTATCTGTGCATCTGGCCTCATGCCTAACAGAGACACTGGCTAGTGAGCTGCTCACTTATCAAGATTACAACATGAAGGTCACTCTGGCTCAGGGTAGGGTCGTGTGCCTGTCACCTCTGAGTACACCTAGTGACTGATGCATTGCAAGTATTTCACTCATTTGTGGTTGAGCTGAACCAAGCAGCCGTGCTGCCTGCTGCCTATCACTATCTGGTTACAGAGAAGGGGTATGTGATGGCTTGAATTGTGTCCACCCCAAATTTCTCTGTTGAAGACTCAACCCCCCGTACCTCCGAATGCGATTTGATTCAGAGACAGAATCTTTGTGGAAGTTATCAAGTTAAAATGAGATCAGGGTGGGCTGCAATCCAACATGCAGCCCTGGGGTCCCTATAAAAATGGAAATTTAGATACAGAGACAGGGAAAAGGCGTGCACCTATGTCAAGGAGAGAGGCCTGGAGCAGAACCTTCCTCCACAGCCTTGGAAGAAACCAACCCCGTGACACCCTGATGAGCTTTCAGCCTCCAGAGCTGTGACACAATGTGTGGCGGAGGACGCTCGGTGGGTGCTCGCCGTGGCGGCAGCTGAGCTCACTAAGGCAGGGTGCATCTCACCCACAACATACCTGTCCCACTTTCCTCCTTCTAAGCCTCTGTTATTTAAGGAGAAATGAATATCTAAGTCATGGACACTGCCACACAGACACGCAGAATCTTGACCAATTTGTTCCTTACATCTTACCCCAACTGGAACGTGAGCTGTCTCCTGAACACCGTCCCTGACACATAGTAGGCTTCCAGCAAGCACCTGTCGGATGAATGAATAGATAACGAGACTCCTTCCTTGCAGGTCAGTGAGGTCACCCTTCCTCAGCCTGTTGGACTCCCTTGCACCAGCCCCTGCCTCCCGCCCTGGCCCTCACCGGCTCTGGAGCGGTTATTGGTTGCCCTGATTCGTTGGTGGCTTCCATCGGAGCCAGGGCTCAAAAGATGCTTTGGATTGAAACCCTCCAGGGTGGTGGTCTGCGTGCTTAGCTTCCTCTGCTCTGAAACAACGACTTTTTCTGAGGTGCTGAACCTCCTCGTGTTTGTCTTTGCTCCTTTCTGGAAGGACCTGCCCCGGCCCACTTAGTAATGCCAAAGGATCTTAAAGGAAAAATAAATCACTGACTCTTCAGCCTGAAAAGGACCCCAGGAGATGCTGCTGTCCAAACTCGGCACTCCCAGGTAAGGCCACGGGTTTTCACAATAAGCTCTGTGGAGGTCAGCAGCAGCAGCAATAAAAGTAATCGGTGCATTGGTCCGATGCTTTGCCATTTGCAAATATGTTTTTGCTGATACAATTCGATTTCATACTGTCTCATAGAGAGAGAGAGAAAAGTTGGAGAAGATGAAAGACCTCTGTACCCTAAGTCAGGAGGCCTTAGGTATGTTGGGAATGCAGCATTGCTGCTTCTCTTCTGTTAGCCTTGGGCTTGCTGGGCCCTTCCCGGGCCTCTGTCTCCCCCTCTGTAAAATGGGGATGAACAAGACTCCTTGATAAAGTCGCCGAGAGGCAGAGAATGTAAGGGATCTTTGCAAATTATAAGTGCTACAGAAATATAAAATATGGTGATTTTAAACTGTGGCTTCTTTTTATTTGACTTTCTTTTTTAAAAAAAAAAAACTTTGTTATCAGCAGAACGGGGATAGTTTTTAAAAGAAACTTTATTTTAAGTGAGAAATGAGTGAACTCGTGCCAAGTGTACAGGGTGCCAGCTGAACTCACGGCGAGAGCTTAATATATATATCCAAGATGCCACTCAGCCCGTGGCCTTCATCAATGTGGTCTTGAAGTTTGAGACGAGCCCACGTGTGACTATCTGTCTCCACCACCACTAAATCGGTACTTTGAAGGAATACATTTTGCTTTCTATCTCTTCCCACCCACCCCCACACACACACTGGATATAAAAAAGTCCCGTCTTCCATTCACCCAGCAAATGTCATTAATCGCATGCCAGAAACAAGTTGAGACCCTGGTAATACAGCTATTGACAAAACAAGTTTCTGTCCCAGTGAAATTGGAATAGTCTATGGAGGAGACAGATGGTAAATATAAGGTCCGTGTCCAGATAGCATATCAGATGACACTACATATCATTGGGAAAAATTTAAAAATGGTGGCAGGAGAGGGAATGTTTGGAATTAAATATTAAGACATAAGAATATGGTACAACATAAAAAGGAAGTGATGGAGAAGGCTTGGGGACCTCTGGGGGAAGAGTAACCAGGCAGAGGGAACAGAAAGTGCAAAGGTCCTGAGGCATGATTAGCCTTGGCAGGTCTGGGCAACAGCAAGGAGACGGGTGTGGCTGAAGTTCAGTGGGTGGGAGAGGTGGAATTAGGATCAGAAACATAGTCATACTGGTCATGGGATTGGCAGAGAGAGCTCTGCAAGGTCATGTAGGGCCTTGTATATAATTGTGTAAAGATGCCCTTTATTCTCAATAAGAAGACATTGGAACGTTTTGAACAAAGGAGTGGCATAATCCAATTTGTGTTTTTATAGTATCACCCCAGCTGCTGTGTTGAGATTAACTACAGGGGGAAGGATTAGAAATATGGAGGCTATTGCAATATTCTGCAGAAGATGAAGGCAGCCGGGTGGTCACAGTAGAAGTGACGAGATGTGAATTTGCATCAGTCAGGATAGGTTGCAATGCCTAAGTAACAAAAGGTCCCCATTCTCTCCATGGTGCAGAACAGCAAAGGCCTGTGCCTTGCTATGGTGCATGTGCATCATGGAGTATCTATGGCTTTGGCCCATGTTCTCTTTTCTACAAGGCTCAGACTGGCCAAGTAGCTTCCATTTGGAACTCTGCCAATTGTAAAAGGGACATTGGACAAAGCAAGTCATGGGGCTGCTCCTTGGTGTGGCAGAGCACAGGTGAAACATTTCTCCACAAGGAACAGCATCCACAGACAGAAGCCAGGAGAGCTGGAGAACCGTAACGAAATTTGCCACATGGTCAAAGTCAGGTTCTGCCTTAAAGGCAGAGACAACAGGTTTGCCAGGGACTCAACAGGGGCTGGCTGCTGCTAAAATAAACGAATGAAGAAAGGCCTCCAGGACTGGGCCTGACCAACTGGAAGACAGGGTTGTGATTCTTCTGGAGGGACAGGTTGGGGGCCTGCTAAGTCTGGAGGGCTCATTAGATATGCAAACACAATTGGCCGAGGTGACGCTGGATATAAGAAGTTCAGGTTGCTGATATGTTTTACTCAGGTCTTCGCTGCTGTGACTAAAGGATCTGACCTGCACAACTGTAGAGAAGGAAATGTTTATTTGAGGGGTCATGGTTTCGGAGGTCTTAGTCCACAGAAGGGCTCCATTCTCTGGGGCTCAAGGTGAGGTTGAACATCATGGCGGAAGAGTGTGGCACAGGAAGCAACTCACAGGGTGATTAGGAAGCAGAGGGAGACTCCACTCTCCAGATACAAAATATACACCCCCAAACCATGCTCCCAGGGACCCCCCTCCTCCAGCCACACCCTACCACTTCTGTTAGCACTCAGTTAATCACTGATTGTGTTAAGACTCTTATGATACAATCGTTTCTCCTCTGAACCTTCTTGCATTTCCCACACATGAGTTTTGGGGGACCCCCTCATATCCAAACCATAACACAAGACTGGGAGTCTGTAGAAAGAATGGAAATTACAGAAAAGGGTGTTTAAAAAAATAAAACATCATACAAATCTAGATGCAATCTAGATGCTTTCTCTAAGGTCACTCAACCACAAAAGACAAGGAGGCTGTCACTTGGGAATGCCCACCCTGTTACCATAGGCCTACTTATCTCACAGAGTTGATATAATAGCTCTGGAATGCTCATTTCTGGCTTCCGCAAGACCCACCTTCACCTCTGACCTCCTGCTTGGACTCTGTCCCCTCCAGCAGCGGCAGGGCTGGTGTTGTGACATGGGTCAGTCTCATGCACCTGCCTGTGAAATTTCCATTACAGCCTCTCCCCCTCTATTCCTGCAATCCACACTGTAATCCAGGTCTCACGGACACCCCAATCCAAACCGTTGCAGGGGAGACGAACTTCCCCATCACTAAAAGCTACATCTTGTTTTACTTTCATCATTTAACTAACTATTTAAGGGTTTGAAATATGTGCGAACTGCCAGGCATGGTGGCCTACGTCTGTAATCTCTACGGCTTGGGAGGCTGAGGCAGGAGGATCGTGAGTTCAAAGCCAGCCTCAGCAAAAGCAAGGTGCTAAGCAACTCTGTGAGACCCTGTGTCTAAATAAAATACAAAATAGGGCTGGGGATGGGGCTCAGTGGTCAAGTGCCCCTGAGTTCAAACCCCCAGTACCCCCCCAAAAAAAAATGTGCAACCCACTTTGAAATTCACAAATACACTTGAGACTGTGAGTCACAGACTTTGAGAGGTGGCTGATTTAGAGGCCATGGGGTACAAAATGAACAATTTCATCAAGCAGCCCCCTGTTAGATCTTTCCCAGTAGTCTCTGACCTCTAAGGACCTTTGTGACTATGCTCTCAGCCCAATCCAACAAACACTTTCCAGCATTTTCTCCATCACGATCATGTGCTGGGCATCTGGAGGATTTAAGGAGAGCTCTGTCCCTGCTCTTGAGCTCTTGCTATCATGGCAGCCTGTTGCAGATCAAAGCAGCCCTGCTAGAGACTCTTCCTAATATGGATCCCAACACTACTAGAAGAGAGGATTTTGAATATCCTAACCACAAAAAAAAAAAAAGAAAAATGTTTTAGGTGATAGATATGCTAACTTACCTTGATTTGGTCATTACACAATACATCAGTACACATGTCTCCCATAAATATGGACACTCCTATGTGTCCATCAAAAATAAAATAAGATAAAATAATCCGGCTCACTGCTGCTTGTTCTCATGGGCCCTGCCGTGGCCTAATGCATTATGAAATGTCATCGGGGGAAGGTGCAAGTGGGCGGGGAAGTTTCTTCTCCCGTGTCCTTGCCAATTCCTCTGCAAGACAGGGGAGTGACCGGCCTGATGGGTGACAGTGAAGACCGGACATTGCAGCACATTTGCTGGTGCACAGAGTCACCGTGCATCAAAACATGGCATAAACGCCCATGGGTCTTTCCTCCGTGCTATTTCCCGAAGCTGCGTTGGAAGAAAAGCTGAGCCCCCTTAGCATGCAGCCACTGGGATCTCTCTCCCTTCCTCCTATTTGCATTTCTGACCAGCCTGTCGTTATTTTGTTTTAATGGCCAGTTCAGCAAGCCAGGGAGCTGGTGACCCTAAGATTCACGGGGCTGGAGGGAAGCAGGAGACCCTAGTGAACATCCAGGTGAGGCATTTCCTGTGCCCGGGGACATCAGATATTCCTTTCAGGTAAATCACAGTGGCCCAGACAATCACCAGCTCCTGGTGCTATTTCCTATTTCCGTTTCTCCTTGTAAGCAGCTCCTCAAAGAACTCCCAAGGGAAGGGGTGGCCGGGACGGGGCTGGGATGTGGGTGTTCTTATCCTTCTTGGCTCTGATGCCAATGTTCTGGTTCTCAGTGGAGGGATTTCTAATCTTAATATGATCACCCATCTGTTGCTTGTATGTCATTCAACCTCCTCTAAATCATCCGTGCAGCCTGTATTTATGCACTTCTAGCGACAGGGACCTCTTGACCTGACAAAGCCATTCTTTTTGTCTCCGCACATGTTCAAAGAAGTAAAAGTCTATTCCTTTGTATGTCAAGACAAGCCTGACTGCCCCCCCACACACACACACACCATAATTTCCATCTCATGGCCCTATTTCTATCCCTTGGAAGTCAAAACGGAATGGATTTAACAAGCCTACTCCTTTGTGTAACAGCTCTTCCAGTTGACTACGATCCCCTCTAGTTATGTCAAGGTCTGATAACCCTCCGGAAGGAGACATTCCCAAGTGTTTTTTGTTTATTTGTTTGTTTCTCTGTAATTGACTTTTCTGCTCAGGGCTCAGGCCACACAAGCCACGGTTGATCCACTGATCCGAGATCCCCTCTGTGCCCGCAGCCACATGGAGAGCAGCAGCCAGGTACTGGGAACCCCAGGAGTGACAGGCAGGACTCCTGTCCATCTCCATTTCACTTGTAAGGAAACAGCTGGCCCTTAAGGCTCCAAAGGAGACTGGCTTGAATCCCCAACGATCCCACCATTTGCAGAATGCACATACAAATGACACCCTTGCTCAGGTGCCAGACGGACAAGTGGTGATTGCCTATCTGAGACACCCGTGTGTGCACACAGAGGAAGGGTTTGCACATAACAAAGAAAAGTCTCAACCCATGGAAGCAAGAGCTGGGAATCAGACAGAGTGGACCCACATCTTGCCCCAGCACTTCCTGTCTGTGCCCATCAGCCAGCTCCCACCACCCTCCCCCCATCCCTGCCTTCCTTCCCTCCCTTCTTTGCAAACTGGAGAAGTCCTATCCTCCCCGCAGGGGTGTTGTCAGATAAGACAAGTGAAGGGTATGAATACAGTACCTGACGCATAAAAGATGCTAAAACAATGGAAGTGGCCCTCTTCAGTATTTCAGTTCACAAGTTGTTTTTTTAATATATTATTCAATGACACTTAGGATCCATTTGATCTGATTCTCAGCCTCCAGGCAGGGCCGCTGCATGTGTACATTTTATTCCAGGAAGAAGAAGCCGGGGGAACCCTGTAGAGGAGGGTGTGCAATCTCCTACTGAATAGTTCTCCATTAGATCCCACTTTCATTATTCATGCTTTCCTTCCTCCATCTGCAAAACGCTAGATGATCCCTAAAGCCTTGGGCTCTACTCTTACTCTCATCTATCATTCCTGTAGCCATCGAACACTATTTTTATTCTGTTCTTGAAGGAGATGGAGAGGGAAGCCGCGTTCCCTGGGCCTCCCCTTCCTTCCCCCAGGGGCTCTGGTGGAAACCTGGTGTCCGGTACCATCTTGTGCTGACTGCCACTCTATGAGGGAGGTTTTATTATTGCCCCTCTCCCACACAGAGATGGAGAAGATGATGAAGATTGGTAAATTAGCCCAATCACTCAGGATTTGTAAGTGACAGAGCTTCTTGAGGCCTATCTGCCTCTTAAGTCCCTATTCTGTACAGGTCACACAACTCTGAGAGCCAAAAATAAATCTTTTCTCCTTTAAGTTGATTTCCTCAGGCCTTTTGTCACAGCAATGAAAAGCTGACGAACATAGCTTAGAAGGGTAGACATGTTTTCTTTGGCTTTATTGGTCCCTTTCCCACTCTCTTCCCAACACAGTGCTTTTCATCTAGGAGACCTTTACGAGAAGATACACACACACGACATGATATTCGTGGATGGAGAGTAACTGGCAAAGTGTTGGAGACACTTTGAGTCTGTGTTCTACATGAGCATCATGATGAAGATGAAGAGGATGGTGGGTCATTCAGCCGTGAGCACCATGAGTCACCAACCCCACGCTTCCCATCTCCTACTGGATATTCAGCACCTGTGTCCGGCACTGAGCAGATACTTGGTTTATTGCATGAGTGGATGGAGGATGATATAGATCATTCCAAATTTAAATGGGGGAAATGAACTCAGGGAAGGAGATGCTCATCTTGCTGGGCAGACACACAAGCTCCCCTTACGTAACTCAGTCCTCTCATCACAGAAGAGAGAGGTGTCTATGGTCCCAGGAGTTGGGAAACCCAGTGTTCAGCTTCTGCTCTGCCTCTGACCTGCCCTTTCACTCTGGCCTGTTCACTTCTCATTTCTCAAACTCTAGTTCTTATCCAAGGAAAACTGGCAATAGTAGGATCTGATCTGATAAGGAGCTGCCAGCCCATGTCGCTCGGTGGGATCAGCCATAAGCATGTGTCTGGATTACTCTGTGCATTTGGGGAATGGGGCAGGGGGCGGGGGGCTGCTAAATTTAAACACAGACAATTTCACAGGTAAGTCTGGAGTCATGTTCTTCCTTCGAAAAATCAGGAGATCTTGAAAAGGAATAAAATATATCCAGATTAGAAAGGAAAATGTTAAATTGTCCCTGTTTGTAGACAACGTGATCTTTTACGAAGAAAATCTTAACGCCGCCACTGGAAATCTGCTAGAACTAATAAATGAATTTAGTCTGTGTGCAGGCTACAAGGTTGAGATACACAAACTGGCGGTGTTTCTATATACTAACAATGAGCTATCCGAAAGAGAAATCTAGAAAACAGTCCTGTTTACAATAGCAATAAAATACTGAGGAATAAATTTAATCAAGGAGGTGAGAGACCTATACACTAAAAACCAATAAAATGTTGACAGAGAGAATCGGAGAAAATACAAACAAATGGGAAGCAATCCCAGACCTGAGTCAGACGCTCTGGTCCTGGAGCCCAGTGATCTGTGTTGAACTGAGTGGGCCGGGCGGTTCTGGACGGTCTGGGTGGTTCTGGATGGGCCGGGCAGTTCTGGATGGGCCGAGTTGTTCTGGATGGGCTGGGTAGTTCTGGATGGGCTGGGCAGTTCTGGATGGGCCGGGCAGTTCTGGATGGGCCGGGCGGTTCTGGATGGGCCGGGTGGTTCTGGATGGGCCAAGTGGTTCTGGATGGGCTAGGTGGTTCTGGATGGGTTGGGTGGTTCTGGATGGGCTGGGTGGTTCTGGATATGCTGGGTGGTTCTGGAAGGGCTGGGCGGTTCTGGACTGGCAGACCCTGGAGACTCCCTGGACCAGGCTGGAGAGCTGAGCCCGCCCACACCTGTCAGAAGTGCGGGTGTCAGGCCAGGTCAGTCCTCAAGGAGGAGGCCCAGCAAGTGGGTGGCTCGGCAGGGGGCCCAGCCGTGAACTAGTGTCCTGAGCGTCCAGGGTCCCACCGAGTCAACCTTCACCACTTGGCTTGTCGCTTTGTCTTAGTTCACGATTCTTAACTCCTCTGCCCTCATCTTCTCATCGGTAAGAGATGGGGGGCTAAGGATTCTGTCGTAATTTTGATGTGGAAAATCGGCACCCCGTGCCCCGGGTCAGGAAGGCTTGGTCCACAGCTGATGGCATCATTGGGAGGGGGGAGACTTGGGAAGTGGGGCCTAGTTGGAGGAAACAGGCCAAAGGGCATGTCTTGTCCCTGGACCCTTCCCACCCCGTATCTCCCCCTCTCTTACCTCCCCTGTCTTTCCTGGCCCCATATCTCCCACCGCGATGTTCTTCCTTGCCATGGGCCTAAAGTGTGCGACCAAGCAACCAAGAACTGAGGCCCCTGAAACCGTGACCTGAAATAAAATCTTTGCTCTTTAACATGTTTTGCTCAGTTATTTTATCACAGCGACAGAAAGGAGGCCCACGGTAGGACCAAGATCCTGACGCATTGTGTCCTCAGTAAATGGGACAATT